>NC_090695.1:31228448-31588267 GCF_013368605.1 Nyctibius grandis
ATAAAAATATGGCTTATTGCTGTCTTTGCATGGGGTTATTTCAAAACGCATATTAAATAAGTCACATAAATATGCTTGCCTTAAATGTGTCATATGTCCACACCACCCAGTGCTTGTCTTTGGAGTCAGGATACACAAACATGGACAAACACAATGGGAAAATGAGATTTTGGTCCCTCTGCTTTTCATATACAAGTGATCAAGTATACTTGACTTCTGGGGAATGAAGGTGAATACAGAATAGGGCAAATGCACATCTGTTTTCTATAGTAAAAACTGGAATTACAACCCAATTGAGTAAAACCTTAAGGCATCTGTAACATGCATATTGGAAGATGTTTCATGAAAGACAAATGGAGGCTTCAAGCATTTTCCTTATGGATGACAATATGCTACTGAAGGCTTGTGCCAAACTACATGAAAAGTAGCTGCCTAAAGTGATGGACACGGCAGAGCCCTTTGGTGACACCTAACTGAGCCCCTTCTCCACAGGTAGAATAATGCCACTTCCAAGACCCTGAACTGTCATGTTGGCCTTAAGCAAGTGAGATTTGAATAAGAAACCCTTAAACCTTGGAGACGAGAGATGTAACAAATTTATTTTTAAAACAAATACATACTAGAAACAATACACCCAAAGCCAAAAGGGATAGTAAAAATCCTAGTGCAAATGCTTTATAATTCTGCAACATCAACATTACCAAGTTGTAATGGTGAGCAATACTCACATTAACAGGGTCCTATACATTAGGTGATAGGTTTTTTATGTGAACTGATAGAGCCCTCTTTGACTGAACTGAAATGTCATTTCATAACCTTCCAATGGACATACATTACCTCTGAAAATCCCAACAAACCTTCACTTTCAGAGAAAGGAGCAGAAGGGGTGACAACTTATTTGATGGCTTTCATATTTTATTGTTTCTTTTCTTTTCTTTCTTTCTTCTGCAGTTGTAAAAGTAATGAAAAAAAAATGGAGTACTACTTTTTTCCAGGTAGACTTAGGGGAAATAAAATATACTCAAGATTGAATGCCCAACTGACTGCACCATGACACTCAGAAACAAGAGGCTTTATGTATCATTTAGAGTGTGGTCAGCTTACCCTATGTTCAGACTTGGTTGCCAGGAACTGGTATAAAACATAGAGAGAAAGAAGCTGTGTTGATAATTCATCAAAACTCTCTTGCAGCATGATCTCTGTTACTACTGAGAGAGCATCTATGGAGGAAAACAATACATAATCAGCAAGTGCAAATTTACACAGCTCCCTTTTGCACTTACTCATGTTCACTGATACTTCATTGCTGTAGTATGTTTTGAAGTAGTTAGGGAGGAAGTTAAAGATTTCTTATGACTAGTAGTATAGAATTAGTCCTACTTGCTTGGATTATTCAAACACATTGCGAGAAGGAAGAACGGGTTGAATAGCATGAGACCAGAGCAAAGCAGCTTTCCAAAATCATCTTAGCTTTACACTCTTCAATTGGCTCTCCTCTGCTCAGCCCTTCAATCAATTTTTTAAAAAAATCTCTAAAATTACTTCTTTGTTCTTGTGCTTAGATTACAAACAAGAGAAGACTGGCTTAAATTCACTGCCCTTAAGGTGAGAGAAGAGTACAATGGAGCAGACATGTCACAGATAACCCACAGCACTCACTGTATTCAGCAAACAGTGCTCTGGAGGAGCTCCACAGGGAGTTCCAGTGACACTCCCTGTTAGGAAGGACAGTTTGTTAAACAAAAGGCCTGTTGCACAAAAGAAATATGGATGGAATAAGGGGGGATTCACAGGTAGGGGGGCTCTCAAAATAAAATAAATATATGTATTAATTAGCCATTTAGCAAAACCTTCATTATAAAAGCCACAGACAAGTCCTGCAATTCTATTCTCCCTTTCAGTTATTTGTTTTACAAGAGGCGTATGCAAAAAAAACCTCACTGCAAGTCTACAGTACAGAAAACCTGCAGTGAAACAAAAATCATAAATATTTGTTATCAAACATGAGAGGATTATTCATCTCAACACTTAAACAGTCAATAGTGAAAGACAGGCTCCTCAACATGGCAATTCAGCATACCTGGCTCTCTCCAGTGACAGACAGAAAGTCTAGACAGTTTAGTATGTAGCTTTCCAAATATCTAAATATAGGTAAGATGAACTCTACCAACATGCATTTTGATTCTTATAACACTCTAATTGTCACTAATAACTCCTACGATGTCATTAGCATGTAAGTCAGACTTATCAAAACTGGAGAAGTTGGTTTACATTTGGAATGGGATAATCACAGTAGAAACTGTGAATTGCACGTGATTCAAAATCATATAATGAATAAAAACTCAAAAGAAATTAGATATATACATGTAGAAAAGCAGTTTAAAGTAAGGAGAAGGCGTGTTTTTAAGGTGACTTCAGAGAAAATATGGCTAAAAGCTTTTTATTCAAAGAAAGGCTCTGCAGATATAAGAGCATACAACTAAGGATGAAGAATTGGTACATATTTTCTTACCTTCATATTTCTTCTGCTTTATAAAACAATCCAACAAAATATTGAATGTAAAATTATCTGGGAAAACTCCATACTGAACCTGAAGAGAAGGAAAAAAAAAATCGGTGTGAAAATCTGCTGTTCAAATCTTCCCAAGCATAGTGCTGCAGGTATCAGAAGGATCATAACCATGGCATTGCACACTGCTGCAATGTTACAGTTACTCAAGCAACACAAGGAGATTAGCATGGCTCCTGTGATGTAGGCCTTCTAACTTTTGATGTACTGGATTTGTTTTGGCATTTTATCTGAGCCTTTGGGACCAGGAGGGGCATTGCTTATCAGGTTTTTATGCCTCCCCTGCATCTAGCATGTTTTGGACACCAACACTGTTTAAAAACAAAAGCTTCCTGGGAAAGAAGAGTAGATAAAAGCTGTTTTGTTTTGACAAAGAAATATCTGAACTTAAAACCACAGTCTACAGGACCTGGCTGCAACAGGAATTCCAGGTAAGCCACACTTGTCTCAAAAAACTGATCAAATATATTCATGGCTTTTCCTTGTAAAAACTTACCTTGTTTTTTAATGTGTATAAGGCTTTGTCTTGTGCACCATATTTTAAGCACTGTCTGATCCAGCTGTGGATGGTCCAGTCTCTCAAGTACCAGCAATTTGGACTATGCCGAAACCTAAAGGATGATAAACAGTCCAAGTGACAATATGACTCTCTGTTACAACAGAAACAAATTCTGTAATCAACAAACTATGAGTTTCAGAACCGCTGCCTTTCGTGATCTCAAATATAAATCTGTTTCTGTTTGACTTTGCAGTCAGTCATTGTTTTCCAAAGAGCTCCAACTAGTCCTTTCAAGTAAGAGAAACAAAACTTTGACAAACTTTAATACTGTGTACGAAGGGGGAATCTGACCTTTTCACAAATGCATAGTATTTTAAACTTCTCACTTTCCAGAAAGCCTACTGCTTTTCCCCATAAAAGATGAATACCATAATAGCTTGGTATATTTATGAAGGCCAACGGAGATTGCTATAAACACTGTAGTATTTTTTAACCTTGTCCTTCTGATTGTATAACATTCCACTATTGCTGGTTTCGTCAAAGAGCAACACTGCTCCATGACTGATGACATCAGCAAGTATCAGAATTACATTAGAATACAGCTGGGTCTGAACCTTCGGAGCTTGTGTAATCTGGTGTCTCCCTCACCCTCTAACTCATGCCTCACTTCAATCACTTAAGAATGTTTTGTGCCTCAGCACAGGCCATCCCTGGGCTGCTGCATGCTTCACTTATGTTTAGAAATGCTTCGCCAGTGACGCCTGACTCACGCGAGGGGAAACTCTGATGGAGAGCCCTCCCCTGCACCGGCTGCTTTGTTACCGACTGATGTTTCTTTAACCTGTTCTGAGACACCTCATGCCGTGGCTTCAGCAGTCTTCCCAGGCAACCTACTCCAGTGCTGAACCAGTTTGTAAAATTAAATACTTTTAAGTTCAGCCTCTTTTATTTCATCCTTATTCAGACATATACACTTTGCTCTGTATTTGGAGAAGTGGCAACAAAAAGCATATGGAGCTCTATGTTTGGCAAAGACTCAAAAACCAATTAAGAGTCCAGTGGTAGGAGCTGCTGCCTTGGTCCTGGGCTGAATTTCACACCCCAATGTGAAGAGATGCATGTAACCTTTCTCAATTTAAATTGTATGCATGAAAAATGGTCTCAATCCCCAGCACAGAAGTGACTGCCGCTTCCTGTAGAAAACACAGATGACTGAGCTGGGCTCATGTGCAAATGCTTGCAGCCTCAAGCCAAGCTGCAGCACCACTTAGAGGCAGGGCTGGCTCTTCCATCTGAGTGAGCATGCTTTCCAGAACATTTATCAGATTAACGTGACCACCAACTCTTTTTCCCCCTCAGTGAATCTCTGTATATTGCATCCCACAGCTTAGGGCTACACAGATGACCAAGCCTGGAAAAGTACTGCAGCCTAGAGAGCCTTCAGAATGCAGAAGACATCCATGCCAAAAGCAGAGCTAAACAACTACATAAAGTCTAAATATATGGTTTTGTAAGTGGCACATGAAATCTCCCCATTAAATCAGAATTTAACAGAAAAAGAAAAGCATGCTTTGGATATTAAATTACAAACATCCATTTTGTTGCTCTAATTGCCTTCCATTTTCTTCCCTCTGGAGTTCAAATATTGGGAACAGCAAGAACGTCTATTTGCTTTCATGAAAGTCCTGTTTCAATAATGCTTACAGGAAGCATCAATTACAGGCATTTGGATTTAATCATATTTTGATGAAACAATTATCTAATTGCTACAGACTGTTTCACCAGCCTTTTAAGACAGGTCAGATGGCAACACCAGCACCCAGCAATAAAGCTGACAGCATCTTTTAAAGTTGCTTCATTAAATGGTTAATACTGTTTCACAAGTGGAAAACAACAGACTTGTGTTATAAAAACATGACACTGATGCTCTCAAAGACTTAGGGCTTTCTTTTGATACAATCTTTGGCATCCTTCCTACTAATTAGCTACACAGGAGGGAAGAAATAATTTAAAAAAAAAAAACCCAAAGGTTTTAATGGGTTTGAATATTCACCTTTTTGCAGAGCTGTGTTTATTCTCTTGAGTACACCACAGTGAGAGGGAGCACTCCAACACCTCCTGCACCTTGGGAATGCTACAGTCTACTGTAATGGTGAAATGCTTCTAGGTTTCAAAGTCATATTGCACAGTAAAAGGCCTAACAGAGATGTGATGTGGTCTAGAAATAGGATGAAACTGATCCTCAAGTGTCCTGGTTTGGACTAGGACAGACGTTTCAGTTAAGTTTCTTTTAAGTGACTACTTTCTGAAGTTGACTACATGTGCTTGTTGCTGTGGAAACCAGGATCTCCGTTGGGTCTCTGTTCCACAAAGGAAAGGACCGTAAAGTGTCACACCTGCAGGGAGGAGTGGACAGGACAGGTGACCCAAACCTGACCAACGGGGTATTCTATCCCATACATGTGATACTCAGTTTAAAGCTGAGGGACCACGAGGGTCGTGCGCTCTTCCCCTATGGCCGATATCCAGGGAGGACTCTGCCCGCGCTCCTGAACCCAGTTCCCACCTGCTGCCATGCCTGGTTCAGAACTGCCCAGCGCCTGCCCTGCAGTGTCAGCGGTGATGTGGTCGTCATCGGGGGGAGCTCAGTAGCGGTTTTGTATATAGTTCATTATTTATTATACTCTTTCTTTTTATTGTTATTGTTCATTAAAACTGTTTTAGCTTTCCAACGTAATAAGTCTCCTTCTTCTCTTTTTCTTTTCCCCTCTGGGGAAGGAAAGGATTAATGGAGAGCATCTGTTGTCCGCTTAACCACCCGCCCAGCTGTAAACGGCGACATCAATCAACACAAGTTTCTGGAATCGATATGCACAAAATTCAAAAGCATGTTATAAAACTCTTTTTAAAAAATCTTCGCATGATCTTTGTAGGGCTGGGACTGACTTGAGAGTGTGTGTGTGTGTGTGTGTGTGTGTGTATGGACAACCACAGGATCCATCAGATATAGTTACTGTATGGTACTACTAAGATCTTTACGCTCGGACCAGGTCTACCCTGTGCTAGGTACCATGCAAATAAAAAGCAAACAGCTTCTCAGCCAAATAATTTTCTAGTTAATTCTAATAATTAATTATAAAAACAGTTGCCTGGGAATGAAGAGAGGGGACTGGTACCAAAATTTTCCTGTCTCCACGTCAACAAGAATGTAATACATATGCATGTACACGATCCCTCAACACTACACACTTCCATTAATGCATGATGTGGCAGAAGGAGAACTGGAAGTGAAAGGGAAACAGGTATGCCGATATCTTTAATTGTTTCTGATTCATATAATGCTGGGATGAGCTCTGTCTCTATTCTACTAGTTGAGAAGAGAAGCCAACAGAGTATCTGTTTTTACAGCTAACATAGACAAACTAAGCAAACGTTGTGGCAGACACTTTTTTGAACGGGAATCAGGGAAAAAAGGATATTGCTGGTCATTTCGACAAGTATTAACATCTTCCTCCTTCTCTTTCTCCACGAAACACAAAACAGGATATAATTAAACAAGGCAATATGTTCAGGGACAGATGAAAAAAACAGAAGGAAGCTAAAACTACAGAAAGCAGAAGATTCAGAGTGAATTAAATAAAGGAAGCCTCTAGCAATTGCTGTGTGTTTAATGGAAAGACCAGGAGGTTATCTTGCAGATGTCTGTTGCTGAAACTCATTTTTCTGAGAACTAATAAAAACCTGAGAAGCACAAGATTCTTATAATGCATTCAGAAAAAACAAGGAGAAGCATCCATAACAGTAGTAGGGGAGCTCCCTGTTGGTACACTTTAATAATAATGGCTAAAGAATCAATACGGTCATCCTTTCAGTCACTGAACTGAGAACATCTCTCCCCACAGGGAACAAGAGGAATATCTCTTAGACAAGGAGTTCCTGCAATATCAACGTCATTGTGGATCTAACAGCACACAGTGCGATGGTACTAGAATTCCCTTATTTTGGAAAAACATTCAAATGACGCAGTCCAGAAACTTGATTTTCATTAAATCATTGCTTTGTACTTGCAAAATGATTAAAACTTGGAAGAGTTACAGTAAGTGTACAGCCTCAGTACAAGGCAACCAGAACATTTTTAGCCAAGCAAGTGCACACTCTTTCTTGCTAACAAAACAGCATGTTGGGCTAAGAATACATTTTTAGTTTACTAATTTCCTGCACAAGGCCCTGTTGCTCATTATTTACAACAGTGCTGAAGTACTCATGCTGTGTTAAAGAAACTGAACAATGGAAAGGTTTATCAGATGCTGAGAGTGCTTTATGGAGCGCTCCACTAATACAGCAAGCATTACTTACTTCTAGTGGTGCCCTCCCACACTGCAGAAAAACTGAGTGGCTTCCCTTATTTATTTATATATTTTAAATGGTCTTTCAAATTTGTTTGGTGCCATCAAGAGGTGATGCACTCTAGTGCTGCTTTCACATTCCTTGCATTCTCAAGGGAAGTAATACAGCAACCCTGAAAGCAAACAGAAGCACCAAGATGCTGGACTGTATTCTTTTCCCTACGTTTGGTACAGGGGAGTTCATTGCTTTGGGGACAGTAACAAATGAGGAAGATGGAGAAGGAAAATTTGCTGGATTACAGAAGAGCAAGTGCTGCAGAAGTAATACACTACCAGGAACAGCTCTGCTGTACGGGAGGAAAGTCAGCTCAGCAGATCTGTTGTAACTCTTTGCTAAGCTGATTAGAAGCTCCCATTTTGTACTCTTTGGCTTTCTTAAGGGTCTACCCAATTGCTGGTACTGCCAGAGGCTATCCTTGTGCAATACACTAATTTTTTCTTTTTCCTCCTACCTGTGAAATACGAAGAAGAGTCTCCTTCCTTTCTCCAACTTTGTCTAAATTAATGAGAAAGTATTTTGTAATGATCTACATATCCAGTGAACAGAACTGTACGATCTCTTAGGCCTCCAGATTTCTTCAAGACTTTCTAAATTTCACCTGCATTTTGCTTTGCTAATTTTGCACTCCCATACACAAACCCAACTGCTTAAATAAAACCTCTTGTACTATAATGTTTTTCCCAGTTTTTATGCTTTAGAGATTCCTGGACCATCTTCTGCCACGTTGCAAGGAAATGGAGAAATTAACAACAGAAGTACACTGAGCAATCTCCATTCTTTCATTATTTCTAATATACATCATTTAGATGTGTTATTGTACTTTCCTCAGAATCAAAACCAAAAAGGTTTCATACGCTGCTAGTCCTCTTGAAGGATCCAGTCCAGCAAAGGAAGGAACCTACCTAGTGGTAGCCACTGTAACAAATTGCTTCCACCTGTACTTCAGATCTCGCTCACTTCTTTTAGAACTAGAGAGAAATATGGGTTTGCATCTTCATTTGCTTTAATCGGGAGGGGAGAGTGCCAGATTTCTTCTCATACACTTAAAATTCTAAAAAATCCTGAAGCAAAATGTAAGGAGACTTAAAATGAATAAATATTGTAAGAAATGCCTTTTTGTATAAAGGAAGAAGCTCTCTCAATGAAATGAATCCAAAGCCACTCCACATTTTACACAAGTCATACAGGGCTGTGAAGCTCCCTGGCAATGCCATGTTTTTTTCTTCCCAGGCACATTTTTTAAGCTACAGTGCATAATGATCAAATGGATTCCGGGCAGGCCTAGCTCGGAAACTGGAAGGCTAAGGAAGTCTCACCCAAAACTCTCCCTTTGTTTGTCATTTCAAGCCACGGGCCTTGGGAAAAATCGTCTGCATTTTAAATGGACCCAGAGGCATTGCTTATGCATCAGCGTCAAAAGCAACAGCCCTGAAAAAAAAATCTTTGTTGATTGAAATTTCCTTTTAAACATGAACAAAACTTTATTTTTCCATGTCTTCTTTGCCTGCATCTTAGCCTACACCTTTTCTTTGCATGCATCCTTTTAAAAATTTCATGTATAAACATATCAGTCCTATAGGAAATACCTCCTGCATTAACTACCTACACTCAAGCAAAAACCAGAGGGAACACTTTCCTTTTGTGTTGAAATAAAAAAACTCAATTAGCATACATAGTATAAGAAATCAATTATCAAAAGCAGTAACAGGAGAGGTTAAAAAAAATAGACGAGTCAAGTATAACAGATGATAGTCTAATGCTGAGGCTGAATTGTGCTCTTACACAAGGAGAGAAGCGGTTTGCAGACTCCCTGAAGAAAGCCCACATTCAGCCCTTATCCTGGTTTTAATTTTTATTGACTTTCCTTGATCTTTGATTTTAAACTAATTCAGCTCTTGATTGCTTTGACCACAAAATTAATTCTTTTAAATTAGGCTGGCTCCACCTCCACATGAATGCATATTTCTTGCACAGCATCTTTTGTTCAGGAGTTCCACAGAGCTCTAACACCACGGATGAATGTGGCCTCAAAACAGGCCTAAACCCTCAGTTTTTAGATATGGAGAAACTACAGTAGAGAAGCACAAACATCAAGGCTGAACAGGAGACTTAAAGAATACTTTTAGTATCAGGTCTTGTTTTCCAGTTATACCACATTGAGCTTTTCTTTCTGTCCACCCCGATGTTATGGATTTACCTGTTTCTTAACCCTTATGCTTGGTAAAAGGACCAGATCTGGGAGATGAGCTATTTTGGGTAGGAGTACATACTATACAGTCATTTAGGACCGGTAACAGGGTGATATCACCCTGGTAACCACCCTCTCCTAACAACTGAAGGGACAGAATTCACCGTTCAGTAGTCTTAGAGTAGCTATTGCATTGCACAAAACCACACTCCTGCACAGAGAGCTCAGCTTTGCAAAGTCTCTTTCTAACAACAAGTATTGCATACTGCAGTCAACCATATAGCAGCTAGGATCTGGTCTATCTTTTACGAACCTAGCTACTTTGACAGCTAGTTATCAGAACTGATTAACAAATGACAAGCTGAATTTCTGATACAACATGCAATTCTGCTCATTGTTGTCAATCTCTTGTATCACTAAATGCTCTTCTTCCTTTTGATGGACTTAAGGCACCTTTGTGAGTAAAACACAAGGAACAGCCTTATTATGTTAAAAAGAAAAATAGCATAATTAAATAGTTGCAAAATCCTAGATAAATTTTATAAATTTCAAAACAATGTATGAATAGAGAAGCAGTTTACAGCAGCACAAAAGAAATGCTTTGTTTATAAATAGACATAAGAACCACCACAGAATAAATGGTAACAGCAACAGATCCATAGACTACAGCAAAGTTTGAAGCAACTTATTGGGATTCCTGGCTCTGAAAAGTACCTGAATGATTTATCTGTCCTTCCATCTACAAGCAGTGAACATAACAGAATTGGAGTGGAGCAGCTCTTTCAACCTTCTGCCAGCAGGTTACACCAGCCAGCCTTGAACTCCTCTAGAATCATTTGCAAAGCACAGAGAGGAGGAATCCTTCGGACAACTCAGTCAACTTAAGTATCCCACAAATTTGCCTTGAATGCCTTGAACCTTTACACTAATTAATTCATAATCACACTGAAAAAGCAAAGCCCAGGCTTAACCAACATACTGTTTCTCAGTATACTCTTTGTCCCTGGGAAAACTCTTCCAGGCTGTTAAATGTGTTTCCTAAAAAGCTCCTCTAGCCACGTAGAATCAAAATACTCCAGAACTATGCACTCCCTGGCAGGATACCAATGGAAGTTCACTCCTAAAAAGAACAAGAGTCAGGATTTCTTCTGTATCACCTTGGTTGAAGGTGCTCTGTATGTCTCAACCTGACTTAACAGGACATCAGTCACAGACCTTGTGTAGCTAGGAACTAAAGGTCTTAACATTTAAAATCCAGTATGAACATGGTTCCTTGCCTAAGCATAATATTTAAACAGACAGGTTAAAGGGAAGGTTGCCAGCTAGCTCACTAAAGCTAAGACAGGCCACTTGGGGATCCCCAGCATGACTGATAGAGAAAAGAACATTGTGATGGTACAAATATTGCTGCTGAGCAAAAGTGGTGGTGCCTGGTTTAGTTTCATGCAGAAAATAAAATCGGGTCATTTTATCAACATTTAGAAGTTTTATTTCAAATGCAAACTATGAAACAAGCAACCCCCCTTTTTGGCTTTACTTCTTTACGGTCAAGACAGAATGATGAGGTGAACAGCATGGGAGATTTGCTTAATTTCTTGTTGCTTAGAGAGATGTCCTCAGTGAAAGAAACCAAATAAAGAGACATTTTAATATAGTATTTCTATTCTTCTCCTCCTCCTAGGATAATAGAGTGTCTTGTTACCAACACCCTCTACCTCTCCTACTCCTTTTGGAAAAGACAGACAGGAAAATCAGATTTTCTTCTCACACACATGAAGAATCCATACTACTTTCGCCATAAAGCTGAAATTCACTCAAAAAGTAACAGCTAACATGAAAAGGGAAGTCTTGTCATAATAATAACAACAATAATAAAAAGCCCAACTTTTCCCCAAATTATTGACTGTAAAGGACAGAGCTCCTAGAATTTCTCTCTGTTAAAAATACTTTGGGGCTTACAGTTGAAATGACTGGTTTTGAATATAAATGCCATTAATAATCTAGTGACTGAACAGAGTATCATAGGCTGAGGAAAACATGGGGAATGATGGGGTGAGCTGTTGCTACAGGGATTCTGATAAGACAGTCTCTAGTGCCTTTCCTTGTCCCCGTGCAACCACAATAAAGTCTAATTTAAAACCAACTCTTCCATTAATTATATCTTTTCCTGGTATCCTGGCATACAAAAACATACAGAGAATTATCAACCATATAACACACTACATTTCTTGCTTTGGGGAGATTTTTGAATCTCAGCAATTTCTACCTGTGTCAGGCTAAAACTTGCTGTATTAAAGCTCAACAAAGGTTCAGTTCTGCTGGAATCTTTACTCATGTCTGCAAAAACTGATTAACACAAAGGCTGTAAAAAATAGTATATAGAAATTTGATTGTTACCATTTTACTAGGCCAGCTATGCCCGTCATTACTTCAATTAATTCTCTGCTTATCTGAAAGCTGGTACACAAGTTATCAACTAAATTAATTTTTCAAAATGAAAAAGAAATGTTTGTGAAAGCCTGTTTGTAATTCATAATTGCTAAAATCACCTTTGTACCTGGCTCACTTTGCAGAGTGAGAGAGATCCCTTGCTAAAGACTGCTGGAAAGTTAGTTTCTAGCAGAAAGCTAATGCCTGCTAGCTGCATATTGGAAGGAAGTTTAAAACCATCTGGGTACCAAATAGTACTTACGTCATGGGCTTTCTTCAACCAGGGCTATCTGTAAGATGATGTAATTTTAGGAAATAAACTACTTCAAAGCTAGTTAGACATTTCGTTTTAAAAAATAAATAAATAATTTCAGATGCTTTAGAAAACCTCCATCTCTTACCTATCATCTATTGCAGGGATGCCACAGCAAAGCCTGCATTCCAGTAACCATTAACCAAGCTGGACAGAGATGTAGCACCAAAGGCTTTTCAAGCTGTCAAGACAGCTACTCCAAGTTTTATAATAGTTCATTCAGTGTCACAGGGAACTGAATCAGAGTTAGGACCAATGTTCAGGAGCTTCTGCCTTCTAAAGCTACGCTTAAACTATGATGGTACACCCCTTTCACATTATGTTAAAAAGGAACACTTTATGGGTATTCATAAAAACTGCTGTCAACAAAAGCCAATAATGACTTCTGCTTTTAAGAGCAGTCTGTAACTAGACATTGCTATTACAATATTTGCAAACAGCAACTTTTTAACAGTGCCTAATATACAGCCTCCATTTAACCTGGGACAAAATTAACATAATTTTGTCAGAGACATAATTCACTGAGATCTGGAGTCCACACTGTAACAATGTTGCATTTTCCATTTATTCTACTCAAATTCTTTATGCTTCACAAAATATCTCCCAGAAATACATCACATGCTAGGTTCAAACTACTGTAACGTTACAGCCACTGACACAACCCTTGACACTTTTCAGTTTGATCACAGCTGAACTTGCACAGATTACAAGCGATGCATTCCTCTGGCTTGAGTATCAAAGCCTGCAATACAGAAGCATATGAGCCAAACGGTGAGGCCTGGTGAGGCCACATCTGGAATATTGTGTCCAGTTCTGGGCCCCTCAGTTCAAGAAGGACAGGGAACTGCTAGAGAGAGTCCAGCGCAGAGCCACGAAGATGATTAAGGGGGTGGAACATCTCCCTTATGAGGAGAGGCTGAGGGAGCTGGGTCTCTTTAGCTTGGAGAAGAGGAGACTGAGGGGTGACCTCATTAATGTTTATAAATATGTAAAGGGCAAGTGTCAAGAGGATGGAGCCAGGCTCTTCTCAGTGACATCCCTTGACAGGACAAGGGGCAATGGGTGCAAGCTGGAACACAGGAGGTTCCACTTAAATTTGAGGAAAAACTTCTTTACGGTGAGGGTGACTGAACACTGGAACAGGCTGCCCAGAGAGGTTGTGGAGTCTCCTTCTCTGGAGACATTCAAAACCCGCCTGGACGCGTTCCTGTGTGATATGGTCTAGGTAATCCTGCTCCGGCAGGGGGATTGGACTAGATGATCTTTCAAGGTCCCTTCCAATCCCTAACATTCTGTGATTCTGTGGTTTATTCTGCAAAGTTGTTCAGTTTCACACCACATGCAACCTAAGCAAAATGACAGTGCTGGCAAGAGAGTGCTGCAGGTATACAAATACTGAATGAATCTTAGTAGCCAACTTAAGCAAGGGAAGAGCCAAACCTTACCCCTTCAAAAACTGGATGTGCACAGGTCAGGTTTCACCTTTTCAGATTTGCTGCCATAGCCCCACAGTTCAAGTTAACCTAATTTTGACCAACGACTTGTGCCCTTTTCATTCTTCACTGCTAGAGTCTGATTTCCTTGTGCATTGCTGTCCTTCTGCACCCCATGAACAACAGGGAGGCAGAGCTACATGATAAGCTGTCAAGGCAGACACATAAGGTTTTCATATTAAGCATAAACACCTGCAACAGAGGAGACAAAACACCTGAGGCTTACCTCTAGTTTCAGCCACAGCGGCTGTCAAAAAGGCAACCACTTCCAAAACATAAACCATAGGGGCACAGCCAGGTCTTGGCTACCAGGCAGTCCACCATGAATCCGTTTACATTTCATGTCACGTTTCAATGAGCAACAGCTTATTAATATTCTTTTGTCCTTCCAACCATGCATTTTCCTGAGAAAAATATTTTTAGCAATAAAAAACAAAAGTCCTCAAGTCCTTTATGATACATTTTTAACTGTTCTCTAACCACAGTAAGCTACCCAATCATGGTACTTTAGAGGCTAACTTCTAGTTAGCATATCTCTCAGTATATCTAATGTCTCCAAGCCCAGTGGGACAGAAATGTCCTTTATTCCATTGCATATGATGTCAAGCACATGGACCAGCAAACAAATCAAGGATAAACATGGCAAAACTGAGTCAAGCATTTTGTCAGGCAGTTGGAAATTTGTGGGGTCTTATCAGCTTTGTGACTGTTTTATTCTTTTCAGAAAAATACTGTACCATCAGATCTGTTATTTAAAGAGAGAGACAGTAAATACCTCAACTTTAAGTACTGCATGTACTGTAGGACAAATGTTCCCTTGTGCAGGCAAGTACAAGCAGTGCAGTAAAAGGAGGTTGTGCTACTCAAAATGGGCAGAGGATTTCAAAATGCAAACGGATATTTTGTAGCTCCTTCTCTTTTGAGATAGGAATACAGCCAAGACTGTTCATTATAAATATAACCCACAACTGGCTTTGGTTCTGCTGATGTGCATGATGCAAGGCCAGGAGGCTCTGCCACTTTGCCTGTTGCAGTGGTCTGCTCAGATCTTGCACTCAGGACCAAACTGACATTTACAAGCAATCCCTTCTCCAAGGCACTCACAGTATATAGGAGGCTTTTACATGTCATGTTACCCACCGCACAGGAGAACGGAGAAGACAGATGAGGGGGAAAACCACTACAACTATTTGCAATTATGTAGTGGATGTGTTTCAGTCTGGCTTTTTTATTTTTTTTTCCTCCAAAGAATCATGACTTTCAAAACAACACAACAGTATCTTACATAAGATTAACTTGCTTCTTTTATGATTTAACCTGGACAGGGGAAACTCTGCGAAAAGGGGTGATCACTGCAGGACAGTAACTTCAATGGAAGACAAAAAAAAAGAAACTCCTTTGCAGAGAAAGCGGAGTGTACCACTCCTGCTGCGAATGCTTCCTGTCATGCTCTCACAGTAGCTGCTATACCTTGTGCACCACCAGCTACAAGCACCAGCAGCCACTCTGATTTGTCAGAGGTTTGGCACAGGCAGTGTAGGCAAGGGTGGGAGGTGGGTTGTCCATTTTACTCCCAGCTGTCTGTTGCCAGCGGCCATCTATTTTGCTTGCGGCTGGGTTTAGCCCTGCTCTGCTCACTCCCTAATGGAACTAAGCAGAAAGTGGCTGATGAAACTGAAGAAAAGAGTATTTTTCCCCTTTGTCAATGAAAACCGTAGTGAAAGAGGAGAGATCAGAATTAAATAAATGACAGCTTAAAGAGGATGATCATTAAGTTGACTCTAGAGATTAAAGCCAGCTTTATACCCACACCAATTCTTGGAAAAAGATACTACTCATAACGGTGCAAATCTGCTTGTAAAGCCAGTTGCCAAAATCTGTGTGCTTTCAGCTTGACAAGCTCTACAGTGAAGGGGGAAAAAAAAGAAAAATCCCCATTAATTTTTCAGTAAGTGAAAGAAGGAATGTTTATGGTGTCTACATTTACAGCTGAGAAAACAGGAGTTTCTACCAGCTGCTCTCTTGTACACCCCTTTCCAATTTTAACAACAAACCCAAGAAAGCACTCTTTGTTGGCTGTTTAAATGCTCCCTGAACTAGGTCCTGGGTCAAATCCTCACCTGGTCCAAAGAGACAACACATGATTCCCTCAGCCACCAGGGACCTGCCTCAATTCACTGAGGACCTGGCACACCACATGTGCGCAAGGATCATTAATTAGACTAAAGCTGGGAGGCAAGGGCAACTCCAGCACCTTTCAAGGATGTGTAGCCCAGTATGCCACAAAATCTGTCGGGGTGGTGAAGCTGGAAACAAACTGCTGAGAGCTGCCACAGCATTATTCCTGAAATGCCTAACTCCACATTTAACAGAGTCCCTCAGGCTTTCAAACTGATGTAGCGAAGGGGAGACAGGGAGGCAGCTGAAAAGCCGGGGGACATTCTCCTTCAGGGACTGGGGACATGCCAGGATTTTAGGAAATAGGTAAGGGGATATCATTAGCTGACAGGAGAGTCTTAGGCTTCTGTCTAAGCTTCCCCTGCCCCATCCTGTCCTACCCCCCACCTCACCCCTCTCCAAAAAAAGAAGAATAAGGAAGGGATTATCCTGCTTAGGAACCAAAGATTTACCAAGTAACAGACAGAAATAGAAAAAGAGGTAACGGGAACTCTGCCAGAAGGAACAGTCACAGGTAGCTAAGCAGAGTGACTGGAGCACTTGGTACAGAGAAGCTCTGAAAATGCAGCTGGCCTCATTCCAGCAGACAGTATAGATATGTCACCTGGAGCACGCAGCTTTAAAAATAGCTCACTATTAAAGCAGTATTAAACTAACAAAAAAAACCCCAACTAAACCCAAAAATGTAGGCACCCTGAATAACCGTTTTTTTTTCCCTTTGCTGCTGGGCATCTTATATTCAGGAATTTGCACCTTAATTTCCCATTTCTGGAAAACAAAGAGAGAGAGAGTAATAACATCAGAAATCACCCCAGGAAAATACTGAACTATGACCTTTGCTTATCAGTACCTCTATTCAATTACAGCAAAGCATTGTTTTGTGGGTCTGTTTGCAATGCAAGCTGCTTCTCCCCTTAGAGAGTAGAACACTTTTTCACAGGTATGAATTTATATGCAGAAATAAGCAGCCATACAAGTTGAATAAATGTACCTGCTTATTTTCATTTTTGTTCTGCACTCTAATGGTTTTGGACATTTCTGAAGAAGACAGAAGTATTTAGAAAAATGAACCAGTGGAATCGAGCAACATAAGCTAGCTTTTCAGATTTCTTTATTACTAGGGCCAAAAAGAAATCTACTGCCTAATGGATATAATCAGATAATTTTCTAAATGTCTTGATAACTGATTGTTGATCAAACATTTTCAGTCCTACAAAAGCATAAACATCAATTTCTGTAAACAAAAACAGACAGCTATTTGAAAATTAACTTTCCCTATCATTTATAAGTTAAAGAGAGATGTGTGCTAAAGTAGGTCTCTCTCCTCCCTGTCACAGTAATTTTAATTTTGTTACAACCATTTTGTCTACAATCGTGTATAATAGAACAAAAGAAGATCAGATCTATACCTGTGGTGCATTATTTCATCCCTTACCAAGGTCATTTTAATGTTCTTTCCATTTTGAAAGGCTTTCACCTTCTGGAACCTGCATCACATTTGCTACCTGTTACTACATACTATGCAGCAACATGCATCAAAACCACAGCTATTTTCAGGGCACAACACAATAGATACTCTACTGGATCATATTACTAAGTTGAACACCTTCACTGTTACCAGCAAAGCACAGAACACTTTTCTTGACTATTAGGAAGTCCAGTAAGATGGTGTAGGCCTTTTATTACATACTTGATCAGACTGTCTTCACTTTACATGCCCTGTGGAACACAAAAAGCTTACATGCAACCATGATTTGTTTAAAATTAAGATAATATGGAATTTTTCTTGTATACAGTAAAATGAAGGGAAGTTCTCACTACAAATGCACATGAGCCTTGAATTTCATATGTTGGCTGAGGTATCACAGGAAAAAATATTTTAGTGCTTTGCTCTTCTCTCCATCAGTCTACACTATAAAACCAGCACATGACTTGCCATCATTCAACCATACTGACAGTCTTCTTAGTAAAAGTGATGCAGAACGGGAATTCTCATACACTGGAATGTCAGAGAGATGCTTTGGTTTCAGCTCTGCTTTCATGCACCCTTCAAGAGCTGATACTATTTCCGTGGTAGAAAACCAACAGTGTAATGAAACTGCCTGTATAGGTATTATTAGCACTCATACTAGTCTTCTGGACGAACTTTTCTTCAAACACTGTAACAAAAAAAAATCAGTAGAAAGACAGATAGACACAAATCCCTTCTCCATGCTAACATACAGTGTAATATGGCCTGGAATTTTCAAATCATTTCACATTCTTAGTGGATCTCCAGTCCAACTCTCTTATAAGCGTTACTTTTAGTTACAAATAAGAGAAAACAATTACAACAGAAAACCCTGAGTAAACCCAGGTAAGTGGATCAGCTTTACAACATGTACATTCGACCCCAAATGTACTTTCAACATAACAGCTGTGGCAGGCTATCAACTCCTATACCCAACATCAAGACACTAGAGTGCCAATACTACTTATTGCGTATCTTTCCTCTTCAGCTCCTAGCTTAATTTTTTCCAGAATAAAACTGTAAAAATCAAACCCACGTCCAAGCTCTAAATACACATTCTGTTCTTAAACACCCATTTTCAATAAAGTACTTGTCCTGATCTTATCAGAAGCTCATCCACAGTTGCTTGCACAGTCCATATAAGCCGTGAACACACTGATTCACCCCACAGAAAACCATCGCTAATGGCAACATACCAACACCACAACTTATTTCATAAATTTTCTTTACTCTCTCTTTTACTACTGATCACAGTAAAATAATCACAACCACTGATATTCCTAAGAAATTTTCTGCCTGATCTGGAACACTTTTAACTTCGTACTTATTCCTGTCTTCTGACATTTAATCTGTTCGGCATTTTGAGTACATGCTGGTTGCAGCAGCAGAAAACCCCGTATTTCCCGAAGTATAGGATAAATGCTCTCCCATTTTTAGCCTATTTTGTTATTTTATACATGATGTGTGAAGACAGATGAAGTTAAAATGGCCTAACATTACCATTTGAATGGTCACTCCCACTTTTGCTCACACCACAATCCAGTAGTACTCAGCAGTGCGACTCAGTAAGTCAAAGATAACAAAAAGTTAACAGAATTTCTATTTGAAATAAATTGCTCACACAAAAAAAACCCCTGAATTCAACAATTTGCAGTAAGTATCTTTTTATCCTCAAGAAACATATATTTTACAGCTAATTTTACCAGCAGGATATCACAGACTAGAGAAAGTTACTAGCTAAGCAACTGAAAGCAGAATTTTTAATACCTATTGCCTGTTCCACTGCTGCAACCATAATATATTCCTTATTCTCTTATGTTATGTTTAGTTCGGCTCAATAATCAGTAACTTGTGACCGAAAACAGCAGGAATGCATCCTCACCTCTTGTAAATAAAAGAGGAATAAAAACTGGCACCTACAAATACTAAAATTCTGACATCTTACAAATCTATTAATGTCACCAAATAAAAACAAGATTTTCTGTAGCTGGTAAGTTTAAAATGCAAAACATGTTCTGATAAATGCTTTCCATACTGTATCTAATATAATTAATGTTTACATAATCATTAAAATGTGTACATTTGCAGAAAAGCAATACTTTCATTCAAGTTTCTTTCTCAAGAGAGTTGTCGACATCAATGAAAAATAGAACTCTGGTAAACTCTCTCTTTTTTTAAAGAAAGATTATCACATATATAAAATAAACCTGTAAATAAATACCTGTTAACCATGTAAGTACCTACACAAGATTGTCTCCCTGCTCAGTAAAAAAATGGTTCCAAATTTAGTACAATCATTCCAAAGAAAATCAAAATGGTTTAAAGGGTTACCAGAAAACAACAATAAGGCTTTCTTTAGAAAGATAAATAAAATTATAAACATGTAACATAAGTAAAGTCTTATATTTGAATTTAGGTTTCTTGCTTGCTGATTCAAACTGAGATAAAATTCAACAATTCAAACAATTCTAATTCTAATTAACCTATCTGTAATAAGACTGCTCTGGTCTACAGCATGTCAAGACTATTCCTTAACAATGTGGTTCATCATTATTCTTTCTGCTGCATTTATTTTGATTCAAAAAGGAATAAATACTTGCACCACAAAGGAATGACTTAGGTTGATGGATACAATAACCACAAAGTTAGCAGTTCCTAAAGAAGGGATCATGGCAGTTCTGGGTATGGTTGTAAGCCTAATTAAAAAATTAGGTTTTTATCCTAGTAGTTGCCATCTTCAACAATACTTAAAGGGAAAAGATTGTTGTACTGTTACACACTACTTAGGAAAGCTGTAAGAGAGGGAACTTAACAGAAACAATAACTTTATGTGCTTTTTTCTTCTGTTTACATGGGTTTGGAGCTGCTGCCTGGCTCTGGCTGCCACTACTGCTCAGGGACTGTAACGGAACCTGAAGTTCCTTTGAGGGGAAGCCGGATGGGGTTAATTCTCAAGTGTATCTTTACAATTATTAGTCATCAAAGCAAGCAAAGGAATAAATCTCTGCATGTGTTTGTGTTTTGAATTCCAAAGCTTACAAAAGGCTTTACTCTGTCCTGGTTATTTGTATTCATATGAACAGCTCACTCTTTACATTTTTGGCTGCAATTTAACCTCCCGTCTAGACTTTCAGTATTTCTAAAATATAGTGCAAGATCTGTCTCTAGACAGGCTTTTTTTCTGGTGTGGGAATTTACAAAACAACCTTTAGAATGCCACTGGATATAGTGGAATTGATGTTTAAGGTAAGTATGAGTCAAATTCTGAGAAAAAATTGCCTTTTCTCTTTCAACATATAAGGAGTACAACATTCAAGATCTCGTCCTAAATACTTACTGCTCACATTGTACTTCAGTCTATTTCCAATAGTATTGACTAGACAGAATGCTTTGAGCTCTTGGCAAGAAAGATGCTGGCTGAAAGATACGAAAATTCTGCTAATATTCTTTTCTTGCAAGAATAGTAATGAAAGCCTTTCTCCCAATACTAAATAAAAAATGTAGGTACATGACGTGTGGATTGAGTCAGTTCTTTCCACTTCTGAATCTGACTGGCTTTATGTTTCTATCTACTCCAGAAATATTGGCGGGGGGCATTACTCCCTAAGGTTGATACATGCATTCTGTTTGTAGAATCTTTCTTCTTCCCTTGTTTTAAATAGAAAGGTTATTAAAATCCAAATGCTTATCCCTTTAGTGTTGGCCACATGAAAAAAATAAAAGATTAGCATTGAAGGAAAGTCTTCCAACTTTTTCTGCTTTTATACGCAGTGCTAAGAAAAATCTTGTCCAGTTCCTGCCAAGCTTAAAGGAAAGCGTATAAAAAAGGACAGATGAATTATGAAAAGCAGATGACTGAAAAGGTCTGTGTTACAGGAAGAGATCTTTCTGAGTGCTTTTCAGTGTTATATTTTTAGTGACGGTTCTTCTGCACTTTACAGCACAGTTACACTGACTGAGCTCATCTACTTGAATGACATGTGGCTAGAGGATTACACTTGCTGAAATTTGGCTCTGGGTTCTGAAATGTAGTTATTTTCTCCGAAGATTCCTACAGCTCAGACTCTGACAAACCATGGACAGACAACGACAACAGAGAAACTGTGAAAGATACAGGGAGACTAAGCACATGTGCCCCTCTATGCAAAACCGAGTGAATGCTGGAGCCAGAAGAGTGGTGGAGTCTCTAAAACCAGAATGCTTACATCTGACAGCACTGGCTTGGAGAGTGACCAACAGTTCTTCCCTGGAAGCAGCATCACACACTGGCCACCATAATGCAATAGCATTAAACACAGGTATTTCTGTCATTCACATGCAAATTACTGGAACATTCTAATGAGGTAAATCCCTCTGGTTCTTCTCTTCCTTGTGTCTCCCAGCCTGCCAAAGGGCAGTCCAGATCTTTTGCGAATGAAGTTCTTTTGGATTGCTCAGCTGAGGCAGGTGTCCAAACTGGTAAAACATACCATTCTGGCTACAAAGTGTATTTTTCTCTCAGCTGCTTCCACCACTTCTCAATATCATTTCAAAACATAACTTCTGCATAACTTGAATAATAGGCAGATACTTCTGACTCATTTATTTTTATATATATAATTTTTTTTTTTACCCACATATTTCTCTGTAGGGAGCGAAAGCCAAGACCTGATGAACTGATGAAGTCTATGTCAGCTACAGCCTTAGACAATGAAAACATCTCAAAGGAAGAATTAAGTACATTGTAGGACTGTGTCTAATCTCTTTTTCTTTTTCTATTTGTGTTGGAATGGGTTAACGGTATTCATTACATCCTGTAGATTTGTATACATAAACAAAGTATCATATTAGTGGGAATGAATGCCACACAAAATATATTTCAGGAGTAAAAACTTTTTTTTGGTCCATTGTGATCATTTATTACAAGCAATACTTCAGAGTAACTGAACGTTTTCAGACGCTAAACTGCTTGATTGGCATGAAAGTATCAAAAACCACAACTTCTGCACCCACAGAAAAGACATGCAGATATAGACAGTGTAAGTGAAACTTATTTTGCATGTCATGTTGGACTAACTACTGATACACTGGCATTATAAGGAATAAGCACAATTTCATATATATGGAGACCACTATAGTCCCCAAACGATTTAATGGCTGAAATCAGGCCTCTAAACTGTAACTTACTACCACAAAAGATGTAACAGCGTACTTAAGAATAACTGCTAACAGTTTGCTATTGTCCTATTTTGTGATTATAATCAAGTATTGACCTGAGGTAACAAATCCTGAAATCTGTAGAAATAACTCCATTTCAAAAAAAGTAATTATCAATCAAGGAAAAGCAGATTGTGCAAGAATTTGCAAAGCATATGCAACACACATTTACATTTTACAGGCTGTGTATACCTTTTTCTACACAGTGGGTCATGGGTATAATGCAATTAAAAAATCCTCCTGAGAAATCTCAACATCAAACTTCCAAAATTGCTTTCAAACACATTGAAAATCTTTGTTGGCATAAAACCTACATACAGAATCAGCAGAGTTACCTCACTGCAAAACCTCTCTCCATTATGCTAATGTTTCTACCATACAAAAAACACACTGACGTGAGTGTCCTGGTTTCAGTGGGATTTGGTTTCAGTTTGTGGCCAGCCATGGTGATCAAGGCCCTCAGCAGTTAAATCCAGGGCAGCTGACCCTGGCTGGTCCACAGGTGTATTTTATATCATTAACATCAAGTTCACTATAAAAGAGAGGGCTTGCTGGGAAGAGAAGGGACTCTTTTTGCTCTCTTCTCCTTTTCTCCCTCATTTGCAATAACAGTGATTCCTGGAGCAACTTGCTGGTGCTCTGTAAATAAGTATAGTTTTGTCTCTTTTGTGTTGTCATTTGTATTGGTTTCTTTATTTCATTAAATCTGTTTAATTTCAACGTATAAATCTCTCTCCTTTTCCCAATTCCCTTCCTCATTTGGGGAAGGGACACTGGATGACAGAAAAACTGTTTATTGATTAGCCCTGGGTGCAGGCTAAAGATAGACAGTGAGAAATAGTGACATCTCAGTGCGACAGGACAAAGTAAGGTGAACTGCGGGTCTTTGATCTGGCTGAAAGTACTCTGCATTCTGATGAGAATTTTTGCTGGGATCCTAGGACATGCAAGGGTTTTTTTTAAGTCTGACAGTTAACGGTGGGGGGAGGTATTCAGAAGTGAACAAAAAGAGGAGCACTGAAAGCAGATGACATCATGCCTCAAAATGGCCTTTACCATCTTACTGACATGTTCCACAATGTAGTGTAGCAGTTTCCACACAGCTATTTTTGAGAGCTCAACATCCTCCATGGAGGCAGTACAGCTGGAGATCCACTGCTTTAAAAGGATGGAATGTTGAAACAGGTCTAAATATAATACGTATATTGTATTTCAGGACTCTAAATGCATTATTATAATACTCCAGAATACTACTTTTTGAAACTACGTTCTGCCTGACACACTACAAGGAAAGTCTCCAGTCTACAAAGCTTAGAATTACAAGTTCTGGCACTACCATCTTCAGGAAAACCCCACACAGTGAGCATTGAAACGCCACTTACTTCCCTCAGGAAAGGGAGAGTCTTTCTTTTCAATTTAGTCTTCCCACAGGCACCCAAGACTTGAGTCTTGACCTTTTGTACTACAAACATCTTCCAACCTTGTAGGGGCCTTGGAACTGACTACCCTTCACCTCAGGTTGCCAGAGGCACCCAGCACTGGGGAGAGACACTACAATATCCTCCACTTATACTCTGCAAGCAGTTAAGGAGAAAAACACAGGACTCTGAGAGCATTCTGCTTATTTATGTTCAGGCAAACGCACATACAGCCAACTTACAGGGCCATGTACATGCCATTTGCTCACAACAGATTTGTATACCTTAGAAGATATAAAAAAGCTTTTCGCTGATACTGCCTTTCTCTTTTTTTAGAAGCTTACTCTCCTTACATAAAGTACAAAAATTGTGCTTTGAACTGTTGAACTCTCTCTTATTCAGCCAGAAAAAGAAATTTCTTGTCAAAGCTGCTCTGTTTCTTAACTCTCCCTCTCTACCACCTCCTTTATGTCTCATGGTGTGGTCACTTCTGCATGACTCTTCCTATGTCAAACATCCTCCCACCTGCAAAGAGGTATCTTTATAAACATGTCTTTCATTTGAACTCCAACCTAAGTGCAAAATTAAAGAACAATAAAAGGGGCCTTGCGGATACCAACCACATCTCCTATTTCCTGAAGCTAGCACACTTATTTTCATTTGAAAGGGAAGCTGACATTATAACTGGGATTTTCACATGAATTAGACCTCTCTACACTGTTTCACTACCTGCATATAAATATGTTTTGAGAATAGTGTCATGGATCATGCTGGAACGAAGTCTCCTGTAAAACTGATGCTAACATCATGAAAAGATAAGCATTTTGCAACACCAAAACAAAGCAGCATTACAGGGACACGCACAAGAAAAATTCCAACAACAGCATGTCTGACAAGCCATGTGACACATCAGTACCTCTCTATTCTCCCCATACAGGCTACCAAAATCTGTATCAACTACAAATGATCATATTTGATGTGCACATAACTATACTCTCACCAGCCGCAGAAGGATTATTTCTTAGAGAAAAGTAAATAACTGTAATTATTTTTGAACTGCAAATCTCTCCTTTAGAATGTGTTTTTAAGGATAAAACCCCTGTATTTTAAACTGATGTACTAACTAGGCACAGATGAAGAGTGGTGAGGATATTTACACGTTAGATTTCCATTCTATTCTCTCCCTTTACTATGGAACATTTTCTATGCTTCTAAATTTTTGTCACTCTCTCCGATCTTCTTCTTTTCAAGAAGAAAGAACCTGTAAGATACACTACGTATGAACATCTCACACTATCTAGATTTTATCTGTATCATTTTGAGACTCGGCAATTAAACTACCACACTTTCCTCCTGGTGTCAGGGCGTTCAGTGGTTTCATGGCATCCCTTAATCTATAGGGCCTGACTCCATCAGAGAGAACTTAAGTCTGTGTGGCACAACGTACATTACAATCTTCAAGAACATTAGCAAAAAGTACTAACAGTGCATCTGTAAAACAAAAATGAGGGCTTGCCTTAAACTGGCTTTACTTTCTCCTGTTTTCTTCTTACCTGTTGCAGGATGGAAAACTGATTTCTGAACACAGATTCTGACAGGACTAATGAAATCTTGATCAGAAGGAATGAAAGCTCCACTAACCTCCCCTCAGATTCTTCTTTCTCTTTTTATTTTTTCATTACAGGATATTGCTAGTATTAGCAAACCAGGTTTCTCTTGCTTCCATCTTGAAGCTCTGAGGTTCAGATACTGCCCCAGTAGCACCAGAGAATCACAGAGATCTTAAGTCTAGTGCAGTCATGCACTTAGAACTACGCATATACTTAAACCAGCCATCCAGTAAACTTCTTCATGAAAATAAAAATTATTATTTACAAATAACAAGCTTACATTATTTATAAAGATGCTCTCTCATGCACTTTGACAGGATAAATTACTTTCTGTCAGGAAACCTAGCTCTCAAAATGTGTGTGCAATCATCCGTAAAAGAACAAATTTATTTTAGTGATCAGCAAGAACTACTGCCCTCTTAAATTTGATACTGAGATGTATCGACCTGAAGCAAGCAAGCATTCAACCTGACACTAGCAGAAAAGGTACCCAATACACTTCAGTCAACACAAAAATAGTTGCAGAAAACCCTAACAACCCATGCATAAGGTGAACTACACAGCTTATCTGGGGAACATAAAGTACTAAGGGGATAAAAACCAAAACTATACTTCATTTTGCCTTGCTGACTTGATCATTACCACAGCGTGCCCATTCTCATTTCTGTTCATTCTAAAGAAACAAGCTTCCTTGAGTCCTACACTTACACATGCAAATATGCATATAGCCAGTTTAGTTAAATCATGACTTAGAACACAAAAAAATATCAGAAGGAAAAACTGTAAACAAACATAATTCCTTATAATTTCAACATCTCTAACATAAATCATAGCTGGAGGCTGTATTAGCTGTTCAGTGGCTCAGACTAACATGCTGGACAGGAGTAAATGCCAGAGGTCCAGAAGGAGGGTAGCCATAACAAAGGAGAAGTTACCAAGAAGGCCTTTAGCTGTGAGCTGTAAGACAAGTAGATGTACATATTTTGCACAAGAGAAATCAAAGCCAGTAAGCTGGAAAGGATCAGAGCCTTAAAAGCGCAAGACTTAATGGTATTTACTTGTATGTCTCAAAGCTCATGTTGGGGGGAAAAGATGCTTACTTGTAAAGGTAATATTCAGCTTGATCCACTTCCTCTCGTGAAGAAATGTTGTCAACAAACTGATGAAAAAAAAAAGAAATAAAAGCTTCAGAGGGAGCACTCACAAAGCATCTTAGACGAAAATGCCACTTCAATAAACAAAATACAGTTGTTTGGCATATTTAGGTGTCTACAAAATCACCCCCCATGCTGTAAAGCACAATTTTACTCTCATTTAAAACCTTGTGTACTCCAGGCAATCTTCCAAAATTCCCAGTGCTATCAACCATTTAAATAAAAGCCAAGTTTTCAACCAGACTTTGTCTTACAGTAATAGTGAATCCTGTCTTCCTGTATGTTTATGTTAATAAAACCTAAAGATGCTGGAACACTCCAGAGTCTTCGCAATACAATACCTCTAGCTCAGAATATATAAACAACATGTTCTCAAGGTCAGTACTTCTCTTTATCCTAAGCATAAGTTAAAAATAATAGTTTCAGCTGACTGGTACTTGCTCTCTAGTTTCTTAACTCTCCTTGCATGCTGTATACATGTAGGTCTCACCTTTTGAGTGTGGCAATAGCATGTCTGTGTGCTTTATTTACATTTGAGAAAACAAGAATCTGATGTGAGCTTGAGATATTGCAAGTGGGGACTGTGTGACAATCTGGAAATGTCACTTCTCCGGGGAAGAGGTGAGCCCAAAGCAGGAACATGAAGGAAAGGAATAAAGCTGATTAAGTAATAAAAGAGAGAGGAACACCCCATTTCCCCCACGGAAGCTGTCTCAGAAGCAATAATCAAGAATGCTTGATCTGTGTAAATGCTTGATCTTGTAACTGTACAAAATGTTCTGTGACTCCTCAGTCAGTGATGCCAATGGTCCTAAGTAGTGGTATTACTGAGGTACCAGGGTGGTGACTCAGCTTTTCTGGATGATTTTTAAGATTGAAATTAGGGTGTTGTTTTGTTTTGTTTTTTAAAAAGTGACATATTTACTTTCCTTCTTCACTTACACACGGAACTTAAAAGCACGTCTCACGTCTCTGCCTTCACTCCCCCTCCCCAGATTAACCCATCCAGAGCATACAACTGGTTACTAATTCCAGTAAAAATCATGGTTTCACTTATCCCATGCCAGCATTTGTCTTGCCCCAGACTGCTAAGGCAAGGAAGGGAAACTATAGATGCAAAATGTATCCACCTCTGCTTCACACGGAAAGGAGCCTGGAAGTGGAGAAAGATGCATGCAGACAGGCAGTGTGTTAATTCATTGTTACAAAGTGCCTGAGCAGGCATTAAAGCTCTGACTAAGACAGAAACCACAGGAAGGCAGGCAACATATATGAGGGAAATACACAGTAACAGTAAGGCCCGATTTCACTGAGAAAAAAACCTATTTCTATTTTGAAGATCCTACAGTCCAGGTACCAACTAATGAGTACAAAGTAACAATAAGACAGCTTTACACAGCAATTTAACAGTATAACAAGACATACGCGATCCCAGAACTCCCAGAAGAGGTGATACAATTTATTGCCTCTCAGGTCACTTGATTTCATAAGCATTCCACTGTCATTTCCATCACTTCATGATTTGGAATTATTTCCTTACCCGGGCTATTGTCAAAGAGCTGACAGGCAGCTTTCTTTCATAGGTTCTGTCCATTAAGTGGGCTAAGTCAGCTGGAGAAAACAGAAAAAGAGTATGTTTAATCAACTGGCATTACAGGAAAATCTGCAAAGCCATCTTAGAATAGAACCTCTGTCCACGAAATCAAATTCTGGTTCCTTGTTAACATCTCATTTTGAAGTTGTATGAAAACAATACTTTCAATTATTGTTAAATACTTTAACAGAAAATAATACATGGAAAGGTCCCCAACATGATGATTTTAACTACTTAGAAAGAAGGGGGGGGGGGGAGTAAAAGCAAACTACCCCATAATGTGTTGTATGAAATTAGTAAAACTAATCTAACTCATCTAAACAAACTGAGCAGATGTCCTTAAAATTCACACTTGCTTTCAAGCTTAGCATATGCTGCACAGTGCTTTTGGCACGGGTTTGTCCTTTATTTTACGGTAAAACAATGAGACACAGAAACAAGCAGTACCATACTGATAAATCCTACAGTCACGAACAGCAATCCAAAGAAATCCTGTTAATCAAACCAGGCACTGTGCCAGTGCCTTATTAACTTTATAGCATTCTGCTCCAGCAGTTGTATAACAATATTAATTTGACCATATAGGAACTTTAAGGTTCTGACTGTTGAACAGGTAGCCAACCATTGCATTTAATGAATTTAATTGGAAGTTAAATTAATTTAATTTGGAATTTTAGTTTTATACTCTTCCCGGAAAATAATGATGACTCAGGAAGAGTAAGCTGTTTACTGTGTGCTTAGTGTCAGCTGTTTGATTCTTAACTGAGACATGAACTGATGATATCCAATCTATAAAATTTAGAGACTTCAATCATACCCTTTCTTTCTATTCTCCTGCACCTTCCAGGACCAGGAATCCAACATATTCTCTCTGCATCATTAGCACCCTGCTTCATCCTTTGCATCCCAAGACTACAACTTTTACTAAACCAGCCTCTCCTTTGACACCTCTCAATTAGTCCCACTGGCAATCCTTCAGGAGCTGATGGGTTGGCTCATTTTATAATTCATTTTCCAAAAAGGTCATCCAACCTCCACAACTGTCAATGAAATGTGAGGTAAGCACAACTTGCAGCACCACATCAGAATTGACTAAGCCTTCTACTCTGCCCAAGCTGCCAGGGGAAGGGAGCAGCATTGCACCAGCTACATGTTGTGTCTCCAAGGGATGCAGTCCATGTATGTTCTGTTCACAAAACAAGTGATACCACTATTCATCATTCTCAAAACACATCCATACACCAGCTACTGAGGGGTAGTTCTAACAATATCAATGGCATTCAATGTTACTCTGACCTTATGTTGTAATTTGAGAGAGTACCTATATGTGCAAAGATTTTTGCTGCAGTAAAACAATAGAGCCTTGATTTGGAATAAAATGATTGACTTAGTCTGGACAATGCTGCTGTCTGCCACACAGCAGTATTTAATGTTTACGTAACACCTTCCTTCCTGAGGCACTTTAAAGTGTTCTTCAAAACACAGAAAGAGCATTTATTTCTGGCAGAGGGAAGGCAAGCATTTAATGACCATGAAAACAAAGGGAAATCTGGGGCAAAGTTACTGAGGCAAGTACCAGCTCCTACGAAATACAACACAGGATACTGAGCAGATGTTGGCCACCAAGACCATGCTATACCAGACAACCATTAAAAGAGCAGATCAACTTTTTTAATGGTAAAGAAATTTCTGTGGGAATATCCTTACAAGAAGCATCTGCATTTGACTCTGTATTACCCGTCTCTCCAGCATTCACAAAGGTCATGATGGAGGACATAGGTAAAGACTTTGGGGGCATTCCCAGTAGTGCGAAAAGTCAGAGAGAATGGATGCCGTGACCAAGTCAACTTGTCAGGAACTGCCTAGATCCTTGCCTAAACATACTAAGCCAACAGGCATCCAACATTCTTCATCTGCATTCTGAGGCGGCTAGAAAAAAGTATTCACTCCGAAATCTGCTATGTTTGATGACAGCAACGTGGACCTGAGACAGACAACTGCACAGGTTGGGAGTTCATTTATCTATTCCAGAACTATTTTTGTTATGCATCACCCTCTGAAAACTCGAAGGTGACACCTAAGACCATTTTGGGCCATACTCAACCCCTGAGCTTGGCACTCCTTTCATCTAGGTGCTCATAAAGATGAAAAGCCCATTTAAGGAAACACTGAGTATTTAAGTAAAATACAAACCAAATGAACACAATGCTACGAGTGCAAGATCCCAAGATTGTTAGCCATTTATACAGGCTTCCTGGGGGAGAGTTCACGCACAGAATTTTAATGATTGACCTTTCATGGTGTCTACAAAGCTGGAACTCTCCATCAGAACTTTAGCATGGAAAGCAACATGAAGCGCTTATCTATCACCTCCAGTATAAGAGACACAATAAAATGAAAACTGATTAAACCTTAAAGAATAGAAGACAAATCAAGTTAATGGGAAATTTAGCTTGTTTCCAGACAAATTGCCATTTCTGCTGTAGTTTCTAGATAGGAATAATTTGCAGTGAGTAATTCTTTCCTGGTTTGTTTTCTCTGAAGAGCACCTAAAATCAGACTTTTTTCCTCATATTCATTATTTGAAATAATTCAGCTACCTTTCGTAAACCAAGTTTGTATCATAAGTTGCTATTCAATAATCAAGATTAAAGCTGCTTCTTAGTCAAAAACATCCTGACAGAAGCACTAGAATGCAAGAATGTGAATGCCCAAGTCTCCTACCTCTGTTGGCAGTAAAACTTGAGCGCTAAGATTGGTGTATAAACCAAATAAATGTTTTAACAGCCAAAGCAAAATTCTATGTACATTCTAACAGACGTATGTTGCAAGTACTTTTATCTGACAGTCATTACCAAACAGGACACTAGTATATATAATCTCTCATACACATTGCCTAAAAAGACACTTCTAGAATATGAACTTTTACAAAACTTTTAATTTCTCTAAAAATATATTTCTGCATATTGCAGAATCTCATGGATTGAAACAAACTAACCATAAGTCTGAGCTGAGGTCATCTAACTTCTGGACATGACTTCACAGTTGTCTCTAGAATATTGGTATTTTGACATTTCATGTTCACTTTTATTTTCATTTGTTCATAGAAACTCAATGTCTTGCTGCTTGCAACTGGGTGATTCAGGACAATGACTGGGAAAATATTGACCCTCACCTTCCAAGTCAGTGGTTATGACACCTAATGCCAGTTTGGTGGCCTAGGAAATCAACACAGTTTCAGTTTGATTCGCAGTGTGTACCTATCCACGGCATGTACCACATCAACAAGTGGCACATCTGGCCACCATGTGAGGTCACTACCCTCTTATTCTTAGAAGTAGCCCATCCAGGAAAGGGTTGAAATCCAGTGATGGGGCAGCAACAGGAAAGCGGATGCAAAGTTCAGCTGTCCTGGGAATGATGGACAGAGCTAATACCTTAACTCACAGGCTCATATTTCATTTTCTGCATAAAGAAAGCCTTGATTTATCTTGAAGACCCAATTAAAATATAAATGAAGGCTGAGGCAAGTACTTTGCCTTACAAACTTATATGTTTCACATGCCTCAGTATTTCCACATCCCTAATAGCTTCTGGAAAGAACTACAGCTTTGTATCGAAGGCAGCTTTGAATGGAAATTATTCAAGCCTGTAAAGGCAGCACTGCCACCTGGTGTCATGGATGAACCATTTTGTGTACCATGATTTTTTTCAACAAAAAAAGACATTTCCTATCTCACTTGGATTCTGCCACCCCCTGGGATTCTGGTAATTGCTATTTTTCTCATCAAGATACTTACTGTCACTTAACTTTACCGTTGTTAGTGATGAACGAACTGAACACTGCAGAATCTAAGTCCAGCCATGCCTCCCACTTCCTTGATATCTCATTTTTAATAAGTGGAGCCTAAATTACTCCTAGACAGGTATCTTCCTACCAGCAAGCAGTTTGTAAATTCCAAATTAATACATTTTCATTTCCTACCTTTTTGAACAAATGTATTTCTGTACACAAAATACAGTCTTGTTCTTTCCCATGCTTTTTTCAGTACTGAAGTTTGCTACACTCGTTCATGCTTGGAATGCTAAACTGAGACTAGGGAGAACAGAACAAAGCATATCTTATACAGACACAGTAAATGAGTTTGAGTCTGGGATGGCATCACATCACTGCAGCAGAGAAATGGAACTGACTTTAAATCAAAAATACTTCTTTTTCCTTTAAATGTATTCTCACAACACAGTTTTGCAGAATAACAGTTCTGAAACAGTGTTTGAAATACACAAATACAAGAGCACCTCCTCAACACAAGGAATTCACTCTAGCTCAAATCACCAGTTCCTACACACAAGATTATATGTTCAACCATACAACTAACAGCTACAGGGCAGATGTCTGCAGGGCTGTCTCCTCTTTGAAAAGGCTAATACAGTTGAGACAGTGTTAACGTGTTTTCTCTTTTCTGTGAGCACAAAATGAAAATGCAAAGCAGTTCTTTGAAAAGCACGGAACAGACATCTGCTTTGGATCAAGATCATCGGCAGAGCAGCAGCAAGAACAGTGCTTGCCAAACAGTCATGAAAGGTCTTGCCAGGCCTGGGAAAAGCCAAACATGGACTTTACCAGCACTTGAACAACAATGTTTTCTTCTACAGTGGATTTCTATTGCCAATGACATTAATCAAAATAAGAACCCTTTTTCATCTGGAGGTGACTGGTTCAAATGCATCCCACGGCACTGGTCTGTGGCTCCAGCCCAAAAAACACTGCATGAGCAGTCCTATTGACAGTAAAGGGTTACACAGTATTAAGAGTCTCTGCAGGATCCAAGCTACAAACGTGAGCACCCACTGGCTGTTTCTGGCCCATGTACAGTAAAACATGCTGACAATACCAACCTAGCTGTCCATAGGCAAATAACAGAAACAAATTAGTGCATAAAAAACATTACTCTGATAATTTTGTCTGTCTTTCTGCTTGACAAAAGCCCCTGAATTTCACTTGCCGATTCTTGTTTCAGCCTCATTATCTGTGTTACAGTTAACAAACATGTTTCAGGGGCCCAGGAACAAAAAATGGAAGACAAATATTATGCATTAAGGGGTCTCCAAAACACTTGTGGTACAAAATAATGTATATGTATGTTTAGCACGGAAAAATGTTTTGCATGATGCTTTCTATTTAACATAGTCACCAAAAAGATGGTGGAAAGTAATTTCAAATGTAACCTAGCCAAAGAATGTAGCTATGAAATTCACACAAGCGATCTCAGTACCATATGCAGATACAACTTAATGTACAACTTCTCGGAAATAACATGTTTAATTTCATTTTTCCCCAAAAGAAAAATCTAAAATTTCAACAAGAAATGTAACTTTCCTTCCTGCAAAACTCTGAGAAAAATGTTCTTTTAAAAAAATGTTTTTAGTCAGGAATGCCCTGTAATACTTATAGAATAGGTCTTCTTTCACACTGCATTACAATTAAAACAATGTCAATGAAGAGGACACTCAGAGACAGTCTTAACTATCAGACACAGAACTATGACATTCATAAAAGCTTTGCATTTTGTGAAAGAAAAAAATCAGCTTGTAGAAACCAAACATTAATTAAATGGGCAAATTCTAACCTGTTTCTGCATTATAGTTTTGAATATATATGACAGATTTTTAACATGTTGAGCAGATTTTGACATAGAACCTCAGACACATTTTGCTCCACACATTTTCTTATTTTGAAGTATTTATAGATGCCGAGCTAGTCTAAAATGAGTTCAGCTTGCAATTAATTAGTCAAAGTGGAGAAAAAGAAACAAATTTTTCTCACCCAGGCTGTGCTCCTCTTTTTGTCTCTTTTCCCATTTTGAGCTGTCCACATAGGCCACAGAAAGAAGAGATCTTCTACCTAATGAAGAAAGAAATCGCTGCATAAGCCAGGTTGCTTAGATGTCTCTAACCAAACTCACACTTTATTAGATATCACCTTTTTTTTTTATTAGATATCACCTTTTCAATCAGTCACATTTACTGAGTTGGATGCATTAAACTGTCTTTATGACACAGCTGTCATAAAGCAGCTACTATAACAGTTCAGATTCCTTGTAAATGGATGAGCCATGACCTCATCATTTTTAAAACAGAAAAGCTTTCCCCTACAAGTTTTTTTTCAGCATGAAACAAATCTTCCCAAACCTGAACTCTGCATTCAAGAAAATGATACATTTTTAAAGGTAGAAAAAACCCCATACAACAATAAAGGATAGCTTCTTTGTGCACACAGACCTTTTTTCATCAAATGCTAGCAATTAGCTAAATGTAGGCACAAAAGCATAAGCAAAAAAGATTAATACACACAAAAAGGCTTTTCTGGTGATGCTGGATGGTTATTTTTTCCACGTGTAAAGATTTAGAAATGAAAAGTAGATGGTCATCTGGAAATACTCCGTTTTTAATCATCTTTTTTTTGCAACTCCTGTGAACTGCAGAGCTCACGCAAACATTTTTGAAAGTTTTTTCCAAATACTCTTTGTACCACCTTTGAAATCTGCTCAAGATGCTGTTCTAGCTTTTGAAACAAAATGCAAAATGCTTCAGTTGGAAGAACAAACCGTGTTTGTGCATCACTCAGATTATAAAACCTTGAAGATGCGTGAGGAACATACGGATAAAATTTGTTGAAGGAAGATATAGAAATACATGCAGAAGGTTGCAGAAATGAAGTATTTTAAAAATAGATATTACTACGCTATGCAGAATTCTTAGCAACCACCTTAAAGCCTTTATCTGAAAATCTATCTGCTACCACCAAAAGTCTGTTATTCTTGGGTGTGAAACAATTTTTCTCCTTATCATCCTTCTGATATGCAATTATACACACACATCCAGCTCTGAACATCTTTGCAGATTTTTGTCAAAAAGACCTGGTACACAGAACTCCACAGTCAGAATATGAGAATATGTACAATACTTTACCAGTTAGAAAATAAGAAAAAGAAGTATTTTTGTTTGGTGGGGTTTCATTTAAAGCTGTTTTTCATTATATTGATAAAAGAGGCACACAAAAGATCTGGGGTTTGTCTGGGTTTTTTTTAGGATTAACTTCTGTATGCTCATTCGCAGCTAAGGATGCCACTTTAAGCATGAAGGTTTAAAGAACTAGTTTTTATAGCACAGGCCACTATCGGTATGACAGTGCTTTGCTCAGGTAAGCTGGAGGTCAGATTTCAGCCCTTCACCCCAGTTCGCTGCTGAGCGGCTGAATTGCCAGGGGAAAGGGTGGCGTTTTTGAGACACTGGCATCTAGCTACCAGGAAGCAGCACAGAGAAACTTCTGCTCGGGGAAGCTGAAAAGGCATAACAATGTTACCCATCATCACCATACTTTAAGTAAACATTACTGAGATCAGTTCTTCCCAAAGTTCACGATTTTTGGAAAGGTGGCTTTTCAAAAACATCAGTCGCGCTTCTGCTTCTGTCACCTGAGTTACCAGGTTTTGCTGAACATCTACTGCCGCGGGTTTGGCGGCCTCCACACAACTCCGAGAGGCTTCCCGTGACCCGAAAAGGCAGATCCTAAGATACCAAGCTGTGAAATCGGCGAGATAGAATATCTATAATAAATAAATTAAGAATACTCTCCCGCACCACATGCTACTGATACGCCGTTCTCAGAGCTGTCTCCAATTTTATATATATGTGTATAAAGGCGAAGGAAAAGTCCCCACGCAGTACCCGTCCCTGCTCACGCTCCCCACGGCGGCGGCCACCGCAGTCAGCGGCAACCACGGCGACTCGAGGCCCCGTCCCGCCAGGGCCTGTCCCCGGCGGCCCGGCCGTGCCGTGCCGTCCCTTCCCTCAGCGCACCTCCCCCCCCCCCGCCCCCCCGCCGCCGCCGCCGCCGTCGCCGCCGTAGCGAGCCCCGCTGCCGCCTGCCAACGGACCACCTACCTACCGCAGCGCCCAGGGCCCTCCTGCTCCACAGCACGCCGCGCCCGATCACGCGGCCCGCCATACCGCCGAGGGAAGAGGCGAGCGGCGGCGCGGGGCAGGCCTGCGAGCGCCCCGCCCCCGGCCGCGCCGGCAGGCCCGGGCGCAAGATGGCGGCGGTGCTAGCTGGTGGCTGCCAGAGGGTGGTGTGGGAGGCGGTGTGGCGCTCGGCCGTTCGCCCGCCCGCCTCGGGCTGCTGGGGCTCCGCGCCTGGAGGTACCGCGGGCTGCGCGGCAGGGGCGGGCGGCGGGATGCCGGCCGGGGCCCTAGGTTGCCCGTCGGCGGGGTGGGGCCGACCGGAGCACTACAGCTCCCGGCAGGTCCGGCGGCCGCCGGCAGCCTCGTGGCTGACGGGAGTTGTAGTTTCTGCGGGGATGAGCCCCTCGGTGACGTGTATGGCGGGGGGGAGCGCTGAGGGGCTCCCGGTGGACTTCGGAGCGGGCCCATTTGCGCTGCGGTGGGCAGGCCGAGCTGCTGCGGCAGAGCTGTCCCGTGGGGAGGGTTGGCAGCAGCGTTACTCACTTAATTCCGTGCTTGCTGGTGGCTGGATACGAGCCACAAAAAAAATATAAACATGCAGCTTCATAAATGTGTATCTATTCTGGGAGGACGACAACAACAACGCTGTCGAGAACCGGGGCTGCGCCTGCTGGTTGTCACCACCGCTGTGCCCGGGCTTCAGAGGCCTTACAAAGGGTGCTCCCTTGCCTGAAGAACAAAACAGGGCAGGTGGAAAGGAGGTGTATGGCAGAGGGCTCCCCTAGTATAGGCCCCGTCTGGGCTCCAAGCCTTCTGCGGCAACGTCGGTGGAGGTTTCGCTCAGCTTACAGCTCTGTTAGACCCCTCAGAGTCATGAAGATTCCCACCTGCGTGGTGGTCTGCCCACTGCTCTTCACTGGCCTTCGTTTTAGAGGCTGCAGCACTTCTGAGGTGAAGCAGGTTGGTTGAAGTTCTCTGGGATGGCATGCACCACCTGCATGCACCAGCCATAGTATCAATCTCTGTCCTTTTTCCTCAGAGGCCCTCTTATTTGATTTTGCACTGGTTTGTTTCTATAACACTGTAAGGTATGAATTTAAAGAAGCGGTAGAATTCAGCAAATTGAATTCAAGAAGGGTAAATTTCTACTGCCCCAAGCTCTCTGCCTGTCCCATCCTAAGCATCAGCATGATTCCTGCATCAGCTCTGGAGAGGCCCAGGACAGGGATGGTCATTTGGTGTTAGACCAGCTGAGAAGGTCTGTGGGAAGTAAATGGCAAGGTAATCCAGGCCAATTTCATGCTGGATAAAATGTATTTATTCACCCATTGGAACTGTTTCCATTAAATTTAATGGCTAAAGGTGCTATTTAATGGATTTTTTCTTCAGATTTTAGGAAACGTGTCATTAGCATGCTTCGCTTGCATAAAAACAAGTGTTTTTATTTGTGTGGCCTGTTCCGTTTTGGTAGGGAAATGTAAAAGGAGAATAAATAACCTAACTCAGGTCAATACTTGCTCTTGTCCCTTCATGATTAGAATCATTCTTTAAGAAGCCAAAAACTTAAAAGATTAGACTGTGGCAACATAAACTATTACAGTGACTCTGATACAAAATCATTGGTTGCAAATAAAAATCTACTGGAGAGCTGGTTTTGTGACAGTAAAAACTTCACAGATAGCATTTGCATGATGCTTTTATTAAAGGAGCTTACAACACAGTACAGTTGAGATCAGCACCCGAAGTTAATTTTGAGATTCTAGACGCAATGACTGTGGTATCTCTGATGTCTGTACTGCACCAGAACTTCACTAGGTCTCGTGAGCGTTAGTAAAATCCGAATAATAAGCTTTGTGTTTTTTCCTTTTGTCTTCCTACTGTGTTTGGAGCTTCCAGAACTATGCATTCTACAATACCAGGGACAGCACGTGTGAGGAAAGGAAGTTATACAACTGGTGAATTGTGGTGAACAAAGAGATGACAAGACAAACAATAAAAGCATGAAAGGGAAGAAAGATCTTATTCTTGTGCAGAATCTTCTTGTGCCGTGACTAGTTGGAGAGGAATGGTGTCTCTAGTTTTTCTTTTGCACATCCAATAAATATATACTTCTTCATCCTTGTACACATGAACTCTGGAAAGCTGTGACACAGTGCTTGGATTCTTTGTCAGTGATGTGAGCAACTGCAGTTTTTGCAGTCTTTTTTTTAGTGTTATGCTGCCAGTGGTCTGGCATCACACAATAATCAACAGCAGTAATTCATAAATTCAAAGTTCAGTAGTATTAAAACAGACAGTATGACATAAAACTCAACCTTCCTCTTTTTGTCTTATGGTAGGGAAGCGGTATCTACTAACAGAAGATGATCTAAAGTTACAAGAATTTCAGCAGATGAAAGTGGCAATTAGAAATGAAGTTCATGGCAATAAAGGTATTAGTATTCATTTCATAATCACCATTCTCAATTTTAGCGTGAATCATAGGAAACAAGACAGCCAAAGTCACTGTAATATGACACCAATTGACCCCGTTTAAAGCACCAACTTATGTCTTCCTCTTACAAATTTTTTGTGGCTAAAATTTCTGGAAGATCTGAGACTTTGTAGGATGAAACAATGTTAGTTATGCTGTGTTGGAAAGTGTGGAGAAGCTTTCAGGTATGCAAGGTGTTTACATAAGACCTGAAATATTCATGTCCTTGCTTTTCCAACTTTGTCAGATAGTCTAGTAGAAAATACTATTTCAGTCTACAAATCTTGCTTCAAATATATCATCAGCAGAGAAAGTTAATAAAAAGCCTAATAGCTGCTTAACTATCCAGAGAAGGCCTATGCCACTAATTCTCTTTTAATCCACTCTGTAGATTTAGTTAGCTTGTTCTTTTAGATTTTTTTTCCTTTTACCTAATGTAAGTTCTCAGTTGTACACCCAATTCCAGATGATGTATGCATACTCAGAATATGAAAAACAAATTCAGGTTTTCCAAACTAACAAAGGAGAAAGATCGGTGGATTTTTTCTGATGGGGATTTTGTCATGCTGTTTAAAGTGTATACAAATTCTTTCTTTAAGGAACATAAATATAAACATAAATTTGCCCTTACTATTTAAGAAAGGTTAGATAAAACTCCATTTACTGCACCTGTTTAATCTTGTGCAGGTGTTCTAGTGATACAAATGGACAGTTGTTCCAAAGGATGTAGTTAATTTTAATTTTTTTGTGTGTGGCAAGAAAGAGACAAATAATTAAATTTAGATTTATATATACCTGTATATAACTTTATAAATATACAAAACTTTATATAAGTCTTCTGGCACAGAGAGGGAGTTGAAGTCAACATGACAGTCTTCCTAGGTTAAGTAAAAGTAGAATTTAAATAGGGCATTGGCAACTCATGATGTTATTATATTTTGCTGTGATGATGACGTACTCATATTGAGGATTATTCATCCTGTACCTGAGATACATTGAATTTATTGCTATGGGTCGCTCTTGCTAAAACAGATTTGTAGAAGCCAAATATCTGGCTTTACAGGTCACAGTTGACCTCTTTGTTTTGTACAAATAGCAGCCTCTGAGAACTGATGAAAACAATGTGCTAAGCACCTATTTGTGTGTTTGGTGCATGGTTTCTGTACTCAGTGTTTAGTCTAATACTTGAAAGATTAAAAGAAGTAATTAAGTCTAGTAATAAACTTGGTTTAGAAATGGAAAAAGAAGTAACTATTCTGTTACACAGAATATATAATAGCTATTATTTATTGTAGTTATAATGCAACTATTAACTATAATAGTTATACTTATTAACTACAGCAGTTAAACAATTACCTACAGTGGTTATAATAACTCCTATGTGTTTTTTACAAAGAATACGCAAAGGTACGCAGAAATTTAAAAAAACCCCTGGGGTCCCAACTGTATTTGTAAAGAACACATAATGACAACCATTATATGTGCATACTTACATATATACATACTTCTGACTTCACAGGATTCAGCTCTGCAACTCAGTCTTGAGTAGGGACTTGTATTTGCATGTAGCAACAGATACACATCCAGTAGCTGAATATGGTGTTCTCTGCAGTGCTCACTTTGCTCCTCTTGTGTAGATTACTAGTATGGGAACAGCAGTGACCCAGCAACTGCTACAAAAAAGTTCACTTCCCTGCCCAAGACAGGGGCAGCACCATTAGAGAATGGGGCTGCCGGGTGGTACATGTGATTTTAATCTTGTGTGTGTCTGAATCAGAGCCTTGGGATTACCAACTGAAGGACTTGTCTTTGTGCTTGCTTTGTCATAGGAAAGTGTGCTGGATAGAGAAACCTCTTTTTTGGGGAGGAAGAGAATCAATTCTAAATTTATGGCTATGTATAGATATACATAGATTATGTTTGAGACTCTCTGTGTTTTGCATCAGTTGTGAAGGAGCTTAAATCTTCTGTATGAACAGTGTGGAGTAGAAGTTCTTATGCTCATTTTAATGCTGAGTGGGATTGGTTTTGTTTGTTTGCTTGCTTTTTAAAAAAAGAATATAAGGCAGAAAATGTCACTTACAAAACTTCCTTCCTCTAAAATTTTTATATTACCTGATGTATTCCATAACATACACAATGAAATTACTTGCACAATAACCATCTTCTTGGTTTTCCAAGTCTGACATGACTTCATGGGGACACCTAGGCGTGTTTGTCTGTGAGAAGCTTTATGCAGTTTTCTTGGTGAAAGAAACAAGCTTTCTCCTTCACTGAATCTCCATGTTTCAGGTACTAAGTATGCAACACAGGTAATGGAATTGTCATAGACTGCTGCTATAATGTGTTTTATTTTCAGATCCATATTTTAACAGTATTAAAGAAAAATTAAAGAAAAATGGAATGATTCTCAAAAATGAATTAAAAAAAATACTGCATTTATGTCAGACTTCATCTGATGTGGAGCTAGCCAGAAAAGCTATTTACAGGTATTTTTAACAATCCAGGTAACACTCTTTTCTGTCTTTATGTTTTTCTTTTGTTAGATCCTCTCAGCTTATGTCTGCAGTTGAGGGCTTGCCCTAATTCAATGGCTATATGCATAGTTAATCCCTTAAACTAAGGCTGTATTTTCATTTACTTTGGCTCTTCCAACCCTTCAGAGACTCTCAGATCAAATGAGAGTCAAGCTATGAGAGCAAAGTGGTGTCCTACTGTATGCAGAATGAATAGTGAGCCCCATAGAAATGTCATCTCTCAGCTGAGAGGTAGTGGTGTGTTCAGTGGCACTTTCTGGCCAAGACATGCCTGGTTTTAAACTGATCTGGACCCAGCAGTGGCAGGTCAGGAGGTTTTGTGAATGAAAGACTCCCAGCAGTTACAGTGTAGGAGCTATGAAGAAAAAAGTGGAACACTTAATTTTTATCTTTTTATTTGTTTTTTCATGTAGTAGAGAAAAAGTTGAGGTATTTTAGCAAGTACTGCTGCTAAAATAGACTGCTGCAACTTCCTGTGCTATTGCTCTGTGAATAGAAGGTAAGGTAGCTGGGAGTTTTTGTGGCAGAGACCCATTGTATTACTGATCCAATACTGGTTACTTTACTGGAAGTAGAAGAGGTTACCTATTACTAGTTAGTTTCTTAGTTAGATCAAACCAATATTTTTTCCATAAAATTAATCTCCTGTTATCTAAATGTCATTGGCTGGTACAGACAGAGAAGTGTGCCTCCGTCATTGGATATACAGATCTTGCTGTCTTTTTAAAGCTGTTTTCTCTTGACAAATTCCATGTCCTGTGTGATTAGGTACCATGAACAGAATGGAATCACAGCCTTACATAATTTTAAATTTGGACCCCTCTTTATGAGGCTATGTTATGAGCTGGACCTTGAAAGACCTGCAGTAGAACTTATCAAAGATCAGGTAATTCCCCTCTATATTTTGAAAATATTGTTATTATTAGTCCAATATGAGTAATTGGTATGCTACACATGAGCCTTGCCTGAGCTCATGGACTTGAAGTATATGTGTTGCTGTAGCAAGGATGTCTATGACATTAATGTATGGATGCAGATTACACAGTTTTTATTTTAAAAATAGCAAAGCAGTAATTAAAAGAAAATTAAATGCTACTTTGATAACTTTGTTATTATACTTCTGTATAATTGCATCATTTGAATAAGAAGTATGGATTAAAAAACTAGTTCCTCAAATTAACACAGCTGGTGCGTGTTTTCCTGCATCCTGTGTTGCATTAGATCGTTCTTGGAAAGGAGCATTTCTGAGTTTTTATGAAGTAGTGCTCTGAAATCCCTTGGGTAATTTGCATGAACAGATTTGTCATGTTACTCTGTAATTCAAACTCCCTTTGAACCCAGTAGAGGTGGTATGATATTCATCAGCTCAGGAACCTGGCCATTTTAGTTCTTGAGAAAGTGAAGGGCTTATTTCTGAACATCTGTAAAATGCTATGTGTGCTATTACGACAAGATATTAATCATGCCCAGTGTATATAAATTAAAAAGATTCAGTGCAATAATGTTGTGTCTTCAAATCTCTGGCAGAGAGTGGAAAGTCATATCTATGATATTAATTCATTAAGGCATGACATATGCCTAGCCAGAAATGGGAAAAGTCTTGCTTCAGCTACTATTCTTACATTAGGCATGTGTAAGAGTATGTGTAGTTTTTGTTTTGGTTTGTTTTTCTTTGATTGAGATCTATGTCATTGAGACAGGTCCTGCAGTACTTGCAGGACTTAGTAATGAATAGAAAGGTACAGTACCACTTCTTCATATCCTGCTGCAGAAATTTAGACTTAATACCTCTGGCATTTTATTTGACTATCCCTAACACACAGTGTGATTGAAGTAGAAGGTAAAATATACTTGCTCTTTCTTCTGCTGCTCTGCTTGTCATCACTCATGCCCTTGTGCTGACTGTTCATCATTTGATATTGTGATTAACAAAAAATTCTTTCAGTTTCATGGTGGTGATACTTTACACAAAGATATTGTTAATCAGCTGCAAGCTGTATTTCTGCTGAGATTTTGGAGTTGCCGTTAGTCAGTGACTCCTGCTTGCATTAACTTGGAGGTTACAGTCTGTCATTAAAAGAAAAGATAGTGGGAATCTCTGGGAAATTTCTGTTTAATTTTAGTGAGCTTTTGACCATACTGAGTCACTGGTATTTTAGAGGTTACTTGACAGTCAGGGAACCCAGAGAGTTAAATGTTGAACTTGTGAATATGGGGCTTATTCCAGTAGGAAGACCTCCTAAATGCTGTGCACAGTAAGAATGTTCACTGTCCCAACTTTCTTTATGCTTGCTCTGTTTGTATATTTCTTCTCCAGAATTTGCGTGGTTTTTTCTCAGAGAGTACATCATTCCATATTTTGATGACTATGTTGTTTAAAAAGGGCCATTTTGAAAGTAAGTACTATGTTTGCTAAGGCAAATATGTTTTGAGGAGGATGCTTCTCACTGTAAGTGTGTGTATATAAATATATATATATTTTTAATGAATATTGCTGATTGGTTTATGGTTTTAGAAGGCCAAACATCATGTAAATTAGTGTAGATGTGAATGAGCTGCATGGTAATGTGTAACAAAAATGGAAGGCTGTATTTGTTTCATACTTCCAATGGTCTTGTGACCATTCTCAGTTGCACAGAATTGTGATTAACCAGGGCGGCTTGTTTCCTAAACCCTCTTCTCCGAAGGCTTGACAATTTTTTGGTTTGTAATTTCCCATAGCTTTTTGTTTTCTCTATTCAAAGTTTGGTTTATGTGGGTTTTGGAACAGTAAGTTCTTCAGCAATTTTTTTGGCAGTTCTGCATTTGTGTCAGAGCAGGGAAGAGTACCCTTTTTCTTTTGATAACAAAACTAGACCATAGTCTTCTCTTGATTTGTCTTACTACTATGCCCACACAGAGTGGCTACTGCAATATTTAAGTCAAACGCTTCAAATCAGTTTGGCCCTTTGTGAGGATAAGGTGGAATCATCTGTCCTAGCTGAAAAGACTGTCCATGAGAAAACCTTAAATTGAGTATGCAGTAAGCTCTTCAAGCAAATCCCTTTATTTGAAATTTGTTGAACATGCAGTGCTTTGTCTCTTGATGTCTGGCAAATCTAAGTCCAGTGGTTGTCCTAACAGTTGAGACTGAGCCATTGTAAAAATAACTAGATCAGAGCCTGAATGTAGTGTTGTGGTGTAGTGGAGCATGTGCATTATTGAGGAGCTGTTAGATAGTTTGCCTAAAATGGTAGAAGCTTCGATCATGAGTTTCAAAGGCTTGCTTTCTGGGCAGTTAGGAAGAGTGAGAGTTTTAAAAAAATAACAAATTTAAGTTTACGTTTTTATTTTGAAATAGACTTACTGAGCTTGTACCATGTTGATTTTTTTTTCCAGTTACTAAATGTACAGCCTTAAATTTGTGAAGTGAGTAACACTAATGTATTTTTCATAGGTGCTTTGGAAGTTCTGGTAGAAATGAAAAAACAAGGTATACCTTTCAACAAGGAAACGTATCTACTTGCATTTGCAATATGCTACAAACTGGTAAGTATTTCAGTTTACGTGATGAAAAAGTATTTGAAATGCCTTGTCTCTGTCTTCATTTTTTTGGGGTTTAAAAATTTCCATGTGTTCCCAGTCATAATTTCTTATCTAGTACAAATGTTTTAGACATATTTAAGTCCTAAATCACTTCATTGTGCATGATATGGTGCACATATATAGCTTCCCATACAAAGTGAGGTCACAAATCTCTAAATTATGTGGACATAAGCACTAGGGAACAAATTTGATACAGCCTTTGATTAGCTGGTAGTATTCTTTCTCCAGGATCTGTGCATCTCTTCAGACTATACTCTCTGTTTGAGCCTCGATAGTATTTTAGTCTGGCTTCCTTAAGAGACAAGGCATATATATGTTCTGTTTGTCAGACATCTCCCATCCATTTCTCCCCTCCCCCTCCAAGTAACCTTGAACCATTTCTGTAATTCCACCCAAATTTGGCAGGCATTAGAGTTCTCAAAGATATTGTGTTCCTACATGCCTGATGACAGTGGGCAGCTGGGTGGAGAAAAGAAACCTAAATGAATGCGTTCAGTGAGAGACAGGCTGCCCCTTGAGCTTGACTCTATTTTTAGCTCAAAGAAAAAGAGCATGAACATAGTAATAAACTAGGCTACACAGGTTCTACTAGTGTTTCCTTAGAACTGTTTCCCTTTTGTAGCAAAGTGAGATCCCCAAACTTTTTTATTTTGATCTTCCTCTCCAGATTTGAATCAGTTCTGCAATTTGAAATATTAACATGGGCCCTTCCCAAACTCAGTAGGAAACTCTTCCTCAATTTCCACATGCTTTTGGGAAAAAAGACACTAGTTGAGAAAACATTATACCACTAGACTAAACTTCCTTAGGTTTCTCAGTTAACCATACAATGAAACTGAGTGCATATGAAATGAAAAGGAGTTGGCATAAAATGGTAGCTCAGCAGTAATTTATGTGGTGCTTCTGAAATCCTCAGTTCTTATGAATCAGGGCTGCGTTTAGGGCAGAGGAAATAGAAATAGCCATGTGGCTTTGGGCTTTGGAGAGTGGGGCAGTAGACAGCGCTGAGAAAGAGCTGTGGAAGCTGTCTGCTGTTAAAAACAGCTAGAGATTGATGGTTACAGTCAGTTTAGGGTTGTTACCAGTTCTACATAGAAGATGCATTTTTTAGAAAGTTATGAATGTACTTGGAATGAATGCACAGAAAGAGTCTGACACTATGCTACAACCCAAGTTTATAACCTGATGTTTGCTACTAGCATCCACTGAGGCAATATTTACCACTTCAAGGTTGCTCTTTGGTCTATACTCTGACCGTTTACGTAAAGGCTTTCACAGAAACCCACTGTGTTTCTCTGAGGTATCCTTTACTCCCTGTGCTGTGGCGTCTTCCCTAAAATCTTTACATGGTTCTTTCCATGGCCTGCTATCAGAAGGCTTGGATCGATGACATGTGCAACTGGAAGAGGTTCCCGGGACTTCTGTTTTCTACTAGTTCTGTCCCTGCCTGTGTTTTCAATAGAGAATCTGGCCCATCATGACTTGTTTAGCAGATTGATAAAAATAGAGGGGAAATGATTCTAAACTGTCACCTGGTTGTTTTAACAGCCACAATAAATTTGTGGGGGGCTTTTCATTAAGATAAAATACTATCAATAAGGGAATAAGATGTAGTAACTCTTTATGCACTGAAGAGGATTATGTGGACCTCTTTCAAAAGCTTAATCTGTTGATTCAGTGGTAGGAGGAGAAACCATGAAGCTCAAAAGTGTTTTTGCTCATGATGCAACATAAGAAACTTCAGAAAACATCTTGAAGGGAAGTATCTTCAAGATGCACTACTTGAATACTGGAAATAATGGTGCTGGAATCATTAAGAGCAGTGCTGGAATCATTATGAGCAGTGCTGGATTTTTACCAGGTTAATTCTTGGTTTCTTTTGATTAACCATGCCAGAGACCAGTACAGAAAAATGTACAAGGCTTAAAGTTCAGATTATTGCTAGTAGGTAAACAAAGGAATTCATGTTTAATCTTTGTACAGATTCTTCTGGGATGTTTTAAATCATTGTAAGGCACTGCTATCCTCTAAGGTAACAGATGGTCCTTCTTTTAGTGCAGCAAAGGGCTATGGGCCTTTTGATGACAACAAAATATTTATGTAGTAATAATCAATCTTCTGGTGGTCAGAATGATTCTAAATTTTCAAAGAACATGTTTTAAACCATAGGATCCTCACGTGGTTTAAAAGATACTTTCACAGACCATTGTGAATGTGCAGACCATTCAGCAGTGACGTGGAAAAGCATCTGTTAAACACCCAAAGAATGGCCCTATCCCTTAAATCGGTATTTTGCAGGAATGACACTTTGAGCATTAGCAACAGAAGTCAACACCAAATACTAGGAAGGAATAGGAAGGCTCTTATCCACATTGGTGGTACCAGTTGTTACAAAACCTTCCTGGTACCAGCTTTTAAATTTGGAAGGTATTATTTTGTCTGGGGTCCAGTCAGCTCTACTCATAATTTCCAGTATGAGGAACATTCTTTTTGAGAGTTGGTTGTTTGTGAGGTAACACACAGGTATACTCATTGCTTTTTACTATATACTGTTATTGAAAGTAGTCCCAGCAATAATGGAAGCTTTCTTTGTTGGAAAACAGGCAAATGTCTATGCTGTCTGTCCCTTACAGCCCAGACCGTTGCGTGATTCTGTGATTCTATGGTTCTATGATTTAATCCTGTCCTGGTTTCACTGGGATTTGGTTTCAGTTTGTGGCCAGCCATGGTGATCAAGGCCCTCAGCAGTTAAATCCAGGGCAGCTGACCCTGGCTGGCCCACAGGTGTATTCTGTATCGTTGACATCAAGTTCACTATAAAAGAGAGGGTTTGGTGGGAAGAGGTTGGGGCTTTTTCTGCTCTCATTGCTTTTTGTCCTTTCTCTCTGTTTGTTGTTGTGATTCCTGGAGTAACTTGCCAGTGATGTGTGGATAAGTATATTTTTGTCTGTTTTGTGTTGTCATTTATATTGATTTTCTTCATTTCATTAAATCTGGTTAACTTCATCCCATGAGTCTCCCTCTCTTTTTCCCAATTCCCTTCCTCATTTGGGGAAGGGACACTGGGTGAGATAAAAGCTGCTGTTGTTTAGCCCTGGGTATGGGCTAAACAAAGACAAATCCATAAGAGAGGCTAAAAATTGCTGAATGTTCAAGTTTGCACATACTTTAGTGTGATGGTGCTGAGTAGTTCAATACTTAGAAAACGCTGATTTTCATTAACTATCTAATGTAGCTTTTAGAATAAAGTAAGGACAAAAAATCAGCTTTCTTCCTGATTTGCAAATGATTGGACAGTGCATAGGAATATCTGTTGGTTTTAGCATGCTGCCGGGGGTTGTTTTATCTCTTGTAGAAGCCAAAGCAGTTAGGGTAAGGCATAGTTGTTAAAATAATGGAAGTTATTTTTACCTTCTTCTGAACTCTGTAGCTTTGAATATTGTATTTTGATGTTGTGTGTCTCAAGAAGTGCTGCACAGAATCTGTTTGGTTGCATTCAGATATGGATTGTTATGGCGATCTTACAGTATGTTGACTTCTGAATGCCTTCTGAATGTGATTGCAATTGCCTACAGTCCTTTCAGATCATGAGAATAATAAGTGCAACTTAGATTTGAAATTTCTGTGCAGGACAACCCAGAGTCTTGCAAAATCTCTGCAAAACTACTTGAAGAAGCACAGCTGAAAGGTGACACATTACCACTGCGAGCATTCTGCTTTGCTGTGGCAACTGCTCTGAAGCAGGTACAGTACCTTTTGTTTTGATTTGTGCCTGAATCTCTACAGTTTTGTTGTAGTAAGATAGTCAGTGAAAGGAAGCAAACATAGAGGAAGCATAACTGATCTATGTAATAACTTCAAGTACTAGAACTTTTAGGCCCCCAAAAGAGTAGGATTATAGACAACTCCCACACAAAGTGAATGTGGAAATGCTGAAATCTAAACATATGTCTTGAGTCTAATGCATGGGTATTTTGTGCTAGTGACTATGCCATATAGAATATTTTAGAAAATGAAAGAGAGTTGGGCCAGCAGGTTAGATGTAACCATGGACCCAGTCCTGCAGATACTGCTATTTCGTGATGGTTTCCTTTAAATAGAATTAAAATGATAATTTAAAATATTTGCACAATCATTTCTTTAAAATGTTTATCTTGGGAGGCAAACTGAAAGGCCATGATGCATATTGCCCTACAGCCTGGGAGATGGTCTGTCTTTCTCCACAGCATGTTTCATCAGGGCAACATTTTCATATACCTCATGTGCCTAATGTGCCACTCATACAAAGAGGCTCTGAGGCAGTACAGGGTGAAAGACTGAGCAGGAGAATAACATTAGGAAATTCTAAAGTCTAGTATTTCCTCTGCCATTAATTTGTGTATACAGCTTGAGGAAATTCTGAACCTTCTCTGTTTCATGTCTAAACAGAGGTCAGAGGCACTGTAAGAGCTAGCGATTTGATGTTGTTCACGGATTTGAATTAATGGAGTAGAATTGTTAAAATTTTCTTATGCGCTCTGTGGTCTTCTTTGCACTGTCTCTGTGAACAGAGACAGTGAACAACAACATCGTTTAAATTAATTTATTCATGCATGGTGGCAAGGGCTTCTCATTGGCATTGAGGTTAAAAACCAAAATCTCTGTCTCTGAAACAATATGAAATATTCTTGATGCTGTTACTTTATGTAAAAATCAGTTAAAATTCTTGTTTTGCAAACAGAATAATGCTCCACATTACACTTAACTATTCCTTAAGTTGCATGATCAGTAGCTCTTGCTGTGAGTAAGATGTTTCTTGATCCCAAGTAATAGTGGTTGGCCTAGTAAATGTCGGTGTAACATTTACTGTCTATACAAATCAGTTGATGACATAGATACAGTACTGTAAATGTGTATGTCCAAAAGGTTGAAAGTGCTGGGCAGGATAAATACCCACATTAACATATGCTGCACTTCATTTAAGTACTCTGACATGTGCCAAACTGAGCACGTGCATAGATCTTTAGGCGCTCTTATGCTGAGTGTTGTTTACATGCTTCCTTTCCCTGCTGATCTGAGGCAGGGAGTACTCTCCGATGTGCTACAGAGCCAGATGACAGGGAAACTCCAGTGTGGAGTGTTCCTTTCACAGACTGAATGCTGTTTGGAGTCTATGGGTCTTGGTGAAAGGGGTGTAGATGTTGGTTTGTGATTTATTGAGAAGTTGTGAAAGACTTGTTTTTCTTGACCTTATTGTTAAAGTGTGTCACACATGTTTAACTGTATTTTTTTTATTATTTATAATTTCTTCTTAGAATGATGTAGTGCAAGCCAAATTTTATTGTTCCCAGATAATGAAAACAGAGAACAAACTATACAATAATCTTAAAGTAAGTATACTTGCTTTGTGTTAGAATCTTGCAGAGAAGTATGCTATACAGGACAAAAAACTCTCATGTGCAAAGTAATAGAAGGCCAGGTTCTTAATAGCACAGGTGTGTATCAGTACTGTTGCTGAGCTTGTTTTTGAGCCAAAAGACAATTTCTGTCATTTGGATGAGTTAAATTCTGAGTGGTTAAAACCCTCCCCCCATTTTTTAAAATCGCTTCCTACCATAGATGGGAATGGAAAGTAGACCAGTTCTACATCTGTGAGTATAGACCCATGAACAATATCTAATTATGACATTGTGACTTTTTGCTTTCTTGCTACAAGAGATTTAAAAAACCCAAAAGCCTCTGAGGAAATTGATAATTCTCTCTGCTTTCTTCATAATTAAAGAATTTTTATCAGTGCAGCATCGAGAAATGTGTTTTGTCTGCTTTGCTTCATGTCTTCCTCAAACGCTTCTTTAAAAATTTGCATTCTGATGCTAAGTACTATTTGTGTGGTTTGGCTTTATTTTATTTTTAAGGTTCTTGTCCAGCTCAGATCTGGTTTGCTAGAAGATGTAATAAAGACATTAGAAGCAGCAATAGAAGTAGACACTCCTCCCTTTGTGAAAAAAATCGAGTTTTCTGAGCAGGTGGTAAGTATACAGTAATGAGAGGAGGTCCATGCTGCTTGGCTGAGCCATAATTACGGTGGTTCAGCTACAGAACTTCAAGTGCCTGAGTTCACCCTACTAAAGTTCTTTGGGTTCTGATGCATTCAGATGCCAAAGCAGCTGGCTGGTTTTCTGTACTGTTGGACAAAGCACTTAGCTGTCCACTTCCCTTTTTTATTGTGGATCTTGCTCTTAGAAGCTCAAATTTCATCTGACTATAGATGAAGCCTTCCCTAGTGGCATTAAATCATTTAATCCCTTGCCTTCTATGCTATTTTCATGTGATGTAAAAATGAGAATAAAGTTCTGATCACAGCGATACTGTTAGGCTGGTAATACTTGCAAAGACCTGTGATGCTATACAGGGAAGTGTGATATGGGAGATAATAGCTTTTGCTATTTTACTATAAAAAATAGCTTTTACAGTATTGATCACCAAAAAGGCTTCCTTCAGAGCACATATGTACCCCTATCAGCTTGGCAGCATTGCTGCTGCTTTTCCTGAAACTTATTCATTTTGAATGCGCCTCTGAAACAAGATATTTTAAGCTGTGTTAATAATTAAATACTTAGCCTTTCACTGCTGCCTATTTAAAAAAATTAATAACCGATATGTAAAATATCAAATACTAGGTAGAAGGGGGCATACGTTTCAAAACCTAGCCCATGCATATTAACTGCTATGTTGGAAAGAGATTTTTTTTTTTAAGCAGCATTTCATTTTGTAAATTCATTGTAATAAATGTTGCATGTGTCAATGTTGTATTTTGATTCTGTTTGGCAAATTTGAAACAGTCCCTAAGAAGACTAAGCATCAGTCCTAACCCATTCCTTCCATGAAAGGTTATTGATCAATAACAGTTTTTAAGAGTTTTACTTATACTTGAACTCATACTCTGTGTATGGCATACAGAACTTCTCAGTGTTCTGTAGTGTGACTTTTATTGATTTGTACTGTACTGTACATTCAATGCAATACATAATAAGTAGAATTGTGCTGATCTGGAAAGTAGGTTCCAGGAAGCAATTACGTTTCCTGGGTTTAAATAGAAAATAAATGTGTTAGTCTGTACTAGGACTGAAAATAGGACTGTACAACTTTGAGGAAGTTTTAAATCTAATAAACTCTCACTAATAGATATCCAGTGCATTTCCACCATTGTCTGGTGATATATAATGTGTGCTGCATAAAATCCTCTTCTTATGAGTCATTGTGTTAGCCACTTATCTTACGTTCTATACTTTTTTTTTTCCTTTGAGTGGTTGCTTGTCTTCAGTATGGTGGTTGAATGAGATCTTCACTTGCTGAAGTGTAACAGTCTGTCATTTTCTCCTTCTTAGCTGGCTACAGTCAGGGAAAAGATGGAAGAAAACCCCGAACTTTCTGCCAAATTAGGAGATATTTATACGAAACTACAAGCTTCAGGACGGATAACTGTGTGCACAGTGGAAGACATGCTTTTCCAGATTCCTAGTTCAAAGAAGACCCCTGCAAAGCTTTTAAATCAGAAGCAATTGGGTTATCAGGCTGCTAAACCGCTTCGGTCAAATCTATTGTTGGAATAGTTTGATATTTGATGGCAAACTGAACTGCTGTTAGCATCTCTTAGAAGCCAGGTTCAAATAAAATGTCTTCTCCCTGCCGCCACTGTGAGCAATTGTTTAACTTGTTTGTATGAAACTGCTTTTTAAATACAGATAATGTAGCTTCCGCATTTCAGTTTTGGTGCTAAAAACAAGCCGCGATGGTGGGTATTTGTGTGTTGTTCAGAAATAGAGTGATAGAATGGTTTGAAGTTTTTATTTGGGTGCTTAAATCAGGATTTTCCTATACTAAACATCCTGATGGAAGTGAACAAAATAGTATGTGCATCTGACCCGACTTCTGTGGTTCATGAGAAGAAAATTCGGTCTTCATCAGATGCAATGTTCTGACGGAAAGGATAGATGCAGTCCAGAGTCTAGATAAGAGTGTGGAAGTGCTTTAACTGTTTATTTAAATTGTGTACATTTCAAGAGAATCAGAGGAAAGTAAGCATCTTTTGTTCCCTTTAATATCTTTTTCTTCAGAAGCAATGTATTAGTATGTTTTTTTCATATCAAATGGGATCATGGTGTCAGGGTTTAAAGCTGGGCTGGCTATTAACCCGGTGGCAGACACTCTCTGTTAACCCTCTCCCCCCCCCACCCTAAGGGAAAGGGAAAAGGGAGAGAGACTTACGGGTTGGAAAGTTAAAACAGTTTTAATAAACTATAATAATGGAAAAGAGTATAATAAGAATAATAGAAATAATCAAATATATACAAAACCAAGATTGAGAGCTTGGAAATCCTCCTCAGGCAGAGCTGCTCCCCCCAGCACAGGCAGAGGGGAAAATGCAGTAGCTCCCCTGCCATCACACCTGCAGGCTTTTAACAGGAGAATTGGCAAAGCTGGTACCAATCAGTGGGAGACAGGAGGGCCCCTCCCTCCTGGGCCCCACCTCCAGGAGGCAGTGGGTTAGTGATAAATAGGAAAGTGAGAATGACATGTATGGGATGGAATACCTTGTTGGTCAATCTTGGGTCACCTGCCCTGTCTGCTCCTCCCTGCAGGTGCGACCCCCCTTCGGCTCTTCACTTGTAAGCAGCGAGGAACCCAGCAGCGACCCTGGCCTCTCCAAGACCAATTGGCCTGGTTTGGGCCAAACCAGGACATTCCACCCCTTATTCCATACCATTCACGTCATACTCAGATCACCACTACCTTTTCATTTTCAAATATATATACACATATCACTAGTTTATGATTCATCTTTATGCAAAAAGTTCATTTAGTTCAGGATTGTGGGTTTCCATCTGGCTAGCAGTCTCTCAGGGCAGGAGACATGGTATGAGTTTTGTCACGGTTCATGCCCACAGGTTGCAGGTTCAAGATGTCAGTCTCGAGGAGGTTACTGGACGCCACTTGCAGCTAGCTCCGGTCTCATCACCACTGTCTTAACCTGAAAGACACTTATGAACACTGTTAGTATTATGCAGCAACAACATACAGTTCAGAATTAAGTATTCTCACCCAGAATCAGATCACCTTCAGGGACACATCGGACTTCACCATCTTGCAACATCACCCACCAAGTACATCCAGGTTCCTGAGCAAAAGCAATCCCATGAACGGGTTTACCTTTGCCCGTAGCAGGAAGAACCCAGACAGTTTTTCCCAACAGATTCCTTTCATGCACCACAGGGACTTTATCTCCTTCTACTGTATGTAGAAGGTCTGACTGAGCAGGACCAGCTTGGTTGATAGATCCCCTGGTATTAACTAACCAGGTAGCTTGTGCCAGATGCTTATCCCAGTTTTTAAAGGTTCCACCCCCCATTGCTTTCAGGGTAGTTTTTAACAGCCCATTATACCGTTCAATTTTCCCAGAGGCTGGTGCGTGATAGGGGATGTGATATACCCATTCGATGCCATGCTCTTTGGCCCAGTTGTCTATGAGACTGTTTTTGAAATGAGTCCCATTGTCCGACTCAATTCTCTCTGGCGTGCCGTGTCGCCACAAGATTTGCTTTTCAAGGCCCAGAATAGTGTTCCGGGCAGTGGCATGGGGCAGAGTATGTTTCCAACCATCCGGTGGTCGCCTCCACCATGGTAAGCACATAGCGTTTACCCTGGCGGGTTTGAGGGAGTGTGATATAGTCAATTTGCCAGGCCTCCCCATATTTATATTTCAGCCACCGCCCCCCATACCACAGAGGTTTTAACCGTTTGGCTTGCTTAATTGCGGCACACGTTTCACAATCATGGATAACCTGTGCAATAGAGTCCATGGTTAAGTCCACCCCTTGGTCATGAGCCCATCTGTATGTTGCATTTCTCCCTTGATGACCTGAAGTGTCATGAGCCCACCGAGCTAAAAATAGTCCACCTTTATGTTCCCAGTCCAAATCTATTTGGAACACTTTAGCAGCTTGATCCGCTTGTTGGTTGTTTCGATGTTCCTCAGTTGCCCGACTTTTAGGTACGTGAGCATCTACATGACGTACCTTCACGACTAGTTTCTCTAGCTGAGCAGCAATATCTTGCCACAATTCAGCAGCCCAAATAGGTTTACTTTTGCTCTGCCAGTTGCTTCGCTTCCACTGCTTTAACCACCCCCACAAGGCATTTGCTACCATCCATGAGTCAGTATAAAGATACAGCCTTGGCCACTTTTCTCGTTCAGCAGTGTCTAAAGCCAGCTGGATGGCTTTTACCTCTGCGAATTGACTTGATTCACCTTGTCCTTCTGTGGCTTCTGTGACTCGTCGTATGGGACTCCATACAGCAGCTTTCCACTTCCGATGCGTTCCTACAAGACGGCAGGATCCATCGGTGAACAGGGCATACTGCTTCTCGTCCTCTGGTAGTTCATTATAAGGTGGGGCTTCTTCAGCACGTGTCACCTCCTTTTCTGGTGGCATTCCGAAGTCTTTGCCTTCTGGCCAGTCCATGATCACTTCTAAGATTCCTGGGCGATTAGGGTTTCCTATTCGAGCCCTCTGTGTAATTAATGCAATCCATTTACTCCATGTAGCATCAGTTGCATGAAGGGTAGTGGGAACCTTACCCTTGAACATCCAGCCTAGTACTGGTAATCGAGGTGCCAGGAGAAGTTGTGCTTCAGTACCAATTACCTCTGAAGCAGCTCTAACTCCTTCATATGCTGCCAGTATCTCTTTTTCAGTTGGGGTGTAATTGGCCTCGGAACCCTTGTATCCTCGACTCCAAAATCCTAGGGGTTGACCTCGAGTCTCCCCTGGTACTTTCTGCCAGAGGCTCGGGGTAGGACCATTGTCCCCAGCTGAGGTGTGGAGCACATTTTTAACATCTTGTCCTGTACGGACTGGTCCAAGGGCTACTGCATGCACAATCTCTTGTTTAATCTGTTCAAAAGCCTGTCGTTGTTCAGGGCCCCACTGAAAATCATTCTTCTTTCTGGTCACTTGATAAAGAGGGCGTACAATCTGGCTGTAATCTGGAATATGCATTCTCCAGAAACCCACAACGCCTAAGAAGGCTTGTGTTTCCTTTCTGTTAGTTGGTGGGGACATAGCTGTTATTTTGTTGATCACCTCTATCAGGATCTGGCGACACCCATCTTGCCATTTAATCCCTAAAAACTGGATCTCCCGGGCAGGTCCCTTGACCTTGCTTCTTTTTATGGCAAAACCAGCTTTCAGAAGAATTTGGATTATTTTCTCCCCTTTGTCAAAAACTTCTGCTGCTGTATCACCCCACACAATGATATCATCAATGTATTGCAAATGTTCTGGAGCTCCACCCTTTTCTAGTGCAGTCTGGATCAGTCCATGGCAAATAGTAGGACTGTGTTTCCACCCCTGGGGCAGTCGATTCCAGGTGTACTGGATACCTCTCCAGGTAAAAGCAAACTGTGGCCTGCACTTTGGTGCCAAAGGAGTAGAGAAAAATGCATTAGCTATGTCTATGGTGGCGTACCACTTGGCTGCCTTTGGCTCCAGTTCGTATTGAAGTTCTAGCATGTCTGGCAGGGCAGCACTCAGCGGTGGCGTAACTTCATTTAGGCCACGATAGTCCACAGTTAATCTCCATTCTCCATCAGGCTTTCGCACTGGCCATATAGGACTATTAAAGGGTGAGTGAGTCTTGCTAATCACTCCTTGATTTTCTAATTGTCTAATCAGTTTATGAATGGGGACCAGGGAGTCCCAATTGGTGTGATATTGTCGTTGGTGCACCGTGGTAGTAGCAATTGGCACCTGTTGTTCTTCAACCTTCAGCAACCCCACAACAGAAGGATCTTCTGAGAGGCCAGGCAAGGTAAACAGCTGTTTAATGTCCTCAGTCTCTACAGCTGCTATACCAAAGGCCCATCTATACCCTTTTGGGTCCTTAAAATACCCTCTCTTGAGGTAGTCTATGCCAAGGATGCACGGAGCATCTGGGCCAGTCACAATGGGGTGCTTTTTCAATTCATTTTTAGTTAGGCTCACTTCAGCCTCCAATACAGATAACACTTGAGATCCCCCTGTTACTCCCACAATACTGATAGATTCTGTCCCTTTATGATTCCACGGCATTAGGGTGCACTGTGCACCAGTGTCTACCCAGGCTCGATACCTTTGTGGTTTTGATGTGCCAGGCCATCGAATCCACACAGTCCAATAAACTCGGTTGTCCCTCTCCTCCACCTGGCTGGAGGCAGGGCCCCCCTAATTAAGAAATGGATTCGTGCTGCTCACAGGAACTGGACCTTCATTTCTCCTATTCACACTTGGGAAAAAGGGATTGGAGGCCCATCTACTGTGACTGGAGTCCTGCTCACTGGTAACTGGAGCAGCCATCCTTCTAGAAAAATTCTCTCTGGTATTTCTTTTAGCTTGCAACTCACGTACTCGTGCCTGTAGGGTACTGGTAGGTTGTCCATGCCATCTGCTCATGTCCTCCCCATAACCACGCAGGGCAAACCACAGGATACCTCGTGATGTGTTCCGTTTCCTTTGAGCTGGTCCCGTAGGAGAACGTTTTCTCCTAACAGCTGCAACGCGCGCCTGTGTAGGTAGAGAGTCAAGTTTATTCTCGATCCTGGACAGTTTGTCTGACAGTTGTTTAAATGAGTCCTTGTTTTCCTTAGTCAGTTTTTCCACAGCCGAGATGCGTGCCTGCAGTGGGGAAGAAATACTATCTTCATACTGTCGCATACAGTTAGCCATTTTACGCACAGTAGAACGTGCCATATCATCTTCTCCCCATACTAATATTGACAATGTATGGGTATATGTCGGTGGAGCATTCTTCACAACCTTCCGGAACATGGATCGATTGCATTCCACTTCATCAGGATCTACAGGATCTACAACTTCCCGTGGGTGTCTATAAATAATCTCTTGCACAGCTAGTTCTCTAAGGTAGTTAATACCTTTTTCTATAGTGGTCCATTTGCTTAGGTGGCTCATAACATCATCTTTATAGGGATACCTGCTCTTTACAGCTGACAAGAGTCACCTCCAGAGACTAACAGTGTTTGACTTTCTTGCGAGCGCCTTATCAATACCACCATCTCTGGACAGGGATCCCAACTGTCTGGCTTCTCTGCCATCTAATTGCATGCTATCTGCCCCATTATCCCAGCATCGGAGCAACCAGGTAATAATAGGTTCACCGTCATAACGGCTGAAGTCTTTCCTTATATTTCTCAGGTCCTTCAGGGATAAGGAGTGGTAGGTTATCTCTACGTCCGAGTCCTCCTCTTGTGATAGTTCTGCTTTAGAAGGACCTTTCTTCTGTGATGGGTCTGCTTTAAAAGGACGATCGAGGAAACCCCCATCTGTGTCAGGCCCTAACTCTGCCTGAGAAGGGCCCTCACCTGGGTCATATGATGGCTCTGCCTTAGAAGGCTCTGAGTCATCATCCTTCTCTTCATGAGCTGATTTCTTTTGGTATTTCTTCCTGGTTACAGGAGCAATCGGTACAGATTCGATAGATGCTGGGGTCTGAGTAGATGCAGTGGCTGTCGTGGGAGTGCTGAGACTCGTTAGAGTCTGAGTAGCTGCAGTGGCCATCTTGGGGGGTAGCAGCTGTGGTGCAGGCTGCCGAGGTTTCAGTGGATTTAGTGGCTGTAGCGGCAGCACACGCTGTAGGATCTGAGGTGGCTGCATAACACCTACAACTGTCCCTGCACTGATATTTAATCTTATCCCACATCAGAAACACATTCAGGACAACCGAAAATAAAAACATGCCACCTAGACAGCACCATCCTAATTTCGCAAAATCTAGTGGAATCAGCTTGGCAGAAAAGGAGAAGGTACTATTTCCCGAAGCAGAACTGGAAGTGTAATCATTAACAGAATCAGCTAAAGGACGCCTGGAGCGTGCAGATGAAGTCGCTGCTACTGATTCGCGATTAAAGCTGCCCATCATTGTGTCATAGAGATAAGAGATCGGAATAGTAACTGCCCAGTTTATCACAGCATAAATCAGTATCAAAACCATACCAAAACAATACATTTTGACCAGCACCCACTGCTAAACTGCATGTAAACATTCATAAGAAGCAAGCAATAACACAGTGCCCACGGCAGGTAAGGCATCATTGCAATACTTAACTGTGAAAGAAACTCTATAAAAAGACGAGATAACACAGCATTCAAAAATGACATCACCATCTTCACTATCTGTTTTAATTTCCAACCCCTCGTAAATCTCAAAGGAGGAAATCTGTTACTCTCTCAGCTGAGCTCTCCAGGTCTCCTCCCTCCAGAGCCAGGATCCAACTTATCAGAGCAACCTGTTGGAGCTTCTCTCAAGCCCCACGTTGGGCACCAATAAATCTGTCACAGTCTAAAGCTGGGCTGGCTATTAAACCTGTGGCAGATGCTCTCTGTTAACCCTCTCCCCCCCCCCCACCCTAAGGGAAAGGGAAAAGGGAGAGAGACTTACGGGTTGGAAAGTTAAAACAGTTTTAATAAACTATAATAATGGAAAAGAGTATAATAAGAATAATAGAAATAATCAAATATATACAAATATATACAAAACCAAGATCAAGAGCTTGGAAATCCTCCTCAGGCAGAGCTGCTCCCCCCAGCACAGGCAGAGGGGAAAATGCAGTAGCTCCCCTGCCATCACACCTGCAGGCTTTTAACAGGAGAATTGGCAAAGCTGGTACCAATCAGTGGGAGACAGGAGGGCCTCTCCCTCCTGGGCCCCACCTCCAGGAGGCAGTGGGTTAGTGATAAATAGGAAAGTGAGAATGACATGTATGGGATGGAATACCTTGTTGGTCAATCTTGGGTCACCTGCCCTGTCTGCTCCTCCCTGCAGGTGCGACCCCCCTTCGGCTCTTCACTCGTAAGCAGCGAGGAACCCAGCAGCGACCCTGGCCTCTCCAAGACCAATTGGCCTGGTTTGGGCCAAACCAGGACACATGGAAATGCTATGGGAGGTAGCAACCAACTGGTTGTTTTCTCACTTGAAGGAGATTCCTGAACAAAAGTCAGAGTCTCGGAGTGAGTGGCCCCACTTTGCTTCTTTCAGATTTTCTGTTATGAAAGCCTCCCAGGATAAGCAGATCTTGATACAAATTTGCAATTAAGTCCTAACAGGTTTCTTGGAGCAAGTATGATCACTTTTTTTTAGACTAGAATTACATATCATCTGTATAATTCACTCATATGTAGAGCAAGTTATTATAAATACAGTACAAAGCAGCTTCATGTTGACCTAGCTTTAGTGACTCCAGGCCAAATGTGCTTGGTTCTAGTAATAAAAAGCTGTTTGTAGCTATGAGTCCTGTATACCCAAAAATCTTTTCTCATTCACCATACAGAATAGAAGGAATTGGAAATAGCTATACCTTAGGACAGCGGCGGCAGCAGCGAAAAGCGGCGGCAGCAGTGAAAGCGGCGGCAGCGACTTGAGGTTAGTGCAGGGGCGAGGGCGACGTCGGGCTTAACCGGGCGGTTTTTCGTACTCTGGGCCCCCCCTGAGCCCCCCGCGAGCATCAGCCCCGAGCTGCTTCCCTCTGACCCCGGACCCGGAGGTTCCTGGCAACGAATCAGGAGAGGAGGGGGCGTAGCCGGAGGCACCGCGGGCGATTTAAACGCTCCACCCCCTGTTATCGTTGATAAAGAGCCCCCTGGAGGGCAGGGACTAGTCCCTGGCCAGAGGGGAGAGACTCAGCAGTGCCTGGGTGAGTCAGCAGTGACTGGGTGTGTCCTAGGGCAGGAGAGGCTGCAGTTGTTTGCAGCTCGTTGGGGAGGGCACTGACTCCCTCCCAGTGCACAAGGCGAGGAAGGTGCCAAGGAGCTGTGAACCAGGGGTGCCACCAACAGGTATTTCCCAGTTCAGTGGAAGAACAATGGTATCTACCCGGTGGAAGAAGACCAAAATGGATGTGGGAACCCAGACAGAGCTCCCACGGAAGGAGGCAATGGTGCAGGTTGCGGCCTGCAGGGAATGCTACAGCGTCTCTGTGGTGTCAGGGGGCTGTGTGCGCTGTGAGCAAGTAGAAGATCTGCTTGGCCGAGCGGCACAGCTGCAAAGCCAGGTTGAAAGGCTTCAAGCCGAAGTAGAAAGGCTTAGGAGCATTCGGGAGGCTGAAATGGAGATAGACTGGTGGAGCCAGGCTCTGCCCTCCCTGCAACAAAAATGGGAGCACCTGCCGGAGAGCTCCCAGGATCGAGGGGCCCCTGTACTCTGCCCCTCTCAGGTGGAAAACAATAACCTAGAGGAGAAGAGTGAGTGGAGACAAGTCTATGGCCGTGGCAAAAGGCGAGTGCCCTCCTTGCCTACCTTGCCTCCACAGGTGCCTCTGAGCAATAGATATGAAGCCCTAGTGGAATACAGCCGGTCCAATGGGGATGTGGTGGAGAGGCAACCTATATCAGAGGTCCCACCACAGTCAGAAAAACCTGACAGGCGTATAGCTACCTCCTCCACAAGGAAGAAGAGAAGAGTTTTAGTGGTTGGAGACTCCTTTCTAAAGGGATCTGAGGGCCCAATATGCAGAGCTGACCCCCATCACAGGGAGGTCTGCAGCCTGCCTGGAGCCCGAATCAGGGATATCACCAGGCAACTCCCCAACCTGGTGAAGGCCACAGACTACTACCCCCTGCTGATCTTCCAGACAGGTGGGGAAGAAGCTGCATCCCCTAGTCTGAGGGGGATGAAGAAAGACTACAAGGCCCTAGGACAGTTGGTGAAAGAGTCTGGGGCACAAGTTGTTTTCTCCTCCCTCCTTCCATTTTCAGGTGATGACATGGGATGGAACAGTAGGATTCTCTCTATTAACGCCTGGCTACGAGACTGGTGCTACAGGCAGGGCTTTGGGTTCTTTGATAATGGCTGGTTTTATAAGACACCAGGCGTGACAGTGATACATGGGAAAGGTTTATGTCATCGGGGCAAAAGGGTTCTGGGACAGGAATTAGCAGGGCTCATTCGGAGAGCTTTAAAGTAGATTCGAAGGGGGATGGGGTGGTAGCTGGGCTTGCACCACTGGGGCAATGCTCTAGTGTTGAGGTAGACCAGGAGGCCCCCCATCCCCCTGGGGTGAAATCAGGGGGTGAATCTGGGATGAAATCGGTGTGCCCAGCTCGCTCCCTGAAATGCCTGTACACCAATGCACGCAGCATGGGGAATAAGCAGGAGGAGTTAGAAATCCGTGTTCGGTCGGGGGGCTATGATCTAGTGGCAATTACAGAGACTTGGTGGGACGCCTCGCATGACTGGAATGTGGTCATGGATGGCTATGTCCTGTTCAGGAAAGACAGGCCGCTAAGGAGAGGTGGTGGAGTTGCTCTTTATGTGAGTGAGCAGCTAGAATGTATTGAGTTCTGTCCAGAGGCAGATCAGGAGCGAGTTGAGAGTTTGTGGGTGCGAATTAAGGGGCAGGCTGGCAGGGGTGATACTGTTGTGGGTGTCTATTACAGGCCACCGGATCAGGATGAGGAGGGTGATGAGGCCTTCTACAGGCAGCTGAGAGCAGTCTCGCAATTACAGGGCCTGGTTGTTGTGGGGGATTTCAACTACCCTGATATTTGCTGGGAGGCCTACTCAGCCAGCCATCCCCAGTCCAGGAGGTTCCTCCAGTGCGTTGATGATAACTTTCTGATGCAAATGGTGGATGAGCCAACTAGGAGAGGAGCGCTGCTGGATCTTATCCTCACTAACAAGGAGGGTCTGGTTGAAGAGGTGAAGGTTGAGGGCAGCCTTGGTTGTAGTGACCATGAGATGGTAGAGTTCAGGATCTCATGTGGCAGGAACAGAATAGCTAGCAGAATCACAACCCTGAACTTCAGGAGGGCCAACTTTGGCCTTTTCAAGCAATTGCTAGGGGAAATCCCATGGGACAGGGTACTAGAAGGTAAGGGGGCCCAAGACAGTTGGTTAGCATTCAAGGACTGCTTCTTCCGAGCTCAAGATCAGAGCATCCCAACAGGTAGGAAGTCAAGGAAGGGTACCAGGAGACCTGCATGGTTGAACAGGGAACTGCTGGGCAAACTCAAGTGGAAGAAGAAGGTGTACAGATCATGGAAGGAGGGGCTGGCCACTTGGGAGGAATATAAGTCTGTTGTCAGAGGATGTAGGGAGGCAACTAGGAAAGCTAAGGCCTCCTTGGAATTAAACCTTGCAAGAGAGGTCAAGGACAACAGAAAGGGCTTCTTCAAATACATTGCAGGTAAAGCCAACACTAGAGGCAATGTAGGCCCACTGATGAATGAGGTGGGGGTCCTGGAGACAGAGGATAAAAAGAAGGCGGAGTTACTGAATGCCTTCTTTGCCTCTGTCTATACTGTTGGAGGCTGTCCTGAGGAGCCCCGGACCCCTGAGGCCCCAGAAGAAGTCAGGATAGAGGAGGAATCTGTCTTGGTTGATGAGGGCTGGGTCAGGGACCAATTAAGCAACCTGGATGTCCATAAATCCATGGGCCCTGATGGGATGCACCCGCGGGTGCTGAGGGAGCTGGCGGAAGTCATTGCTAGGCCACTCTCCATCATCTTTGCTAAGTCATGGGCAACAGGAGAGGTGCCTGAGGACTGGAGGAAAGCGAATGTACTCCAGTCTTCAAAAAGGGCAGGAAGGAGGACCTGGGTAACTATAGACCGGTCAGCCTCACCTCCATCCCTGGAAAGGTGATGGAGCAACTTGTTCTTGGTGCTGTCTCTAGGCACATCAAGGATAGGGGGATCATTAGGGGCACTCAGCATGGCTTCACCAACGGGAAGTCTTGCTCAACCAACTTGATAGCCTTTTATGAGGACATAACCCGGTGGATAGATGATGGTAAAGCTGTGGATGTGGTCTATCTCGATTTCAGTAAAGCGTTTGACACAGTCTCCCACAGCATCCTCGCAGCTAAACTGGGGAAGTGTGGTCTGGATGATCGGGTAGTGAGGTGGATTGTGAACTGGCTGAAGGAAAGAAGCCAGAGAGTAGTGGTCAGCGGGACAGAGTCCAGTTGGAGGTCTGTGTCTAGCGGAGTTCCGCAAGGGTCGGTTCTGGGACCAGTTCTATTCAATATATTCATTAATGACTTGGATGAGGGATTAGAGTGCGCTGTCAGCAAGTTCGCTGATGACACAAAACTGGGAGGAGTGGCTGAGATGCCGGAAGGCTGTGCAGCCATTCAGAGAGACCTGGACAGGCTGGAGAGTTGGGCGGGGAGAAATTTAATGAAATATAACAAGGGCAAGTGTAGAGTCCTGCATCTGGGCAAGAACAACCCCATGTACCAGTACAAGTTGGGGACAGAGCTGTTGGAGACCAGCGTAGGGGAAAGGGACCTGGGGGTCCTAGTGGACAACAGGATGACCATGAGCCAGCAGTGTGCCCTTGTGGCCAAGAAGGCCAATGGCATCCTGGGCTGTATTAGAAGGGGTGTGGTCAGCAGGTCGAGAGAGGTTCTCCTCCCCCTCTACTCTGCCCTGGTGAGGCCGCATCTGGAGTATTGTGTCCAGTTCTGGGCCCCTCAGTTCAAGAAGGACAGGGAACTGCTAGAGAGAGTCCAGCGCAGAGCCACGAAGATGATTAAGGGAGTGGAACATCTCCCTTCTGAGGAGAGGCTGAGGGAGCTGGGTCTCTTTAGCTTGGAGAAGAGGAGACTGAGGGGTGACCTCATTAATGTTTATAAATATGTAAAGGGCAAGTGTCAAGAGGATGGAGCCAGGCTCTTCTCAGTGACATCCCTTGACAGGACAAGGGGCAATGGGTGCAAGCTGGAGCACAGGAGGTTCCACTTAAATTTGAGGAAAAACTTCTTTACTGTAAGGGTGACTGAACACTGGAACAGGCTGCCCAGAGAGGTTGTGCAGTCTCCTTCTCTGGAGACATTCAAAACCCGCCTGGACGCGTTCCTGTGTGATATGGTCTAGGCAATCCTGCCCCGGCAGGGGGATTGGACTAGATGATCTTTCGAGGTCCCTTCCAATCCCTAACATTCTGTGATTCTGTGATTCTGTGTGTGATTCTTAGCTGGCACTCAGGTACTTTCAGTTTACTTCTGCATATGAAGTGATGAGGCTGTTGGTACAGAATTCAGAAGTCCCATGAGCATAAGACTAGGTGGAGCCTAGCTTGGTACTCTCCAAGTTGGGCCGCCTTATCTCTCCTTTGGCTTCTGTTCTTTTTGGTTTTGTTTTGTCTCTCCCCTGCTTGAGCAAATGTCAGAAATCAAAGGATTCTTTCTGTGAATGTATCTGTGTGTGCTATATGAAACTTCGTTGAAGTCAGTGAGTCACTGTGAAGAAACAAGAACTCCTCCATGGAGAAACACATCTTCAGCCATGAAAGCAAATGTGGCTACCGCAGGTCAGAGGTTTCGTTCTGAGACTCTAACACTGTAACTCGTTTCTGACACCGATGTGTCTTGTTAATACTAAAATGCACACAACTGTTTCACAGGGGATGGAATTTCATGCAAGTGTAAGTGAAGAATAATTTGAAGTTTGTTTATGAGTGGTTGCATAGGTGTAGGTAGATTAGGGTATGGCGACCGGAAAATCTCGGGCTGTAACGGAAGGTAGGCGTGGCGAAAGGAGCAGGATGTGCAAGTATCGTGCGAGTTCGTACGGGACAAGACGACTATATAAGGCTGTTGCGCAGTTAAATAAACGCCATTTGTTGCATCCTCACATTGGTGTCAGTGCTCAATGGCCCTGGGGTGCGGATAGCCTCAGGCCAGCCAGCAACCAAACGGAGCTTGCCGCAGACAAGCGGCAACAAATGGTGACCCCGACGTGATTGCTGTGCTGGCGGACCGCGGGCGGTCGGAGTGGGTTCGCGTACCATGGAAACCTTGATAAAGGTGATTTCGTTACTGGGCGGGGAATTTAAGATTTCTGTGAAATCGAAAGACATAGCCCAGTGTGTGGACCGTCTCCTTAAAGGGGGGGGCGGTGGCAGGACCGGCTGATTGTTTACAGCCGAATACCTGGGAGCGGTGCTCGATGCAGCTCGCTGAGCGAGCTATGGCAGCGCGTTCTGCCAAAGAATTAAAAACATGGGGAGTTATCTTGTGGCTGCTACGGGCTGCGCGGGAGGACCGGGCGACATGGGATGCAGCTCGGGCGTGTTTACATGGGGTCTACCCTGACCAAGACAAAAGTGGCAGTGGTGAAACTCCTCCAACATATACTCTCTGAGAGAGGAATTAAATACGATGAAGCTGTGTTAAAGCAGTTACTGTTTTGGACAAAAGACAAAGGACATTTTACAACCTTTAATGATGTCTTTGAAGTGCCTTTATGGGAGAAGATTGGTGACTCTCTCTGGAATGCGGTGTCAAGTGGTGATAAGGAAGCCTTTAAATTGTCTGCTACATGGAGGCTGGTTAGCGAAGCATTAAAAGGAATAAAAATGGAGAGAGAAGTCACACATACAGCTTTTATGGCTTTAGGACCTCAAGCACCTACTACCCCCTCACTGTTTGCGGGACCAACACCTCCCACGGCCCCGGTGGCTGTACCAGTGGCAGCTCCTTTATCACTGTGGGTACGGACGGCTCCGAAAAAAGCTGAGGAGTGGGGAGCGAGTAAAATAGATACAGATCCATTAGAACCAGTAGTGCGCCCTAAAACACGAACTCGATTTGAACTAATTGATTCAGACGCTGAACAGGAGACTTGGCAGAAACCCCCTCCGAAACCCCCTCCCTCTCATTGATCTCTCTACGGATGAGGCTGAGCAGGAGGACAAGAAGGAGCGTAAACATGCTTTGTACCCACCTTTACCGGATTCGCCATTTACGGAGTCAGCAGTACCAGAGTCACAAGGACTTAAAGGACCGTTACCATCACGAAATGGACACGAACTTGACATGACAGAGCTTGGTAGACGGAATTGCAGCAGCATCGTTCAGCCAACGCCTCGGGACACGTGACTATGTCTCCCCCAAAACCCCCCTCTGTGTTCGGGACAAGTATTAGGGCCACCTCAACCTCCTTTACAACTCCCTACTCCACCTGTAGATCAGGGCGGGGGGGGAGGTTTGCGTCCATCTGGTAATGTGAGAGGTGAGGGAGAGGATCAGCATCCACCCGCGTATACAGGGGAAGGGGGGGGAGGTGAGGGAGGAGTGAAATGGAAAGGGGTCATTCGAGATGCGTTATTAGGAGTTATAATTCCACAAGCATATCCGGTGATTGTGGGTGCGGGTCCTGAGGGAAGAAATATTTGGCAACCGTTAGATTGGAAAATTGTAAAAGAAGAATTACCAGTATAGTTAGCGAAAGACAACACAGGTGAGGACTGCAGAAAAGTTGTTGCAGGGATGGCAAATCGTAACCCCACCTTAACTGAGCTAATGGATGCTTGTGAGAAAGTAGGAACCACCACATTTCAGATGAAGTATTTAGCAAAAACTTTTGCGGCGGCAATTAAGGTAGTTCATCGTTGTTATACATGTGAACAGGAAGGTCACTTTAAGAAAAACTGCCTTAAGAAGTTGAAGCTGAGTGGGAGAGATAACTCTGTTTTGATGTGTCATTGCTGTGGGAAGCTAGGGCATTTTGTGAAGCTGTGCAGGTCTCAGTATAATGCTCAAGGTCAGCTGATAACAACCAGCTGCAGAATACAGGGAAACTGGAGAAAGAATGTGGGGGGGGAACCGTGTGCTGACACAAATGAATCTTCCCAGACAGTTCCAGGCCTAAGCAGTTAACTCGCAGCCCGAACCGCAGGGAGAGCAGGACTGGTGTTTCCACGCAGGGTTAACCTGCGCGGCTGCCAAGCCTTGGACCTGTGGCAAACAGGGATAATGCTAATGCTGATTGTCAAAAGATCAGTGAAGCTTTACCTGGAAAAACAGATTTGAATGCTATGATAAAGGCGTGTGCAAAAGTGGGTACTGTGGAACATAAGGCTCAAGTTATGGCTGCGGCCGTACTTGGGGCTTACGTCGTCACAATTGCAGTCTCTATTCCAATTATTAGCAGGGGACACAACTTTAACAGCACCACGACACACTACTTCAGAGGTACAGCAACTGATTACAGAAATAGAAAGCAGGCTACATTCCAAATTTGTACATCGTATTGATTTGAATCAGGAAACACAAATTATCACTTTGTTTGATAGGCAAATTCCGTATGCAATAATTGGTCAATGGAATTCAGAATGACCAGATTCGTTACAGAGCTATTGGCACAGATTATTCATCAAAGGACGGATGCGATGTCGGGAGCTTGTGGCCAGAGATCCCTGCATCACTAACCGTTCCTATTGCAGCTCAATATTTTGAGTGGTGTATGGCTAATAGCTTTGCTTTGCAAACAGCTATGGAGAATTTCTCGGGACAGGGTGTTTACCACTTGCCCTCCCATCCTGTTATAAAATTGAGTGCGGAACTTCCAATTGCCACGGGAGTGTGGTGCGCAGACACTCCTGTGGATGGAATTACCATTTTTACGGATGGATCTGGGAACACAGGCAAGGCGGGCCTTGTCTGGTATTCTGATGGCAAGTGGGAATCTATGGTAGTACAACAAAAGGGTTCACCTCAGGCGGTAGAATTACGAGCTGTATTAAAAATATTTCAGAATTTTCCCATTCCCTTTAATTTGATTACTGATTCAGCATATGTAGCTGGCATTATAAAGCAATTGGATAGATCTGTTATAGAGCATATATGTAATCAGTGTGTTTTTGAATTGCTGCGAGCTCTGTGGCAAGAAATTCAAATCCGAACTGCATTGTTTTATGTTTTACATGTAAGAAATCATACTAATTTGCCTGGGTTTATTGCAGAAGGCAATGCTCGAGTGGACTCTTTGGTTTTTCATCCTAAAACAACAATTTGTACCAGAGTGGAAGCAATAGCACAATTGCTTGTCAAAGTGCATAAAAGGATTACAGACATTACCGGACTAGACTCAGATGGTATCTATTTACCTATCAGAAAGGAATATCTACAGTGGTTAACAAATCAGTCAACTCTTTTTCAAATGGCCTTACAGGACTTTACTGGACAATTGTTAACACATGTGCCAAAAGATAAAAAGCTACAGTTTATTTGCAAACAGGACTGGGAAGAAAAACCTATCAGATCAGAGATACCTGTGACTGGACTAACTGTTTTTACTGATGCAGGAAAGCGATCACATTCAGCAGTTATTACCTGGCAAGAGGATGGACAAAGGAAACATTGTAAATTCTCAGGAATTTACTGAGGACTCATTGCAGACGCTTGAATTTTTTGCGATATATCAGGTTTTTTGTAAAATGGAAGGATTTACCTGTCAATATTGTAACAGACTCTCTTTATGCAGCAGGCATTGTAAATCGAATTGAAAGAGCTTTTATACGACCAATAAGAAATATGCGACTTTACACCATTTTGCTACAGTTGCATCAAGCAATAAACCTCAGAGAGGTACCTTATTTTGTCACCCACATTCGTAGTCATCAATTTGATCAAGGTTTGAGCATTGGAAATAATAAAGCAGACACACTTGTGTCCTATACGCAAATATCACCAAATTTATTTGAACAAGTACACCTATCCCATCAATTCTTCCATCAATCAGCGAAAATGTTAGCGAAACAATTTCACCTCACCATGGCACAAGCACGTGAACTAGTTAGTGTTTGTCCTAGTTGTCAGAAAATTGGCATGGGAATTGGAATAGGGGTAAATCCTCGAGGGTTGTGTGCGTTGCAACTGTGGCAAATGGATGTTACTCACATTGCAGAATTTGGAAGGCTCAAATATGTTCATGTATCTGTTGATATGTTTTCACATGTAATATGGGCAACAGCACAAACTGGGGAAACAGGTCGTCATGTCAAACGACATTTACTTGCTTGCTTTGCAAGTCCTGGGGTTCCACAACAACTTAAGACTGATAATGGACCAACATACTGTTCATAGATTTTTCGTCAATTTTGTCAACTATGGGGTATTACACATGTCACTGGGATTCCTCATTCACCTACGGGTCAGGCAATTGTGGAACGTGCTCATAGTACATTGAAACAGCTTCTGCAAAAACAAAAAGGGGGAGAGGAAACTGAACCTTCTGAGAGACTTGCAAAAGCTGTTTATGTACTTAACCATTTAACTTTAGCAGGAGATAAGGAGCAACCCCCAATTGTAATACATTGTGAGGCAGTTTGACAGGGAACAAGCTATGTGAAAAACAAAGGCGAAGTGTGGTATAGGGAACCAGGTACTAACGAATGGTTGGGACCAGGGGAACTATTACTAATGGGTCGAGGTTATGTTTCTGTCTCTACAGGCGCAGGAGTACGGTGGATTGTCTCTAAAAGGATGGTTAGCCACATTATTAGAGGGAATAGTTTATGTAGTTGTGATTATAATTATCATAGGGATCTGCGTGGGTTGTGTTAAGGCAATCATTGAGAATAGTATATGGAAGTAGTGAGATAATAAATCTAACTACTTCCAAAGGGGGAAATTGATACGGGATGGTTTAGCAACGGTTTAGCAAGAGTAGGCCTCAGAGTATCAGAGAATCACAGAATCACACAATGTTAGGGATTGGAAGGGACCCTGAAAGATCATCTAGTCCAATCCCCCTGCCGGAGCAGGATTATCTAGACCATATCACACAGGAACGCGTCCAGGCGGGTTTTGAATGTCTCCAGAGAAGGAGACTCCACAACCTCTCTGGGCAGCCTGTTCCAGTGTTCAGTCACCCTTACAGTAAAGAAGTTTTTCCTCAAATTTAAGTGGAACCTCCTGTGTTCCATCTTGCACCCATTGCCCCTTGTCCTGTCAAGGGATGTCACTGAGAAGAGCCTGGCTCCATCCTCTTGACACTTGCCCTTTACATATTTATAAACATTAATGAGGTCACCCCTCAGTCTCCTCTTCTCCAAGCTAAAGAGACCCAGCTCCCTCAGCCTCTCCTCATAAGGGAGATGTTCCACTCCCTTAATCATCTTCGTGGCTCTGCGCTGGACTCTCTCTAGCAGTTCCCTGTCCTTCTTGAACTGAGGGGCCCAGAACTGGACACAATACTCCAGATGCGGCCTCACCAGGGCAAAGTAGAGGGGGAGGAGAACCTCTCTTGACCTGCTGACCACACCCCTTCTAATACAGCCCAGGATGCCATTGGCCTTCTTGGCCACAAGGGCACACTGCTGGCTCATGGTCATCCTGTTGTCCACTAGGACCCCCAGGTCCCTTTCCCCTACGCTGCTCTCCAACAGCTCTGTCCCCAACTTGTACTGGTACATGGGGTTGTTCTTGCCCAGATGCAGGACTCTACACTTGCCCTTGTTATATTTCATTAAATTTCTCCCCGCCCAACTCTCCAGCCTGTCCAGGTCTCTCTGAATGGCTGCACAGCCTTCCGGCATCTCAGCCACTCCTCCCAGTTTTGTGTCATCAGCGAACTTGCTGACAGCGCACTCTAATCCCTCATCCAAGTCATTAATGAATATATTGAATAGAACTGGTCCCAGAATCGACCCTTGCGGAACTCCGCTAGACACAGACCTCCAACTGGACTCTGTCCCGCTGACCACTACTCTCTGGCTTCTTTCCTTCAGCCAGTTCACAATCCACCTCACTACCCGATCATCCAGACCACACTTCCCCAGTTTAGCTGCGAGGATGCTGTGGGAGACTGTGTCAAACGCTTTACTGAAATCAAGATAGACCACATCCACAGCTTTACCATCATCTATCCACCGGGTTACGTCCTCATAAAAGGCTATCAAGTTGGTTGAGCAAGACTTCCCGTTGGTGAAGCCATGCTGAGTGCCCCTAATGATCCCCCTATCCTTGATGTGCCTAGAGACAGCACCAAGAACAAGTTGCTCCATCACCTTTCCGGGGATGGAGGTGAGGCTGACCGGTCTATAGTTACCCGGGTCCTCCTTCCTGCCCTTTTTGAAGACTGGAGTGACATTCGCTTTCCTCCAGTCCTCAGGCACCTCTCCCGTTGCCCATGACTTAGCAAAGATGATGGAGAGTGGCCTAGCAATGACTTCTGCCAGCTCCCTCAGCACCCGCGGGTGCATCCCATCAGGGCCCATGGATTTATGGACGTCCAGATTGCTTAATTGGTCCCTGACCCAGCCCTCATCAACCAAGACAGATTCCTCCTCTATCCTGACTTCTTCTGAGGCCTCAGGGGTCCGGGGCTCCTCAGGACAGCCTCCAGCAGTATAGACAGAGACAAAGAAGGCATTCAGTAACTCCGCCTTCTTTTTATCCTCTGTCTCCAGGACCCCCACCTCATTCATCAGTGGGCCTACATTGCCTCTAGTGTTGGCTTTACCTGCAATGTATTTGAAGAAGCCCCTTTCTGTTGTCCTTGACCTCTCTTGCAAGGTTTAATTCCAAGGAGGCCTTAGCTTTCCTAGTTGCCTCCCTACATCCTCTGACAACAGACTTATATTCCTCCCAAGTGGCCAGCCCCTCCTTCCATGATCTGTACACCCTCTTCTTCCACTTGAGTTTGCCCAGCAGTTCCCTGTTCAACCATGCAGGTCTCCTGGTACCCTTCCTTGACTTCCTACCTGTTGGGATGCTCTGATCTTGAGCTCGGAAGAAGCAGTCCTTGAATGCTAACCAACTATCTTGGGCCCCCTTACCTTCTAGTACCCTGTCCCATGGGATTTCCCCTAGCAATTGCTTGAAAAGGCCAAAGTTGGCCCTCCTGAAGTTCAGGGTTGTGATTCTGCTAGCTATTCTGTTCCTGCCACATGAGATCCTGAACTCTACCATCTCATGGTCACTACAACCAAGGCTGCCCTCAACCTTCACCTCTTCAACCAGACCCTCCTTGTTAGTGAGGATAAGATCCAGCAGCGCTCCTCTCCTAGTTGGCTCATCCACCATTTGCATCAGAAAGTTATCATCAACGCACTGGAGGAACCTCCTGGACTGGGGATGGCTGGCTGAGTAGGCCTCCCAGCAAATATCAGGGTAGTTGAAATCCCCCACAACAACCAGGCCCTGTAATTGCGAGACTGCTCTCAGCTGCCTGTAGAAGGCCTCATCACCCTCCTCATCCTGATCCGGTGGCCTGTAATAGACACCCACAACAGTATCACCCCTGCCAGCCTGCCCCTTAATTCGCACCCACAAACTCTCAACTCGCTCCTGATCCGCCTCTGGACAGAACTCAATACATTCTAGCTGCTCACTCACATAAAGAGCAACTCCACCACCTCTCCTTAGCGGCCTGTCTTTCCTGAACAGGACATAGCCATCCATGACCACATTCCAGTCATGCGAGGCGTCCCACCAAGTCTCTGTAATTGCCACTAGATCATAGCCCCCCGACCGAACACGGATTTCTAACTCCTCCTGCTTATTCCCCATGCTGCGTGCATTGGTGTACAGGCATTTCAGGGAGCGAGCTGGGCACACCGATTTCATCCCAGATTCACCCCCTGATTCCACCCCAGGGGGATGGGAGGCCTCCTGGTCTACCTCAACACTAGACTGTTGCCCCAGTGGTGCAAGCCCAGCTACTACCCCATCCCCCTTCGAATCTACTTTAAAGCTCTCCGAATGAGCCCTGCTAATTCCTGTCCCAGAACCCTCTAAAAGGCTCTAAAAAGCCTGCTCTGTGTTACCTTTAAACAGAATCAGCTTTCCTATCAGTAATTTTCCTTTCAGCTAGAATAATAGAGAGTAACAGTATGTTCTGAAGTAAACTGCATGTTTTGTAGATAGAGTCTGCTTATGGGAATGTTTATAATAGGCATTATCCTACTTGTGTTACCCTGTTTGTTTGCATGTTTGCAGAAAACTGTGCAACGAATGATCAATACAACCTTTGTGGCACAACAACAGAGAGCAGGATTTATGGGTAACCAAGGCTGGGATTCTCTGACTGGGCTCTGCGAGACACAGGGAACCGGGTTTGAGTAAGAAACAAAACCAAAAAGGACGAGATAGGACATAGCTCGTTCAAAAACAAAAAGGGAGAATTGTGGGGTTCCCACGGGACAATGGTGGGAACGAGCTACTGAACGAGCTGTGTCCAGGCATGTCCAGGGGGTGGTAATGGGATGGTGATGAACTAGCCAATCATAATACAGAACAAGGGCCTTAGCTATGAGACCAACAAGCTATGGGGGAAATTGAAAAATAAGAAAGAATGCTGCACATGCAAGATATAGCTTTTTAGCATAAGCCAATCAGAACTAATATAGAGGCGCGTGGACACTTACAGTATGATGATTGTGGCCACCCCGCATCGGAAACAAACAGCACGCTCCATTCAGCTACACTGGAATCTTGCAATCGCTTGGCTAGGCCTACCTGTCGAGATCAAAACTGATAATGGCCCCTGTTTTATTGCTCATACCACACGTCAGTGGTGTCAGCGGTGGGGTATCACGCTCAAACACGGCATTCCGTATAATTCTACCGGGCAGGCCATTATAGAGCGCGCTAATCAGACGCTAAAACACAGAATTAAGATTCTTGGGGAGGGGGAAGGATTCCCAGGCGTAATTCCTGTCAACTACCAATCTCACATTTTACATCGCGCTCTTTATTCTTTAAATCATTTTGCCCGGGGAGACCAAGAGCGTGCCCCAATTGAGCGACATTGGGGTCCAGGGGTGCCAGAAGTGGGCCCCCCAGTCAAGGTTCGGTTCCCTGGGACAGCGGAGTGGGAAACAGGTTGGGAGCTGCTACATCACGGGAGGGGGTATGCCGCCATCAAACGGGATGATGTTATACAGTGGGTCCCTACACGCTGTTTGCGCCCTGATTTAAAACAAAATCCTAACCCGAAGTAATATGTACGCTATCCGAGCTTTATGTTTTGCAGGAGTACCTGTGGGGGAAGCCAAAACAGCACCAGCCTCAACCTTCAGACGTGAGGAGTCATGACAGTACAGAGAGTCTGGTAAAGCGGCGGGGCGCCAAGAAAGATGAGGAACGGCGGCCGTTGCTGAGTGAAACAAAAGCTTTGAACAATGCGCTCATGATTAGCTTGCTTTTGCTTTGCATCTCAGGAGTTGCAGGGGAATCTTACTGGAGAACCTGGGCTCGGGATGTTGTATCCACCAGCTACGCTTACGCTTTGATGCAAGGCTCCAGAATCAGCGATACGCTTTACTTCGCATGACTTGAAGCATGGGGAGGGGGAAATGTAGGTAGATTAGGGTACGGCGACCGGAAAATCTCGGGCTGTAACGGAAAGGTAGGCGTGGCGAAAGGAGCAGGATGTGCAAGTATCGTGCGAGTTCGTACGGGACAAGACGACTATATAAGGCTGTTGCGCAGTTAAATAAACGCCATTTGTTGCATCCTCACATTGGTGTCAGTGCTCAATGGCCCTGGGGTGCGGATAGCCTCAGGCCAGCCAGCAACCGAATGGAGCTTGCCGCTGACAAGCGGCAACACATAGGTTAAAGTACTACGTACATTAGTCTAAGAACACAGCTAATTACTTGTTATGTAATACTGTGTAGCACATAATTTCACACGTAATTCAGGAATATAGGTTTTTAACAGTTTTCTTTTCCCTCAGATGGAAATTCTTTCAACACTTCCAATACAATATGGACCCTTAAGTAGCTCCCAATCTTTTCTCCAAAAATAAAATTGATACAGGATTTGTAAAGACTGCTTGCAGCGTGGCAAGGATTAGTTTCAAAAAAATTAAAGGAGTGAACTACTATTCAGTTTACTCGCTTGTACTATCAGGACAACTGTTTAATCTAAAACTACATTTTTGTAGGCAATAGAAGATAGTTTGACCCATTTAGCCTCAATAGAAGATAGTTTGACCCATTTAGCCTGTTACATAGCAAATATATAAGGTCAATTTGTTTAATTTCCTTGTTTGGCACTTTCAAACTTGTATTAATTGCAAGAAGTTGGTTCATCCTAGGACTGAGATGCACATGTTTGTGTGTTTTAATCTGAATTGGTTAGGTTCCTGACTGAGACTGTGTCCTACCTGCAACTGAAGTAATGATAACTTCAATTACAATTATCAACATATCTGATGTTTTCCCTTCTTTGCTGTCTTGACTACTTGTTTTCTTGAGGCTGATTTACTCAAGCTATTAAGTAGATAATTTGTTTTAAAGAAACACCATTTCTTTGTCTTGAGAGAGAAGGGGGATGTCCTTAAATAACTAACAATACTTCAGTATAAAAAGAAAGCAGGGACCCAAGAAGTATTAAAGGGTGTGTTCAAAGAAACACACAAAATTCAGACAATTAAACATTAGCATATTGAAAGTTGCTCTGGAAGTGTTCCAGAAGACTGGTAACATCCTCCCTTAGGAAAAAAGGTGGAAAAAAAGAGCAACTTCTAATGTTTATGCAGCTGATTTCAAACAAAGTCTAATTTGTTTCATACAAGTTGCACAGAGGCTTGTTAATTAGGAAAACTTGGATTTGAATGTATATTTATAAATTTACCTTTTGATGCCTCAGAGTCCTGAGCACACTGGCTTTTATGTAAAACAGTCTTCAGCAATGTGTTTAGTGTATTTAGGTGTGGTTGGCTTCTGGTTTCCCAGTGCCCAAAATCAGGAAACCAAACTTGTCTAAAGTTAAGCAAATACTTAGGGGTTTTGCTGGGACAGAGTGGCTGGAATGTCAAGGGCTGAGTGACTAGAGAGCATTTCTTGGAGACAGCCTCAGAGAATAAGATGTGCACTGTATTATTGCAGCTAATGCAATAATTATACTTTGCTTATATGGAGTTTTAATCAAGGATCAACTTTGAAATTAAAGAGAAGCCAACACTGTGAAATTCAATTAATAGAGATTTTTTTTTTTGTGAACAATTGGAAAAAACCAAGGCATTTGCATTTCAAAGTGAATTGCTGCATTTTTTTCTAGGCTTCACTGCAAGAGAGAGACTTCTGTAGGAACTGCTGCATAAAGCTTTTTGTAGTAAGTAGCTCAGACGAGGATCTGAGGGCTCTTTTGGATACTGTTTTGTGGCAAGGGATTGCTGTTTATCATATTCAAATATTCTTCCTGCAATAGAATGAACATGAGTTTTGTGCACGTCCTTGCAGTCCAGCAGCTTTTTGGAACAGTGGCCCAGGAGACAGCAGGTGGCGTTTCTTAATCATACTTTCTTACCAACGTGCTTTCCAGGGATAACTTTCATCTGCAGTGTCAGTTATGTAAAGGCAGGACAGAATGAACGGTTTGCCCTGTGTTTAACGCATACCATCTTAAAACAGAAAATCCAGGCATTAGTCAGCAGCCTTGAATGGTCGGTGATGGGCATAGACTGCAAACCTATAGATTTACAGCATTTAATTTGAAACTTACTGCATTTATTGAAACAACTCATCTTTGCCAATGATCACAATGCAGTTTTTACAATCTTCTGTGGAAATACTCATGAATGACCTCGGAGGCAGGCTGCTGATGTTATTTCTAGTACAGTGATGACAATTACAAAGGCTTACTTTGCTATACCTTTAAGAGAAAGTTGGGAACCTTTTCCAACTTAAATTGTAAAAGCGTTCATTTTGCATTCACATGGGATCTGGATTGTGTACAGTCTTGTCACAGTTTAAAGCTGGGCCGGCTATTAACCAGGTGGCAGATGCTCTCTGTTAACCCTCCCCCCCCCCCCCCCCCCAAGGGAAAGGGAAAGAGAAAAGGGAGAGAGACTTATGGGTTGGAAAGCTAAAACAGTTTTAATAAACTATAATAATGAAAAAGAAAATAATAACAATAATAATAGAAATAACCAAATATATACAAATATATACAAAACCAAGACTGAGAGCTTGGAAATTCTTCTCAGGCAGAGTTGCTCCCCCCAGCACAGACAGAGGGGAAAATGCAGTAGCTCCCCCCAGCACAGGCAGAGGGGAAAATGCAGTAGCTCCCTGCCATCACACCTGCAGGCTTTTAACTGGAAACTGGCAAAGCTGGTACCAATCAGTGGGAGACAGGAGGGCCCCTCCCTCCTGGGCCCCACCTCCAGGAGGCAGTGGGTTAGTGATAAATAGGAAAGTGAGAATGACATGTATGGGATGGAATACCTCGTTGGTCAATCTTGGGTCACCTGCCCTGTCTGCTCCTCCCTGCAGGTGCGAGCCCCCTTCGGCTCTTCACTCATAAGCAGTGAGGAATTTAGCAGTGACCTTGGTTTCTCTAAGACTAATTGGCCTGGTTTGGGCCAAACCAGGACAAGTCTTCAAAGGATTGATATTCCTCTGCTATATATGCTTCTGCTTTTCTCCATGGGTTAGTATCTCTTTCATATTTCTTTCCACAAGCATCTTGAGTCTCGGTAAGGAAGGATCACTTCCTCTGTGCTTCTCCTGAGTTAGTTTTCTGCTTCAAAACAATAAAATGAAGGTGAAAGGCTTAGTCATTGCAGGGGAGCTCAGAAATGCTTGCAGGCCTCAAGAAGAGTTTTTATGTATTTAATGAACCTTCTGCGCAAGTTTAAATAACTTTTGAAACAAAGGCTTGTTAGAACTTCGCAACACTATAGGAAGTAGGACACCCCTATAGTGTATAGGTCTAGAGCTAGTTAACCTTGGGTTTGCTTCTTTTTTTTTCTCAAAGTTGTTTCACATTACATCCTTCTAAAAATTTTATTGCAAAATAAGCAGACTGTTTGTTTATTTTAAAGCTAACATCTGTTGTGGCTGCTTACATGCCCTTGTGCTGCCACATACTCCTTAGCAACTTTATTAAAAGTAGATGTTGCTCATACATCCTTTTCCTCCTCTCTTTCTTTTCTCCTGCTGCTTATCAACAGTGTTTTGAACTCGGCAAATATCTGATTATCTGCTCCCCTTCCAGGCTACTTTGTAAGTCACCTTATTTTCACCTGATTGATAAATGTAAGCAGCGAGAGGGACTCAGAAGGCTTAAAACTACTACTAGTACTGGCCCCATATTTTGTAATGTGAAATGTAGTGCTATTTCCATACCTATCTTTAATTGTGCTATTTGACAATAGTGGGCTGAAGACCTTCAGGACCTCTTTGTGTGTCTTTGTTCTGTGCAGTTTTCTGGACCTCCTAATAATTCCAGCAGCACGTGCAGTGAAAACTGAGATAGTCTGACTTCACCTCCCCAAGCCTAGACGCTGGTTTTTGCACGTACTGATGCTCTAACTAACTACAAACCCTTTTGTATACTGTCAAGTAAGGTCAGTTCCCAATTTCCTGTGCCAAGCAGCAACTTGAAATAAATGTGGGAGCACTGATATCAGAGGGAAGCTGAGTTAGGGACCATCTGTGCAAATCAGACATATGGGATCACAGCCAGCTGAGCCCGAACCTGGTGTCTGCATTAAGGGTGAAAGCGATGTGATTGATAGTTGTAGGAGGCTCCCTCCTACGAAGATGAAGGCTGTAATTTGACAACCAATCTGGAAGTTGTGGAGGTTCTGCCCAGGCTTGTTCATCCTTCAGACTATTAGCCCTTGCTGGTCTTCATGTGGGCACCAGTGATGGGGCTGGGAGTAACCTGGAGTGCATTAAGGGTGGCTACAGAGTACTGGGGATGAGGGTTAAGGGCAAGGGGTCAGGTGGTGTCTCCTCAATCCTGTCAGTGAGAGAGGGAAAGGCCTAAGCAGAAGTGGACTCATCCAGCGTATCATGGCTTGGCTGCATGGATGGTGTCGCAGGCAGGGCTTTGGCTTCTGTGACCACAGCCACAGCGAGGGCTACTGAGGTGGAATGGGGTATGCTTGACAAAGCGTGGCAGGGGTGTCTTTGCAAACAGGCTGCCTAGCCTAATGAGGAGGGCTTTGCACGAGGTATGCCGGGGAGAGTCACCATAACCCAGAGAGAACTGAGGGCAAAAGAGACAGAGCAGATGCCTCCGGGAAACAGCATGACAGAGGAGGCTCTCACACTTCCCCTATAAAAGCAGCGCAACTTGGGACCCATCTCAAATGCCTGTACACAAATCCGTGTAGCATCAGGAGCAAGCAGGAGGACAGTCTATGCACAGCTGCAGAGCTACAGCCTCATTAGAATCATGATGATGTGGTGGGATAGCTCTTATGACTAGAGTGTTGCAATGGAGGCATGCAGGAAAGACAGGGGTGGGCAGGGATGGCAGAGAGGTTGAGCTCTGTACAAAAGAGTCATATGCATGCAGCTTTGCCTTGGGACAGGTGATGAGCCTGTAGTACGCTTGTGGGTAAGGATCAGAGGACAGACCAGCACAGATGATGCTGCAATGAGTATCTGGTACATCCCATCTGATAAAGAGGAATGGGCAGGTGAAACATTCTTTAGGCAGCTGGAGAAAGTCTCAGTCACAGTCTCCAGTACTCAGTAACTTTAATTGCTCTGCTGGAAGGGCAATGTGACTGGACACAACTGATCCAAGAGATTTCTGGAACGTATTGAAGATAATTTCTTGATGCATGTGACTGATGAACTGGTGAGGGAAAGTACTCTGTTGGACCTGTGACTCACAAGTGAGCAACAACTGGTGGGTAGCATAAAGGTTGTAGGGGCAACTGTTGCTGCAGCAACAGTGAGACTGGTGGAGTTTAGGAACCTGAGAGGAGGTAAGCTAGATCCAGGACTTCAGAAGAGTAGGTTTTGGCTTGTTCAGGGACCTGCTTGCAGGGATTCTGTAGGAAAATTTACTGGAAGGAAAAGGGCCTGGGAGACCTGGTTGATCTTCAAGGACGGCCTCCTCAGAGCACAGGAATGACCCATCTCAATGTGCAGAAAGTCAAGCAAGCTGGCAAAAGGCCAGCATGGATGAACACAGAGCTCCTGGCTGAGCTCAAACATTAAAAAGATGCACACAGAAAGTGGAGCAGGGATAAGCACCCAGGAGGAATGCAAAGACACTGGCCACACATGTAGAAATGGAGTCAGGAAAGCCAAAGTTTAGCTGGAGTTGAAATTAGCAAGGGAGGTGAAGGATGACAAGAAAGGTTTTTCCAGGTGCATTGGCAGCAAAAGAAAGGTTAAGGAAAATATGGGCCTACTGGTCAGTGGGGCTGGGGAACTAGTGACATGTGACAGGGAAAAGACAGGTACTCTGCCTTTTTTGCCACTAAGCTGGTCAGCGGAAGAGAGGGTGAGAGAAATGGATTTGCTCAGCCTTAAGAGAAGGCTCAGGGAAAATATTATTCCTGTCTACAGCAACCAGATGAGAGGACAAAGAGAAGATTAAGCTAGGCTCTTCTCACAGATGCATGATGATAGGATAGGAGGCAATGGGCACAAGTTGAAACATGGGACATTCTGATCAGGTATGAGGATAAAAAAAGTTATCATGAGGGTAATCAAATCCTGGAACAGGTTGCCCAGAGATGATGTAAAATCTCTATTCTTGGAGGTCTTCAAGAGTCAACTGGACATGGCCCCAACCTGACCTGATTAGACCTGCTCTGAGCTGGGATTTAGACTAGATGACTTTTGGAGGTTCATTCCAAACTGAATTGCTCTGTTATTCACCCAGGTGAGCTACTGACTAACGTGCTTTGCATTCCCCCACTGTCCTGTGAGAAACAAATGCACATGAAGATTTCAAACTCACAGCATGCCACCATGTAGCTGGTTTAGTAGTTGGCTTCTACACATTTGTATAGACAAGGCTCTCTTTTTAGAGATGATGATCACCCAGCTAGGGAGTTGCCTGGTCCCCATACTCACTTTGGGTGTCAGGGTTACGAGTTACAATGAAAGTTCTGGACTCAGACCTGGCCTCTCTGCTGCCCCTTTGCTATCAGTGCAAATTTCCAAATCATATGACAAGCATGTGCTGTACAAATAGGCAAGATGATAGCTAGTCTGGCTAATTCCACCCTTCAGACTGGAAATCACCTAATTTAGCTAGATGTGATATAGTAAGATCAAGGTGGCCTTGGGAACCCAATAGTCAGCAATGGTCTGGCAGACATCCTGAATGGGCACGAATAGTCTTTTCACCAGTTCTTTATAGGACCTGTGTTATGTGATCAAACATCACTCTTTTTTGGTGGTAAACATCTCTAAAATCAAATATCCAAAATTCTTTGGGGGGAGATCTGAAATGAGTTCAGGAACACTGCCTGATGCTTTCATCTAAGGTGGAACTGTAGCACAGTTTCTTCCTTTTCCACAGCTTGTCTGATTCATATTGTAAAATCCAAGACTGAAAGGCGTAAGATCAACATAGTGTTGCTACCTGGATTGTTCTAGATGGAACTGGTGTCCTCAGACTCTCATTAAAATATTAAATTGCTAGATTCTCCATTTAGACCCAGAATTATTGCTACTTCTCTAGTTTGTTTGAATATGACATACCTCCTGGTATTTTGGCTTGAGATGCTGGTACAAAGTTTTCACAGACAGCTCATGTGTATAGTCTTTTATTTTCACATACCATGAGCCTTTATTTGTCTTCTGAAACTTCACAATTTGCCAGGATAAAAGACAATACACATCTTGAAAGAGCTTTGCTTTTACATATCAGTAAGAACAGGCCATGAGAGCAATGGTCTTAATGTTTCTTGCTATCTTTGAAGTAATTTAAGGAGACATCTCCTTTTCACATACAATATCAAAGCAGATAATGATGTGGACTAACACCACTGTCACTAGCAGTCTGCTCTACTTTACTTACTGCATAGCCACAGGTCTGCCTGCTTCAGGAACAAGGCAGAAGAAAAAACATGCATTCACTTCTGTCAAACACAAAGCTTTGACCTAGCTACTTGGGCTGATGGTGTCCTTGGACAGGCAATGTAACTGTTGTTTGCCTGAAATAGCTGGGGCTCTTTGTTACTGGAGTCCCAAGAGGATGGGTGCTTGCAGCAACCTACCTGCCCCTGCATCCACTCTGGCACCTACTCCAAAAAAGAAATTATCCTCTTAGTTTACATTAAAGATTTTTTTTCAAGGCTTTGTACTCAAGGTAGATTGTAAGATGTGTTTTTCATGTCCAGTTTCCTAAGTACTGAGCTACTCCTTACTTTCTGTTTTTATGCAGTTAAGGGAAGTTTGTGGGGGTCTCAGTCCCATTGACCTTTGTGAGATGCTTGAAGAGAGATTAGGACCTTGGCCATATCCAGCAGAAATTGCATCAAAATAAAATAGAAAATTACTCACCTCCAGTCTTGCCTGTGCTAGGTAATTCAGGCTACCATGCAAGAAATTACCACATTTACTTTAGGAGCAGGAGATGTCTTGTAACAGAAGACTTGGCAGCACCAATTTTGATGGAAAATTTTAGAAAAGAATAATGGAAAAGGTAACTATAGTAACATTTGGAACAGCTGAGAGAGTGCAGTATGAATTCCCAGGTAACAACTCCTGGTAATTACTCCATCTATAACTACTTACAGGTTCTGTAGCACTTCTTTCAGCTTTATGGCAGTAAATGGACCTTGCTCCAGGTGGCAGGATTTTAATGACAATTTTTTTGTTGCTGGCTTAACCATTAGAAAGAGAGGTCCTGCACTCCTTTTGGGCACCATGTACTGCAGAACTGGAGCTAGAGAGTCCACCATAACTTGTTAGAACAGGAAACGGAATCAGTTCACAAATTCACTTTACTTCATAGAAAAAGTCCTAAGTGTATGTTTAAACATTATCAAAATAGTTTGAGAAACTTCTCATCCTCCTTCTCTCTAATACCATCACTTGGCGAGAGGTAAAGGGAAGGGAGGAAAAAAAAGGAGAAATAAAAGGCAGAGACATTGTTGAGAACTTCTTCTTTATGTTTGAAGCTTTATCAGTTCTCACATCAGAATGACAGAAAAAGAGAACTGTGATGGAGAAAGGATGATACGTCTACAAAATTGCCCTAGTGGTTAAGTACTTTCAGGGGAAATTCAGACCACAGAATCTGCTCTGCTGCACTTTTACTACCCTTTGGAAGGGTTTAAGTTTTGTAAGCATTGGCAAATGAAAGCTTTGAAAAATGCCTCACAAAATGCTGAAAGAAGCGTATACTTGATTTTAGAAAAGAACCTGATGCAGCTCTCTATGGCAAGCCACACAGATTAAAACATCAGTATGACAAATTTCAGGCCTGAAGATTTACCTACTATGCAAACATGGGCAGAACTGGTCAGGCTGAAAGGCATTTTTCCCTCGAGTTGCTGTGTATCTTTCTCTGCTGTGGGTATCCAGATAAAGTAGTTTGCTACCTTGAAGAATGTGATGGAAAAAGTGTGGTGCCTTGTCATATTTGCATTACCAAAGCCAGTTTTAGATTTTTCATTTGTTTTAAATGTATTTGTAACCATGTTAGTGACACCTATGTCTTGAGTTGATTGTTTTTTTTTCAAACTAATCACAGAACTGTAGAGTAACTTTCACTGGAAGAGATTTCTGGAGGTCATCTTGTTCTACTCCCCATTACATATCAGCAGAGAACAACACTGAAAAGTTAAGTCAGAGAAAGGAAATTCAAAGTCTTGCCTGCACAATTGTAGCCATATATGTGTAGCTCCCTTTTCTTCCAGGGAAACCAAGCTTGTGCTTTCAGTTTTTATTCATTTTAAGAGCCACATATTTTCAGTTAATTGTCTTGCTTCATACCTGGTTATAGTTAGCTCTTGTTCCTGCCTACTCCTAAAATGGCTGTGCTTCAGACTCAGTAGAGTGTTTTAAGTATGGTCTGAGAACCTCTCTGAATTGGGGCCTGTACTACTAACTAGCTTTTATTGTTTTCTTCCTAAGCAGGGGAGCCTAAAAATATCCTCTGACCTCCAGAGAGTGGAGCAAAGAAGTGTCTTCCATTGACAGGTGATTTTAAATATCTCATTGCTGTAGCACCATTTTATTCTACCCACAGCCTATTTCTTACATACTGCCTAAATATAATCAGTCACCTTCTACTAAAGGTGACTCTTTCCTGTCAACTAGTAAACAATTCGAAGTCCCATTTATTTCATTAACTTTTTTTTTAATATTTACATTGTTCTTTTAAATATATTTTTCTTAGGGTCAGAGTGGATGTACAACTTCCTGAACCAAGTCAGGACTCCCCATGTCAGTTATTTGATGGAGTACCTATATAATTAGCCACTTTTATCTCCTATAAGTCCTAGGGATGGGGGTGGTAGTGATGTTTTTCCCAAGGACATTTGTCTCAAGACCTCTTGCCAAATCCTGATGACATACTTAGAAATGTCCAGATCACGGAAAGAGTTTGCCTACTGCCAAAATAGCAGCAATAAGAAGCAATATCCCAGTATGGCTCTGATTATTCCCATGTGAGATGTATATTGTGTGTAAGGCTTATAAGCAACATAGGACTTGCTGTGCTGTCGCTTCTCCCTCACTGAGTTTTGGATGTCCAAAGAGCTAGCTGTTTTCTTCCCAAAGTGAGCTTCAGCAGTCAGATATTTTCTGTGGTCCCAAGATGACATGTCAGTGTATGTTCCTTCTCCCTTGTGCTCACATATAAAGCCAGGTGTGATTTTTTTTCCCCGTTGTGTTCTGCTTGGTCCTGTTCCTTCCCTACTGTTTAGCAAGAGGTGTAACACTGTGCTCAATTTGCCAATGAGAGTATCATGCATGTTATTATAACATTTTCTTGCACAAATGATTAGTCTTCCTGTTAGCTGCAGGGAATAATTTACACATATGATTTTTGTCTTACAAATATTCAAGGTCAGCCTTATGAACAGTGAGTCAGGCCATTAGTATGTGTTTTGAGCAAGACTGCTCATTTAATTAGTTTGAACATTTATGCAAACAGCCTGGAATCTTCAAGTTAGAGTTGTACTGTGCTGATCTTCTGTTTTGTTTCTTAATATTTCTTTCCTTAAACTTGCACGTTCAGAAAGGAGATCCATGAAAAGAGAGCGCTGGAGAAGAGGAATTGAGAACTGCTTCTCTGTGTCAGAAGAAAACTACATTAGTTTTCTTTTTACTTCATCAGAGCTGTTTTCCTATCTTGGATGCAGTCACAATTCCTGATATGAATTAGCCAAATCAGAGAAATGAGGAAGGGTAGTAACAAATCAGCCGGTTCATAGGTATGCTGACAATGTTTCCCAGTTTCAAAACCCATGATATCCTATTAAATAGCCCAGTATATTTCCGATTAATATATTCTTTGAAAAGAAAACACATAGAAAATTACTGTAATGTGGAATAATTTAACTTGTTCCACTATGCAATGCAATAACTTAGAAAATTTCCTGTGAACAGCATGAGGGACTGCCATCTCTCTCTGATTCTAAGCACCAGTAGAGATCTATCCTTTATATGCTGCAGTGACCATAACCGATAATTTGTGTGAGAACAGAAATCTGTTCCTTAGGACCACCTGAGATAATTTAGCCAATCTGATTCCTGAGCTGCTAGCCAGAAAGACTGAGGGGCTAAGAAGTAACATTTATGTGCTGCGATTATTCCATGTATTTTATGGACAAATATGTACTTATAGCCAAACTTTTGATACTTGCCTCAGTTTTGGAGAGACCATCTCTGGAAATTTAGGGACTGATTTTCAGATGTTTCACATGGATTTTCTGTATTGTCTGGCAGCTCAGAAAATCAGGTACAAGGTAGGGTGTCCCAGAAATGAGGCACTCCAGACTGGATGCCTTTTGTAAAAGTGTTGTTGACAGTTTTGGGTGGTAGCTATACAGTATCTTGGTGACTTCTAGCTGTGAAGTGAATTAATAGCTCCTGGCAGTCAAGTCACATGCCCACTGCAGGTGTTCTTAACTAAGCTGTTTTAATTCCAAAGCCCTTCCTTGTGCCAGAAATAGAGGTGCAGGAGGTTGATGGGAAGCAATGTGACCTTGTCATTTTCATACACACCTTGCAAATCCAAAGATCCTGAAATCTTGACAGTTTTTAAATTCCAGCACAACTAACCTGAAAACTTCATAAAACCCAAGGTATTTGAATGTTTCCATAAAACATACCTTATCTTGGAATGGAACTACTTGTGTATTACAGCATCCCAATAGGCTTCATTCAGATATGTGAAGCTTGTGGGCTTCTGTAGAAACTCAAGAAAATACAGAAGCCAGACCCCCACTGATATAGATTGTGTGTCGCTTTGCTTCAGCTCAGCTCTGATTGATTGCTTCCGCTGTTAGAGGATTTTCCACTTGATTCCAACAACAAGCATCCAGTCTCTAGACTTTGCAAATGTATTTGAAAGGGCAGCTCAGAGAATGCTGTTATTTACACAATAAGCAGAAACATAATGAATGAGAATTCTTCCTGTTCCCCTAAATGACCTTAAGAGAAAAAATCAAGGTATAAAACTGAGAACATCAGACATTTTTTTAAAAGTGCCTTTTGGACAAATTCAGTCCAGAAGTGTAGAAAAACCCATAGCAGATTTGCAATTTATTGCACAAAGATAATTTTGGCCTTGTCTAATTTAACTTATTTTCTTCTTTGTGTAAGTGAATAAACCCCATATTTTTGTAACATTTATGCCTCATCATTGGCAAGGTTATTTTGGTATGTCCTGACTCGCAAGGAAGCCATTCTCCTTGTATTGATCTTTATCTATGCACATAGTTTTCTCTTTCTCTGGTGGGGCAGTATTACCACTGAGCACGCACCTCATGCTCTGCCAGGTAAGGCAGGAGGCAGGGACCTTTACCTTTGTTACAAGCAGATCTTTCTTTGTGCTTCTCATGACTGATGCTGCTGCCTGTAGCTGCAGCCATTCTTTATTGTTTCTTGTTCCTTTACTTGTATGGAACAAACTGAGAATCTGAATTCACCATTTTTACAGCAAAATGGTGGCAAAGATATCTTGCTAAATCTGGACCCACCTATGTTGTGTTTGTGAAGCTAGAGACTGCAATTATTTTTACCAATGGATTCAAATGCTTGTAAACTAGAAAAGCCAAAGGGCTTTCTGAGAAAAGAAAACGTTCTGCTTGCATTCCCCATTGAAAGCCAGCTGGTGCTTTGTGCAATTACTCTCGATAATGGTAAATTTGACACTGCCCTTCTGGCATCTTCACACTTTTTGTGTGCGTAAACTATGTATTGTAGTTGTTGGCTATAAATTTCAGCAGCATGGACAGAAACTGGGCAAATACACAGAACAGTATTTTGCCATTTCATGGGACCAGATAGTTGCACGTGCACTTTGACGCATGGTAGATGAAATAATGTCAGATCAGCTCACAGTATTACGAAGCATTTATGGCAGGAATCAGACCTGGTAGTACATATATCATCAAGCTGAATCAGCAACAGCAGAAGGCAAATGAAGGCAAGATAAAGCAAGAACTATTCAAGCACTGCAAAACAGCTGTATCTCAAAAACCCATACGTCAAATATAGAGCAACAAGTTCAAGCAAACTCTATGTACAAAGGAGAAACCTTCTGCAGCTGGAGATCTAGATAGCAAGTGCTAGTTATGCTGGCTAACCTACAAAACAAAATCTATTAATATACTGTAGAAAAAATTAATTTATTACTAGAGGATGATGTTTCACCTAGGCAATAGTTACTTAAAATATACTGAGTTCATTGTGTGTGACACATAAATAAAATAAATTCCTTACATAGTGTGGATGTAATGAAGTAGAGTTAATGTTTCTGATGTATTAGGAGGACAACTGCAAGTTTGTCGTTGATCCCATAAGCACTGTTTACCTAAGGCCAATTACTTGCCATATTTTAGGTATTTTCAACATAGTTCTGTTCTGTGTTCAACATCTGCAAGACAGAATTTCTCTTATGGGTTCTTTGCAAGTAAATATATCTTTTGATTCATATTGCATACTTGCTAAATTCTGTACGGTACTAGCTGGTATTCTTACATAGAACAGGCATCTACCGGCTACACTGAACTTGCATGTACTTAAAAGATGCTCTGCTTCAACTCCACCACTGTTTTTGCAACTTCATTTGACTACAACCTTAGTTTCAGCTATCTGAGGAAACACTTTGTTGTGTAAAAGGTTTTGTTCACAGGATTAAAATTTGTCTTACTGTGACAATGATTCAATAAAAATATGCCCTCTATCATTTTCAGCATGAGATGCTAACTCTGAAGAACTTCACAAACTATAATTCTATCAAAGTGATTGCATCTTTGGAATGGTTTAAAAGACTAATGGAAATACAGAATAAAGCTAAAGTTATTTATGCATGGTTTTAAAGAAGACCTGGAGGTCATAGTGACCTTCATCTGTCCACCTCTATACGTAAAATAACAATTAGAAGAATTCTGTGGTTAAAAATATTTTTTACTCTTGACTCACAGTACACATATTACCAAACTGATAAATTAAAAACAAATATCCCATCATACTTACTAAACACAATGGACTTTTCTATTGTGAATATTTTTTGCATTGGTACGCCAAGTTTGGTATCTGTTACTCTCAGTAGCAGGAAGTCTAGCATTAACTGAACAACACTATATTTAGAAAACCTCCTGAAATGTCTGAAAAATGCCCACATGCTGCACCAACACATTACAGTGAACACAACTGAAACTTAACTTCACTAAATGCAAAATCAGAAAGTCAGTTACCTGTTCTTGAACCTTGTCTCTGCAGCAGGACTGAAAATAGACCTTCATATGTCACTGTAATTGCAAAATTTTCATCATTGAAAGAATGATGCTCCTTACACTCTCTCTGCGATCTTACATCATGGTGTGAAAACATTATTTTTCCAATATATTTAAGATGCTCAACCATGAAGAGTGGTGGTGTGTGGAATCTGCAGCTTGTCTAGACAGGTACTTGTGTCCTCCCATGCATTTTCTACAGTGGTGACGAGAGATGCTTTAGACTCCACAACAAAAAGGTAAACCATTCCAACCACTTTCAATCAATACTTTGAACATAAAGTTTTTGAAAGTTGTCCTCTTAAAATTATTCCTCTGGAGTATGTGATTGGAGGGAAGGTGGATGCACTGAAAATAAGCAGCTATGCAAAATAGCACATCAGGCATTTGCAAGGTCACATGGATATTGGAGACAATGCAAATAGCTCTGAGGTCTGCTGAATCAGAGATTTGCGGCAATTATTTTACATGGTGCCCCTAACATCACGCGACTCTTGTTAACATTTGTAAATCTGTGTGGCTCTCATTCATTATCGGAATGTTGTAAGGAAAAAAATGGACTATCCATACTATTGTTTTGTGATAGTAATAATTTATATTGGATATTCAAACATATACTTGAAATGTTCATTTGAATAATTTCAACAAAAGATTTAATAGCAGCTTGAAAGCAGGTGTTTTATTATTAGAGTGACATGGGGCCTTTTACAAAGTGTATATAAGTGTCATTAGTTCTATCTTTACTTTTAAATGACAGGACTTAATTTTCAGTTAGGTTCCAGTGACTCACCATACCTAGCCTTAGCTGACAGATTGGAAATATTTTCTAGCTAAACTGCTCTCTGGCAGAAAACAAAATTTTTGATGAAATTTTCCCCCAAAGGTTTTTGGTCTTCCATGAAGAAGAATAAAATTTTTTTGAAAGAATAAAATTAATTCTCAATTTTTCCTACTTGTTAGATTAATTACCATATTTTAAGAAGTCCTAACTGAAGGTGCAGGAATTCCTGATTACTACAGGATTATCTTTTTTTTCATTATGATGTACTATTCAGTTACTCTACCAGATGGGGGTTTTGGAAGACAACGTTCAGCATATTGTCTGCATAGTGGCTCTTGATGACAGTAAAACATGTGGAGAGACATTTCATCTTCTGCATGTTGCTTATTGCACAAAAGTAGCTAGAGGAAAGGGAACTACTTTCATCTGCTTTACCAGAGTCTGATGAGCAACCTCACACAAGAGAACAACGCGACTTCAAATGAGTTATTCCTGGTTTACACCGTAAGAAGGCAACCAAGTTCGCCATAAGAAGACAATCAAGTTGTGCTCCTGGGTTTAAAACCACTAATAGGAACCAACAAATAGTTAAATGTTTAACATGTCTTGCTGTGGAGAGGAGCAATTAGGCTTTAGATACCTACTGAAATCTCTTATTCCATTGCTCTGAGTTTGTACTGCTTTTTAACTGATTTAGAAAGATACTCAGTTTCAGCAGTGTCTGCTGTGCTGTAAAATAAAGGCTTCGCTAACTGCTATTTACCTCAATAGTTTTCAGATTGCATCCTGCATAACTACAGAAAGGGAAACATCAGCTATATTTACATTGTCAAGAAAGACAACAGTTTTTTCCTTAAGCTTTCATCTTGTTTGCTCCCTTAAAAACACTAAAAATGAATAGAAAAGAATTTCCTGGGGAAAACTCTGAAACAGTTAGATAAAATAGAAGGAAATGACAGTGAAAGAGAATGACAGGCCTGTGTGTCATGGATGGGGGTGGGAGACTTCAAATTATGAAGCAGAGGGTAAGAACTAAAGTGTTTCTTCATAGTCAGTGGCTAAAAAGTCATGACATTATTAATAATTTGTATAGGACAAGAAAAGTGCATGGCTCTGTACTGTGAAAGATAAACAAATAGATGGATCTGTCATGGGTTTGCATTTTAAAGGAAGGGGAAAAGTCAAAGGAACACAGTACTGCACGTGTAACCATCACAGCTTTCAAGTTTTGAGAGAACAGTTGAAGTTTTTATAAGCTCAGGAAAGAAACAATTTCTGAGTAACCTCTGCCAGAAAAAGCTGTTTCAAATCAACCTATTTCTCTCCTGCAAAGATGTATTGATTTCAGTGAAAATTTCTGCAGTCAGAAAAGGTTTTACTTCAGAAAAGATTCAGGTTGAATTTTGGAATCTGTTCTGGAAAAAAAGTGTTATTTGATGTTGTCAGATGATATTACATAAGTAACATAAGTTGTGCTTGTAAACATTTCTGGGAACATGCTAGCTTATGTTTCTCGCCATCACTAGCACTTCATTTGTCTAGTGTAACGTGACTTAGATTTGATTTACACTGAAACATTTCGAGGATAAGTTGTTGTTATATATGCTACTTACCTTTATCCAGATAAGCTGGCTGCTCACTAGGAAGCCAGTCTCCTTACATAGCCAGCAGAGAAAGAGATGTAAGTGTGATTCACAATATCACTGTGACGGTGATTCACAATAACAGGGAGAGAAGATTTGGAGTCTGAGACAGTTACTGCCCTCCATTTGCTGAAAGGGGATCCTACAAAAGCTGGAACTCAGAAAGCATTTTTCTAAGGCAATGTGTCAAATTACTTTTCAGTGGCACAAACAATAAAACAAACACCAAACTGCCACTCTCATTAAAGTAGATTTCAAGCAGCTTTAGGACCAACCAGGCAGCTTGCTCATGCCCCTTTCCCACTGATGAATTAAATCAACTCTCCTGTTTGATTCCTAAACTGGACTAGCTAGGGATATGCCATGCTCCCAAGCAGCAAAACATTTACTAAATCACAGTGTTCGTGAGTCATATCTAACAACCACTGCTGCTAAGGGCGAATTTCACAGAGGGATTGCATTGTTATACCCTTCTGTTTTGTATATCATCAGCTGGAGTTATGTTTTAGAACAATGCTGAGTGCCTATTACATACTGCTTCAAGCATGTCAGTATATATTAATATTACACTGACCAGCCATATTTCATTTTCATGGATGCCACGAAAGGAGTCAGGGAGATAATATTTGTGTTTTAGACATACACGGTGACCATCAGGGGTGTGAAACCAAAATAATTTTAAAACTAGATAAGGTAAATTGCATTTAGTACCTTTTTGTATACTGTTTTTAAGAATTAAATTTTTATGTAGCTTAATTCAAATACAAAGGGAATTCGATCAAGTCAAATTGACGACACCTTAGCAGCTAACAATCTAAAGCTGTAAGAAAGCTCCACTTTAAATGCACACCTTTATATAAATCAGATTCATCTTCTCAATTCTGATCATGTTGTCAGCCTGCCAACTGAATTACTGCATATTCGAACTTGTTTTCTTTTAATAAACACAACACTTCTAGTCTGGTAGATGCTGGTAGCTGTCAGGGTTCATAATTTTGACATATTAGTGATCTCAAATCTCAATATAGCTGGCTAGTAGACTCTCATGTAACCTCACTGAGAACATAATTAAATATCCTTCTGCTTAGCAACAAATGAGACAGTAGAAACTACTACCCAAGCCACAGACCACCAAGGTGCTAAGGAAAGCCTGGACTGTACCAGTCAAAAAACTTTCTCTGGGACATTTTGCAAACGCAGACAATGGGTTCGGACTTGATCATAAAGATGCATATGTGTGAGTGTGAAGTGAACCTAACAAAAATGCAGTTGAAAAAGAGCCAGGGCCAGCCAAGGAAGTACCAGCAGCATGGCCCTGGAAGAATTCCAAAGAGGGAGAGAAAGTTCTAATTTTGGACAGAATGCTGACTTAAAACAGATTTGATTTTCTGAACAAAGAAACTACCTCCTGTTTTTTGTCCCTACTGTATTCAGAGACAGAATTCTGTGTACTTTCTTTGTAAATAGAGAGCAACACACACCCCAAATCTCAAACTCTCCAGATTTAACTTGTTTTACATCAAGAGTCTTGGCTGAAAGCAGAATTATATGCCTGGGTTGCTTGATATTTGGTTCATTGCTACCGTTTTTCTGAAATCTGCTGCCTTTTTTAACTCCATTCCTCAGCTTCTTTTGCACAGCTACAAGTGGGTATTTAACTTTGGCAGAAAAAATGGTCAGTTCAAGAATCTAAACACTCCTTATTTTTTCTCCTTGCATTTGTGCATTGATGTAAATAGCAGAACAAGTCACCATACCTTTCTCTCCCTGCACTGCTCCCTGGTGATGCAGAGCACCCCTCCAGAAAGGCATAGAATCATAGAATCATTTGGGTTGGAAAAGACCTTTAAGACTGAGTCCAACTGTTACTGGAAAATAGTAACCAAGAAAACTCTCCAAACCAAATGATAGTTTAGAAAGCCGATATTGGTTTATTGCAGCGCTGGGTGCATGGGGGATACCTCCTCCTAGCATGCACACCTAAGAACAAAAGCTTGCTCCTTATATACAATTCCAAGGGAAAAACCCACCCAATTAAAAAACAACTTATACATAACACATTATGTAATGCATTACGTAATGTCTTTACACATGCGTACTAAATTGGGGAAGGGGTCTTTGGTGGTCTCTGGGGGTCGCTGGTGGTCCCAATCCCCCTTAAATCATGCTTGTGCGCAAGCGTGGTTGAGGCCTTCTTGTTTACAAGTACATGTGTTCCCGAGAAGAAGATATCGTTTTGGACTTATCTCTCCTCTGACACAAGAGTTTATGAATCAAATTAATTTAGACATCACAAAGTTATTCTTTACAGTTTTGTTTTGTCTTTTGGCCTTATATAATTAGCAGAGACCTTTGTTTATATAAGAGTAAGCGTAAACAGCATGAATCTTTGTTTACTAGAACCTTGTTATCAATCCCATAAACAAACTCTATCTACAAAACATGTAGATACTTCAGAACCTATTATTATTATTCTATATTATTCTTAGCTAAAAGGAAGATTATTGACAGGAAAGTTTGTTCTGTATAAAGGTAACACAGAGCATGCCTTTAAAGCCTACTCTGAGGCCTACTCTTGCTAAACTGTTGCTAACTCTGAGGCCTACTCTTGCTAAACTGTTGCTAACTTGAACCGTCCGGTATCACAACCATAAACCTAGCACTGCCAAGTCCACCACTAAACCATGTCCCTTAGCACCACATCTACACGTCTTTTAAATACCTCCAGGGATGCAGACTCAATCACTTCCCTGGGCAGCCTGTTCCAATGTTTGATAACCCTTTCAGTGAAGAAATTTTTCCTCATATCCAATCTAAACTTTCCCTGGTGCAACTTAAGGACGTTTGCTCTTGTACTATCACTTGTTACCTGGGAGAAGAGAACAACACCCACCTTGCTACAACCTCCTTTCAGGTAGTTGTAGAGAGCGATAAGGTCTCCCCTCAGCCTTCCTTTCTCCAGACTAAACAATCCCAGTTCCCTCAGTCGCTCCTCATCAGACTTGTGCTCCAGACCCTTCACCAGCTTTGTTGTCCTTCTTTGGACTCGCTCCAGCACCTCTTGTAGTGAGGACCACAAAACTGAACACAGTATTCAAGGTGGGGCCTCACCAGTGCCGAGTACAGGGGGATGATCACTTCCCTTTTCCTGCTGGCCACACCACTCTTGATACAAGCCAGGATGCCATCAGCATTCTTGGCCACCTGGGCACACTGCTGGCTCATATTCAGCTGGCTGTCAACCAACACCCCTAGGTCCTTTTCTGCCAGGCAGCTTTCCAGCCACTCTTCCCCAAGTGTTGCAAGAGGTTGTTGTGACACAAATGCAGGGAACCTCATACAATTGGCCTCGGCCCATCAATCCAGCCTGTCCAGGCCCTGTTGCAGAGCCTTCCTACCCTCAAGCAGATCAACACACCCACCCAACTTGGTGTTATCTGAAAACTTACTAAGGGGTTCGGTAGCACAAGGTCCTCATTCCTGGAGGAAGCTTCCTGGGTGCTGGCCTGGGCTGTTTTCAACCAATGTGAACCTACATCCTCCTCTGCAGTGCAGCAGCTTTGTAAGAACACCCCTTGCCTGAGCTCACCTCCCAGTCTTCTGGGAAACTAGTGGAAATGATCAGCAAGGGCTGAAAGGTGCTCATGGGCACCTGGTTCAAAAACACCATGGTCACAGTGATGAAGCAGGTTGGAGGGGAAGTTATTCTGCCTGATGCATTATATTCTTCTATGAATACTCTTACTTTATTCCTGCTGTGGATTTCTTATGTCTCTGGCTTAGACAAATATACTGTACACCATGGAGTCTACAATTGGGTATTAACGAACTCCCAATGATTTTAATTTCCCTAACTGGTTTCTTATCACGGACTTGGATTTCCAGTTATTCAACTGAACAGTATGGTAGCTCTCCAACATCTACCACCCTGCTTTCAGGGTTAGAGTGTAAACCAGTGCCACACCTGTCACCCATGATACGATGGTGTAACAAACAGTGAGACTGAGTAAAATTAAGAGTGTGAGAGTAAGAGCGGTAAGAGAACATCTTTGTTTCAGTTGGAAACTAAAATGTAGGCTTCCCATTTCTTCCCTCCTGCTATTCCAAGCCTCTACTTCCTCTTCATATAAAGAGCTAAAGAGAGCCTTATACAAACACAAGGCTTGTATTGGTGCCTTGGTGTTCTTAGATAGGACAGATAGTTCTTCTAACTTGCTGTCCTCTAGGAAGAATATTGTGCATCAGCTCAGATGACCAGATTAATGAAACCCATTGCAGGCTGATGTAGCCTTTTTTAAAATAGGATTAAGAGTTTCCATGAGGACAGAAAGGGAGAGGAAGAAAGTGATCTCATATAACCTGTTTAACCCACAGATGATGAAGTACTTTCTAATAGGTTAGCATTCTTGACAGCAAAATGAATGTAATCAAACTCTGCAGTGGCACCTTGAATTTCGATTCAGATTACCACTTCCCAAGGCCCATTTTATTTACCAAGGATTTCCAGATCACACATTTGCATCTGAATATGGTCTAAGTGCTTCTGTAGGAGCTGTAACAGCAATTCTCTGTTGCAAGAACTCCTTTCTGTCTTTACAGGATTTGCCATGAGTAATGATGTTTTTTACTGCTGACTAGCACAATGAAGCTGAAGTACAGCCTTGGGTCAAGATCCATATCTTTACAGGGTCAAATTGTTCTTTATCTAGCTCAGCATCTTTGACTGCCTGCACTGCTTCTCAGGCAGAAGAAGAAGGAAGTTTGCATGTCAGGAAGATTGCTTCCTATTGCAGTGTGAATAACCCAACTGGTAGCGAGTTGGCTGTGTGCCATTCAAAATTGAATAGCCAAGTCAAACTGGGTCAGGTTTACACTTTACCAGGGTAATGCTGTCTAGTTAGACACCAGCACAGGAGTATTTTCAGATCAGAGTCTGCTCAGACGTCGGAGGAGGAAGAGAGAGAAAAGGAAATTTGGCTGTCAGAAACCTTGTTTTAAATAGCCAACTGGCAGCTGGTCAGGCATTCAAAGTTGAAAGGTCTAGTGGCACCTGTTTTAGGTACATCCCTTCCTCAGTTAATGGGCTGAAAGCGTAAGCATCAGGTAGCAGCCTCAATTGACAGCTGAAGCCATTTTCCATTTCAGCTGTGTGGTGGACTACATTGATCTGCAAGTTCTGCATGTATGCCCTGCCTATGGGCACACAGCTCAGGTTGATATTGTCATCACCGGTGGATGAGACAACTGCTGTACTGGCTGTCAGGCCCAATCTGCTGCTCATCAAAGACGAGGAACAGACCTGGGATGCTGTTCACATGTGCTGAACTGGCTCCATGAAGTCCTCTTTACTCTCATATGTGTTACATTTGGTTTGTGGTAAAGTGAAAGTCAGTTCTGAAAGTCAATTCAACTTTCCTGTGGATCATGGTTTTAAAATTTACCCTTTTAAAAACAACATCCCTGAGATGGCTAAAGACAAGAGAATTGAAACTTTCATTTAAAGGTGGAGAGTGCAATTGCATCCACCATAAATACAAAGCTACTATTACTTTCTTGCACAGCGCACTTCTTTAACATGTGCTTCAGCTGCACAGTTAGGGCAGCATGCAGTTTTGGTTTATATTTTCATTTGGTCTTATACTTTGCCTAACACAACCACCTACTGCTTCCCACCTGAAGACAGGATGTGCCAGTTTCATCTGCCTAGATGAAGGAATAAAAAACAGGCAAAAGAAGAAAGAGCAGAAGGGAAAAAAAGATTGCTAGAAAAGGAGTAGTCTGATGGCATTTGAGGCCAGTGATGCTATTCCTCCTCTCACAACAGAGAGCTCCATAATAACAAATAAAAAAATACCCTAGCAGAACATTATTCATGTTGTAAAGTCAAACACCCAAAGGTTAGCAGAAAACAAAATAGAGGTGTGAGAAGGAGGGTTCTGACCAGGAGAGGAATGGGTTCAAGCACTTACATCAGTGCGGAAACCAAGTGAGCTCACCCACACAGTGAAGGAAATTCCTATGTAATTTGATATGTAACTTTGCTTTAAACATGTTGAAACATGTAACGAAAAATGAGAAGAGGAGCGTAAGGACTGGCTGTCCTTGTCATATGGTTACTGGAGGTGTCATGAGAAGGGCTTGTACCCTGCAGTGGTGTAGGACCTCAGAAAATGGAGGTAGGGCTAAGTGCAGGGAGAAGCTAGAAGAAGTGAAATACACAACTGTGTCTCAGTTAAGACTGCATATTTCTCCCCTGATGAGCTCTGGGGCTGGTTTTCAACAGACCTGGCTGCTCCTGGGAGTATTCATGCTCTCTTGAAAGGTATATTTCTTAAAATAACTCCTGCCAGTGCACAGAGCAGGTCAAAATGAGACCCTGTCTCTTGCACCCACTCAGATTAAGATTTATGGGAGAAATTGTAAGTGGTTACTCATGGTAGTGGTGATGCACAGGGGTAGTGTAGTCTCTTTTTGTACAACTTGCGCATCCCTTTCTTCCACCAGTGGGAGGCTGACCCCAGTGCCCCAACCTCGCTGTGGGCCACTGGGCAATCCTTGCAGCTGTGGTGCATCCACTTCAGCCCTGGGAGCTGTTGGGTCCTTTTGAAGCTTATCACCCTGTAACATGGTGGGAAAAAGCATCACATCTCTCCTGTAAAACCAATTGCAATGGCTTGCACCCCACAAGACCAAACTGGAAAGCTTTTGCTCAGTAACCAGTTTGTAAAATGCAGTGGTCAGGAGATACTAGGCGAGGAGATGCCTTGGCTGGAGAGGAGAGGGCTGCAGGGCAAGGGAGGTGTGGCTGCTCTGATGGCCTTGCCTCTGGGCATGCTCCTGTGTAACTGGTTCAGAAAGCAGCAGGAGGGTCAGTAATGTGAAAGTACAACATAACAAAAAAGCTGCAGAGAAAGGCTTGAAAAGCTACATTTAATTAAATGTTTTTGGAGGGTTTTTAGGTTTGAACAGTGTAGGGTAGCTTTCTACTTGCTGGGCAACTAGGCTTTGTCTTCATGTTAACATCATAAAGAAGCTCTAAAATGAAAGAAATTTTAGGGATGTTTAATACGCAGGTTGGAATGCATTTAATATTGGTAAGATTACCTATTTTTTTTGTCAACCTAGATCTCCAAAATGATTATACTGTCTTTCCCTGCTCCCCTAACATTTTTTTGAATGACTCATGGCAATTCAGGTTGAGATTTTAAGGTCAAAAGTTGAAGACAGTTTAAAACAAAATATTAAAATGAGGAAAATCTTCTGATATACAAGCAAATGCTCCTCTCCTTTTGACAACACTGTAATTGAGGTGCCTGAGCTGCAGAAAAGACCAGGTGGCAGATTATTTTTGGCAAAGGGATCTTTAACTGTGCATTTACAAACCTGCCTTTGCACAGCAAGAGCAAGTCTAGGTTTGCTGACTGTGCTGCTTTGTGAAGATCTTGTTTTGGGATGATATGAAGGGGATCAGACCACCCTTCATACCCTGATTGACAGGATTTTATGGTTGTTGCTGTCAGGCCAAAGGGATTTTTTTAACGTGTCTTTGAAAGAACTTACATATGGAAATAGTTGCATTATAAATATACTCTAGCTGACTAGACTGCTAATTCGTGGGATATAATGATAAAAGGGAGATCAACAATCTTTGTCCACCGTGAGTGAATCTGTATGTTCCCACGGCCTGCTATTACTCACGTATTCAGGCCATAATCTGAAAAGTGCAAACCACGAAACACTGAAATAGTTTTTTAGAATTAATCTGAAAATGTTTAAATCTGCATCTTGCTTAAAAACAAAGACTAATGTGCCATACTCATGGTGCTGGCTCTTGGAAAAGATACCAAGTGCACCTGGGTCTGTCATTCTGTCTGTTTGTTTATCACACTGGGGCATTCTTTTTTATTTCAAGCACTTCATAAGAAAAGGATGGAAATTGCTGTGCAGCAGTCATCTCAGAGTAGATCAACCTGAACACTTAGGGTCCCATGTAGGAACAAGATCAGTGGTCTATGCACTAGGGTCCTGAAGAGTTAATCAGAAAAAGTAAAACAGAAAAAAAGGAAACATTTTCTTAAAATACAAAATTAGAAAGCAGAAGCAGAAGAAAATATAATTTGCCAGTCTGCCACCATCTGTCAAAAATGCATGCAAGTAATCACTTGCACTTACTCTCCTCAGTATGCATGATAAGATCTACACAAAAGTTGGTTCTACATGGAAGCCTAAAAATGCAGAACTAAAACCTTGGAAAAATAAACCTGGAAATATATGATTATAAGAAAATGAGGAAGCAGGTCAAACCACCTGCAAGGTTGTTAGACTCCCGCAATGAGACTACCAGGGCAATGGAAATGAAAAAGCCCTGCATTATTCAACAGGGTTTGAGTAGTTGGCTGGTTTCATACTGGCCAGGATGGATCTGCTAACACAATTCAGGTAGAAGGACCACTGACCTCACTGTGGAAATCAGGCGTATTAGTGGATACCTTCATCAGATGTTTATTATTAAAATGGATGCAGCTATTTAAAATGTATTTGTCCCACAGCTGCATGTTACAGAAGAGTGAGTGGAACAGGCTGCATGAGCACGCCTCATCCCCTTCATAGCGCAATTAGGCAGGTTTGCTTAACCCAGGGACGATATAATTAAAATGGACTAACTGCACTGGAGTGGGTGACGTTTGCCCAATCCTCTCTCATGATCCATCCTGCTGGTTGGCTGTGGGGTGGTTGCCTCTCACAGAGTGATAGTAACAAGCACGTATGAGCTACTGTTATTGTAAACAACCCCAGCCATTTCTGTAGGAAGTATTTCAGGGTGGCATTAGTTTTGCTGGTGTCTAGTCTCAACTGATTGCTCATGTGAAGTCTGCGTCATACAATCCTTTTAGAACTTGCGGTGTAGTTAATCCCAGTTTAATAAAATCTCTCATTAGGGGACAGCTTTCAATATTTTTCTCTTAAGCAAGATCACATTTCTTTCTGAGCTTCCAGGTAGTGTTTGCATGTGCATTTATCAGACCTGTATCATCTTGGACCTGTCTGGTCTTGGTGCTGCTCTCATAGACTTCCAAGATAGATTGTACTAGGCACAATCCTATTTCAATTTTAGTGTAACTTTCTTTACAGCAAGACTTCACCATTGTTGTCCATTTTAATTATATTTATGTGGCTGGCTGGAGAGTTGATTCTCTCTCTTGTACAAATGTTTTATATACTGATTTTAAGAAATCATCTTGACTTATGAAACAAACAAAAAAGATCAAAAGTTAGTGTTTCTAGAAAAGTCCTATAGCCTGTAGTAGAAAATGGCAAGGTCTGTAAAGAACTAAGCAACTTGCAGAATTCCCTGGCAAGATATCATTCTGCATTTATAGGTTTTTTTTCTGGCTTTATGTCTGCCCCTTATTTTGCTGAACTATATTTCTTTTAGACACATTTCTGTAACACCTTGTCCGTCATCTTTATACTGTTCCCATCTCCGTTATTTTATAATAGTTCTCCATAGGGTAGAATTACATTTCTTGTTTTCACACAAGTCCATTATTCTAATTGGCTGGATGGTCACACTCAAAGAGTTGCGGTCAATGGCTTGATGTCTGAGTGGACCCCAGTGACGAGTGGCGTTCCTCAGGGGTTGGTATTGGGACCAGTCTTGTTTAACATCTTTGTTGGCCACATGGACAGTGGGATTGAGTGCGCCCTCAGCAAGTTTGCTGATGACACCAAGCTCTGCGGTGCGGTCGACACACTGGAGGGAAGGGATGCCATCCAGAGGCTTGAGAGCTGGGCCTGTGTGAACCACATGAAGTTCAACAAGGCCAAGTGCAAGGTCCTGCATGCACAAATACAGGCTGGGCAGAGAATGGATTGAGAGCAGCGCTGAGGAGAAGGACTTGGGGGCGATGGTTGATGAGAAGCTCAACATGAGCCAGCAATGTGCTCTTGCATCCCAGAAAGCCAGCCGTGTCCTGGGCTGCATCAAAAGCAGTGTGGCCAGAAGGTTGAGGGAGGTGATTCTGCCCCTCTACTCTGCTCTCGTGGGACCCCACATGGAGTACTGTGTTCAGGTCTGGGGCCTCCAACATAAAAAGGACACGAACATGATGGAGCGAGTTCAGAGGAGGGCCATGAAGATGATCAGAGAGCTGGAGCACCTCTCCTATGAAGACAGGGTGAGAGAGTTGGGGCTGTTCAGCCTGGAGAAGAGAAGGCTCCAGGGAGACCTTATAGCAGCCTTCCAGTACCTGTAGGGGGCCTACAGGAAAGCTGGAGAGGGACTTTTTACAAAGGCATGTAGTGATAGGACGAGGGGGAATGGTTTTAAATGGAAAGAGGGTAGATTTAGATTAGATATTAGGAAGCAATTCTTTACTGTGCAGATAGTGAGACACTGGATCAGGCTGCCCAGAGAAGCTGTGGCTGCCCCTCCCTGGCAGTGTTTAAGGACAGGTTGGATGGGGCTTTGAGCAACCTGGTCTAGTAGAAACGTGTCCCTGCTCATGGCAGGAGTGTTGGAACTAGATGATCTTTAAGGTCCCTTCCAACCCAAACCATTCTATGACTCTATGATTCTCATTTTACTGCACCCTGTCTTTTAGCTGGCTAATTAGTGTCCCGATCATAATTTATTCTTTAACAATTTTCCATTCAGAACTGTAAGGTTACTTAAGTACTGAAAAAAGTGCAGTACAAGCAGGAAATCCCAGCTCCAAAAACAGAAGCCAGCATTCTCCACTAATGTAAATTGACAGAGGTCTGTTGAAAAAAAATGCTCACACTGCAAGAGGTTTTTTGGTCCAAGAAGTAATTCACTGAAAGGGAATAGTGTCCGGCTCCATCTAAATTAAGTCATTTATACAATTGGACTGGATATACAGCATTTTTTTCAGTCAGGGTAAACAGAATGATAGGACACTAACAGGCTTATTCACAAAGTGGCTGTTCTCTATTCAGCTGTCATCATATCATATCTGGGAATAGCATTAGCAGTGATCCCTATTTTGTGTTTCATCATTTACAAGTGCTGAAATAACCAACACCCTGTATGTGTTTTTAGATCACATTTTTGCATCATGAACTAGTGGGCAAACACATTTAGCTGTATCACAGTACACCAGCCACAGACTGTATTAATGGGATAAATTTGGCAAGAGGTTGTGTATGCAGCCTTGTTACTTAAACTAGGATTTTAATCTGTTGAACGTCTAACACACTGCAACTTGACAGTGACTTGCTCTTCTCAGAGATATCCCATATCATTTGTATGTAACTAAGGTTTTTTTTCCTTTTAATGATTTACCGCTTTTTGTTGTATCACTGATATTAATTTGTCTGTCTCCATTAAAATACTTTAGATACACTGGGCCTTTCGCCATTTCAGCACAAGCACAGAAAAGTCCCCTGGAAACATCTGAGAGGCTCTCTTTCTCTTCTAATTCATTTCTACTTGTTTGAACACATAAGTGAGCATAGCTCAGTTTTCAACAAAAATGAAAAGGAAATTAGTGAAAAGGACCAAACATACGTTATTCTAAATTATATTTTGTGACTGGCAAAGGGGAAACTTTGAGATTCACTAATACTGAGTCACATGAGAATGAACTAGGTCACTCCCCAACATATCCTCCTCGTGTAAAGGTAGCTTATAATCTTCATAGTGGTTGTTACCTGCAATCAAAACAGAGGGGAAAAAAAGAAAACAAGAAAACAGGAAAGCAAAAAATGCTTTGTTCTGTTTCATTTAGCCTCTTACATGTATTTTTAGTGTTTATAGAAGCCTTGCACTTTTTTAAGGTATATACTGATGAGAATTAGACACGGAATATCTCTATTTTCTTTATTACTTGAGTTATTTTACAGCCAACATTCCAGTTGCTTTCTCTCTGTGCTCAAAAACAACTTAAAATGTTCTCTTTGAGGTCTGATGATGCAAATTCCACCAGGATCTCATTAAAACAAACAAATCCAAGAGTTTACTCATTACTTAAAAGTGATGCTTTCCATTAGAAAAAAAGAAACTGAGCCTCTGAGTTCAGTCTTCTGCTTATTCCTAGAGTTATGAAGGTATTCCTACTTTCTTAACTTCAATCTTATAACACATCTGGTTGGGTTTTCCTCACTTTTTACATGATTCAGGTCTTTGAAACATCTTTAAGACAAGGATTTCACCTTTCTTTTTTAGATTGTCTGAGGCCAAGTTAACAAACACCATAATAATTCCAGAGCACTCTTTATGTCCTCCCTGCAGTCTGTAATAACAAAGTGATCTCTCTACCTCTGAGGACCCGGCAGCTCTTCTGCCCTTGTCTTCTAACTAGTCCTCCATCATTGATTTAAGCTTCCCTTTATAAGGACCACTCTTCAGTGATGCTGAGTGAAGTATGTCAGACCAGCCCCACACATTTACTGTATAAAATAGCTAAAGTGCTAAGAACTCCTGATCCATTTCAATACAAAGTACAGCAGCTTCTCCAGTACGTGTTTATTTGCTTAAATTAATACAATACATCATACATGCTCTTACTATTGCGATTGAAAGCCAGAAACTAAATATTCGCAGATAGTTGGTCTGTTTTTTGAGTTGGGGCTTTAAATAGGAACCCAGTGTTCTATGTGAAATAAATATACACCACATAATTTGCAAAATCTGTTAGGAGTACAAAATGTTAGCTCGTTACACCTTGTTCAGCTAAGCAGACATGATTTATTTTCAAAACTGTTAATAATTAATAAAAACTTCTTGGAATAATAAATATAGTACTTATATTACCTCTTAACTGTACGCTCATAACAGCAGAGTCCAGCAGCACCACACGAAGAGAGAAATCGGAGAATAGCTAGTAAACCAATACAGAGTTGTAAAAAGGTGGGTGCAGTAGCATTACTTGGTCTTTCCAGTAACGTATTTTATAGGACACAGCACAGGATAAACTTCTATTATATTATTGTCATAAAGTGTTTAATGCTTTGAGCTGCTGAATACAGAGCACCTGTCTTTGCCTTCACATACTGGAGGCTGCCCGGCAGCCAGAAGAACTCAGGTTCACAAGGTGATGGATTAGTCCTGGTGGCCTGACTCAAAACAGCTTGTTCGAGGGTTACCTAGAACTTCACATTCTCAGTAAATATGTTGTATTTCTTTACTCTCAAATTTTACTAACCCAACTTTTGACTTTTCATTAACTTACTCTGTTCTATACAGTGTCTTGCAGAGTTATCCCTGCTGCGCTTAACAGCAGAAAAGCCTCTAATTTAACAAACCTCATGCTTCACTTGCCCACACTCATTATGGTGTGACCGATTTATCTTTCCTCAGCATGGCTTCTTGAAGCATCTCAATTTTTATGAATTTGGAAAGCATCTCAGTTGTATAAGTTTGTGGCCACTATTATTTGCTCTGATGCTCTCCAAGAGGATGAAGTTAGGCTTCATATAATAATGCAGGGAAATAATATGGATGTGATTTAATACAGAGGTCGTGGAGACTGGGCTTTAATTTCATGTGTTACCACAAGCTGAAAAGCCAAATAGCAGAGAAGAGCCACATAAATACATTTTTTCCCCACAACTTAGCAAGAAGAAGGTAGATAGACTCAGATTAAGAAGGAGAGAAAAAAGAAAATGTGTTCCCCCATGTCCAGAACACAGCCAATGTCGCTACAGGACTTCTGAGCCTCTATTCAACACAAAACAAGGACGCTAATCCCTTGAAAATGGGAAATAACTTCATCATGAGAGTAAATGTCTATAAAGCATTTTCAAAGCTGTTAAAGAGCAAAGGCTGTTACTGTCTGTTCCCAAAACAGTGCCAATGTAAATAATATGAAAATAACTTATATTTGAAAAGCAAGGTGCTTCACAATGAAGGCTGTTATTTCACTTTTAATTTGTCCCTTGGGGCCTCTTTGTAACAAGTGTCTTAGACCCAGCTGCATTATGTTCTGCAGTAGCGAGAACTATCATCTCCTAATCTCTTTGCTTAGGTCACTTGGCACTGTGTCCTTATCTCAGTAATCGTTTTGTTTGCAGTTCCTCTGACTGGTGACTTATGGTTTTAGATGAGTTCTTTACTAGTCTAACACTAATTAGCCTTGGGTGTTTGTGAATTAGCTTAGGGTGACTATGTGACTGGGCACAGTCTCAAGGCCTCATTGTAATGGAATATTCTCTGCTTTCTAGGAAGAATGCAAGAAAAGAGATTCACATTACGAATTATTCCCAAACAGCATTGCCATTCCGAGGACCTCTATTCCTTTCCACCTGGCTGTATGTGGTTGGCAGATTCTTTTGCTCCAATGTAAAAGTAGATAAATTGGCTGCAGTGATGGTGTAGTTGAAAGTGTTTGGGTTAACCATTCAGACAACCCAGAACTATTCGCAGTTCTTTCCTAAGGACACATCTGGCACTTTCCCTTATGAAGTCTGTAAGGGAACTCTGGACTGCATACTTCCAGTAGACAATTTTGTGGTTATGATGTTATCTACTGGGAGCTGAGCTCTGCTGAAAATGTCTCCTTTGCTCCATTTGCCTGGAGTGCTGTTGATATGTAATCATTTGTCTGTTTCTTGATAAGGATTGACCGGCTGTCCCATAACACTCTCCAATGTGTTTTGGAACAGGGCTTTGCAATGGAAGGGCTGAATGCATTTCTGCATTACCTACCACAGAAGTGAAGGGACTTGCGAAGTTCAATTCATCTGCGTGATCACCATTCTAGAAATTGCAACCAGGTTCCTGATTCCTTACTTATTCCTCTTATCATAGGAACTAATATAGCTGCAAAGATGGAATCAATCCAGCTCTTGGCTGTATACATTCTCAAATAGGAGCTTTTGCCTGGCGGAGACAAGATACTGCCAAGAAGGTAACCAAAGGACTTGTTGCCATTCCTAAGAGGTAATCTCCTAGACCATGCTGGATTTCTGCATGATCATATCTCCTCTAGCCTAAGAAAGAATGCAGTTAGACACATTGCATTTTCTGATTCTTCTGCTTGACCACAGTGTCTTTCTTGAAAAAAAGATGGTTCCTTTTTCAAGAGGCGTTATCTTGCAGTGGAAGCACTGAGGTTGAATGTATAAGATAAAAAAGTTCATCACTGAAAAAAACCACATCTATGTACCTCTGAAATACACCTTGTTTTGAAAAACATCATTAATTCTAGGCCTAAAGTGACCTACATTCCACTTCAATTTGGTATACCCTTTTTATTTTAAAAAAGTGTGTACATCACCTGTAGAGTTAATTACATTTAGAAGAGTCACCCATATGTTACAACATACTTTATCAACAGCTTTTTCTGCTCTTCATTCAAAATATTTATTATGCTGTGTTTGAGCCCTGAAAAATGAAACCACCTTCTGCAACCGCAGACTGCACAAACCCAGTTTTGTATGATGAATAAGGTCTGCTGCCCTGTGAATGCTGATTAACTGGTAGGTGTGAGAATCATTAGTTCTGTAAGGTGAGTGGTTTCTTACACTGGCAGAGAGATGCAGACTCTAGCCTGAGCAAGCCATCAGTCTATTACTATATTTAATTGTAACTTGCTATATATTGAGCATGATAGCAAGGTATTGGCAGGTAGGTGAAGAAGGTAGTAACATTTGGAAAAGATCTACCATATATATGGATTTTAAACTTTTGAGCTGAGATGTCATAATGACATAGGACTAATTAAATGACTCATTAAATCTTTATTTCCTCATAAGCAATAGGATGGTGTGGGGCTGTTTGTCAAACAGTGTGGTCAAACTGTTCATGCAATTAATGGAATTAATGGAATGTGCTTTTAGCATCTTTGTTATGAACATATAATTGTATGAGAATCAGAGGATGAAAAGCTGGGAATGACTCAGTAAAAACAGCATGAGTGGAATTCTTCTGAAAAGCCTGGAGCTTACTGGTCAAGCCATGTGGATAAGGGAAAAATTTCTGACTCTGATAAGATGAAATCCAAAAACTGTTTTCCTCTGTGAGGTACTGCTTGCCCTATAAGGGCTCTTTTTTGGCATATCTTCTAAAATAAAATCTGATCAGACCTGTGTATTTCAAAATCATCCTTGCTAGCCAAGATAAACTGAAGAGATAAACAGCAAATTTGCATCATTTTCATAATGAAATTACTCATATTGCTTTATGTGTAATTATGGCGACTTGCAAATGATACACGCTGCTGCTGCTCATTAGATATATTAGTCTGAGCAGGCAGTAGAACAAAATGTCAACACAGTCCATGATATTTCACTTGGAGAATTGCTGCATACTCTCATACTGACTGAAACATTGCAAAGCATGAACATCACTTGTGCCAGAGGAAAACCTTCTGTGACAATAATAAATTCCAGTCCTTTCAAAGCCTTACAGAGGTGCCCTTTGCTATCTCACAAGACATCAGTATTTCTTCTTTGGTTCCCATTTCTCATCGTAAGCGGTTAAACTAACAGTCACTTCACTAAATGAAAATATTTGAACTGTGTTAGTTCTGAGAGTGAAGCACTTTTGTGCACACCATGTTTAAAAGTACTGTTGCTTATACTGTAAAATAGTATTTTCAGATTTTTTTTGAGACATATGGTGAGAAGTGTTCATATACATTTAGTCAGATAATCAAATGCTAAAGTATGTTGCTTTTTGATAACTAGAAAATTGCACATAGGTCTCCACTAGCCCAGCTAAAAGAAAATAAACTTCTGCACCCACTCCATTGTCTCCTTATACATCAAATGGATAAGTATAAAAATGTTATTGTTCAATATCTATTGCATTTCTTGGTGACCTTGAACTGCTTTATTCTTCTAATGTACGTGTTTTACCTTAAATTATTTTTATTAATTTGGCTTGTTTATTTCTAAAGACTACTACAAACTTCCAGGCTTTGGTAAATTACAGTTCATGTTAAAAGCTATCTGGTTCTCATTCTCCAGCTGTTTTAAAATATCCATTTTAAATGCCTATAAGCATTGTTTGTTTTTCCGTTTTTCTTTCCAGCAATTCTTTCAAACTCTTGTTCCTGTGCTTGAAATACAAGTAATCGGAGAGAGAGTGGCCAAGTCTGACCTCTTCAAATGATCCAAAGCTGAGGTGTTCTTTGTTGTTTGCAAGGTCTCTCTTTCCTTGGCTCTCCTGTTTGTCTGAATTTCCTATTCTCTTCTCCAGTCCTCCCTCACTTAGCACTTCTTCCTTTTCATTGCAGTAGGACTCTCTGAAGTCCTTCATCATGCACTCAGGTTTGCCAGACAGATCTTGAGCCACGTACAGCTTGTTGTCATCATGGTGGTACATGGCAGGGCTGTACCGCTCTGCCTCATAGCAGTTGTCTTCCTCTTCTTCCTGGCATGAGCTTCCCTTGGCACCCTCACCATCCAAATGAAATGAGATTCCCTTCCCTGGGCTTTTCTGGGAAAGATCAAAGGGCTCATCCTGTTCCAAGCTTCTCAAGACATTTGTCTGGGACAGAGCAATTCTTCCTCTTCCAAAACCTTGTAGTGGTTTGAGGGGGAGGAGAAAAGGAACAATTTACATAAAGGAAACTTTACTATGTGATACATGTTTAAAAAACAAAACATGAGGCTTCCTTCTATTTCATACTTTACCTTTGTCTTCCACCCAGCTATCTCCACCCAGTGTAAAAGTACTTTACTGTTTACATCTCATGTCATCTCCTTTGAGATGCTGTTAAAGAAGTACTATTCTATACACTTCACAGCCAGATCAGGACACACAAAACATTGTGCTGTACATGCCAGACACTTGATGAGGAATAAATGGGAAGTGGCCTGGCCTCTTGTAAACTATTTTTGCCAGTGAACCTCCACACTTCCTCCTTCCTATTTTTTAAATGAAAACTTTGATCTAAATCATTACAGACCATAATCAAAGTCCCAGGTTTTGTACATTTTTTTCCAGAGGAGTGGAAGAGATTAAAAACATGTTAATGTGCTTGTTCTATGGACACTCTGGTTCAAAGTTAATACTTCAAAAATGAAAAGACAATCAAGTTTCAGCAGTCTATGACCTCTACTCTCCTTAATTTTTTCTCTTTCATCCACTGAGAAGCCACTCATGCCACTGAAAAGCTCTGTGCACTAGGTAGATAGTGCTCCAGGTTGAGGAAATAATTATAAGCAAATTATGATTTTGAGCGGTGTAGTATAAGTCTGAGTATAGTCTTGGATCTGGTTTGTCTTAATATTTGTCAGTGTCTGCTCTCTTGCTGGAAATCCAGATGTTACCGAGGAGGCATCTGTGGACTCAAATATGCCCTGAGCATCGGGATGCACTGAAGAAGATTCAGACACTGCAGGCATAGTCCATCTTTATTAAAAGAATAGTGACAGTACTGGGGTGAGGATTTCACCCAACAGCAAATATCTACAAAAGCCACTATTTTACTTGCTTTGTTTTGGTTTACTTTGGTTTCATTTAGCTTTTTCCATCAGTAATTGAATCCAGTTTCTGCAGGAAAATCTATGCAACCTCACTAGATACAGCTGCTACTTTGCAACAAGTTGTATTTATTAAAATGGTTCAGGAGCAGGTGACAGCCCTTACAAATTGTCATGTGTCTGAAAAGCCTCAAGGGCTGAAGAATCTCTGTACACTGAAAAGCTTTTAGGCTGTCTTCAACTACAAGTAATTGTGTAACTAGCACAGCGCTGTTGAAGATTTACAGGGAAAAAAAAGAGCCATTTATTTCATTACCTATTAGGATGTTTGTAAATTTTATGCCAAATGTCATTAGAGTATGTGTTTTACATTCTAAATCTTGAATTTGAGGAACACCAAGAAACCTTACCCATAAAAGAATTATTCATCCGGAAAGTCTTAACAAACAAAATATCTTGATAGTCAGACTCTCAAAACAATCCTTCCTCATTCCCCCTCTTCTTTAGATAACATTGGCATGTGCGCACACATGAGGCTGACTTTAGGAAGTGTATGTGGTAGGTGGGAGATAGGAAATGTTTTGCAGGATACCCTGGGTAGTCAAAAATCCATATATTTGAGATGGGGGAGGAGTGTCTCCTCTCATTCACATGCTTCTTTGTAAACTGGGTCTTGAGCCTATGGCCTTTGCCTAACATCAGCTATGTCAACATACTACAGAATAACCAAGGCTCCTGGACGTAGAGCCATTCAGGCTTACATTCCCATTCCAGACTGGAATCCAATAAACAGTGAGCAAGATCCGTGAAATCTTCTAGATTTTTTGCTTCTGTCAGCTTTGAATGAATTTATGATTTAAGATGTAGCTCAAACATGAAAGAAAAACTACAACTCCTAACCAGATGTGTCTGGGGAAAAAACGTCTGCATGTCCATGGCTGCCAGGCTGTGGTCTGTCAGCCTCTGGGAATCAAGCCCCTTGAAACTGTAATATTTATTCAAAACTAATGGAACTACACCTTCAGTCAAGAATCACAGAATCACAGAATCAACCAGGTTGGAAGAGACCTCTGGGATCATAGAGTCCAACCTATGCCCTGACACCACCATATCAACTAGACCATGGCACTAAGTGCCATGTCCAGTCTTTTCTTAAAAACACCCAGAGATGGCGACTCCACCACCTCCCTGGGCAGCCTGTTCCAATGCCTAATAACCCTCTCTGAGAAGAAATTCTTCCAAATGTCCAACCTGAACCTCCCCTGGTGAAGCTTGAGGCTGTGTCCTCTTGTCCTATCGCTAGTTGCCCGGGAGAAGAGGCCAACTCCCACTTCACTACAACCTCCCTTCAGGTAGTTGTAGACTGCAATAAGGTCACCTCGGAGCCTCCTCTTCTCCAGGCTAGAGGATAATAACCCCAGCTCCCTCAGCCGTTCCTCGTAGGACAGACCCTCCAGACCCTTCACCAGCTTGGTCGCCCTCCTCTGGACTCGCTCCAACACCTCAACATCTTTCTTGAAGTGCGGGGCCCAGAACTGGACACAGTACTCAAGATGCAGCCTCACCAGTGCCGAGTACAGAGGGACGATCACTTCCCTAGACCAGCTGGCTACACTATTCCTAATAGAGGCCAGGATGCCATTGGCCTTCTTGGCCACCTGGGCACACTGCTGGCTCATGTTTAGCTGGCTGTCGATCAGGACCCCCAAGTCTCTTTCCACTGGACCGCTCTCTAACCACTCTTTCCCCAGCCTGTAGCGCTGCATGGGGTTGTTGTGGCCGAAGTGTAAGACCCAGCACTTGTTCTTGTTGAACCTCATGCCGTTGGTCTCGGCCCATCTATCTAACCTGTCCAGATCCCTCTGTAGGGCCTTCTTACCCTCCAGCAGATCTTGAACAAAGAAGACCATGTAATCCCATCATTCCCCTGGCCAACTTCATATGCCACAGCCTCACTAAGGCTGAGTCTCCATCAGCTCATTCCCATTTGTGTCTTGTGGTACCCATATGCTGGGAGAACCTCTGTGGTGCTATGGATATTGCACCTTCTCACAGTGGTGGATGCAGAGCTTTGGGCTTAAGTACAAGAATGATTGGTATGGCTCAATAAATCCTCTGCTGTCACACTACTGATGGTGTTCTCCCTAACATCTGATGACAGCAACTTAGTGATCTAAAATTATTGCCTTTGTGCTCATTAAAAGTGTCTCATTTTGTCTCCATCTACTCCTCCTCCTTGGTCTGTACCTCTGCGTCATCAGATACCTAGTCTGAAAGGTCTCTGAGACAAGAGTCACTATCTTGGGGGTCTCTGATCTGTAGCACTGGAGTAACATAGATAGTTAATAACAACCTCCCAGACTTATGGGATTCAATCCCTTCCAACAGCATTGGATCTATGGTACAAGATCATGGATCTGTGGTAAAAAGCCCATTTGGGTTTATTGATATGCATCTTCAAATCTCTCAGAGAACAACCTTGCTGAAAAATATTACCTTGAGAATTAAATCCTCTTTCCATGACCCCATGTTTGACTTTCATGTGCCTGGTTAGGTTCCCCTTCAAGGTGAATTTGCTGGGACAGTAAAGGCACTTGAAAGGCTTACTGTCCGAGTGCAAGTGCATGTGTCCCATTAAATTGTGCATTCTGTTAAATTCCTTTCCACACATCTGTAAAAACAGTAAAAATGAAAATGATTAGTTCGAAGGGGTACTTCCAAAGAGAACATTTTAAAAGGAAATAGGACCTACTCTTCTCAACTTGAGCTCTGGCAGCTTCTGGTTACAACTTGTTCTTCAAAGATACAGGCAAAAATCCTACAGACAAGAATATGTGGTGGAGTCTGATCTATCTAGGGCCTTCTGCACTGCTGCCATTTCTTAAATTTGATGACTAGGACACACAGTCAAGGATTGCCCAAAAGCAGGGAATGTTGTAAGGAGGGGAGAGGCTTAAGTGCATAACCTGGAAGGCTCTTAACTTGAATGAAATTCAAAGTGTAACTTTCTACCCTGGTGAACCATTTTATTTGCAGTTTATAAATCCAGCCCTTAATCAAGAACAACGCCAGGTAGAGATGGAGATAGAAAATAAAATCGATGAAGGGTTTCTGGGAAACACTCAAGCAGAACATTACTTCTCCTTAAGTGGAAATGAAATGCCTGCACATTTTGCTTAAAGATAGAAAAAGCAATTCCTTTTTTGCTTTGTTTCTTGCTCCTCCATTTTTCTCTGATCCTGTTATCTTCAGTTTACCAGCTTCTGTGGTTCAGTGGCTCTGGTGAGTAAGCTGGAATTTAAACAGTCGTGGGGCTGCAAGAATGACTCAGCTTTCCCTGAAGCATGTTCCTGCCAGCTCAAGCCATTGATCGTGCAAGTTTCCCTTTGATGAAACAATAAGGTTTTTTTTTCAGTGTTGTTGTTTATCTAGATGAGTCCTTTTGTAGTCTGGTCCCTTATAAATCAAATGTATTCTCAAGACATGAGAGTTTGACATCACTATTACTAGCTTCTAGTCTTACTTGTCTTCTAGTCTTTCCTTATCAGGATTTATAATTTTATTCACATTCAAGTGGCTATTTCCATCCTCTGCAAACTTCGGTGTTGGCTTTCTACTTCAGCTTCTTTTTTTTTGGAATGATTTTAGACAAATACTTTTACTATCATTTTTTTTTTAATGATCTTTATTACCATATGAGCCAGAATCACCGTTACTGAGTAACTGAAACTTCCATCAAGCTACATAATCATCTGGGAGAAAATTACTAAAAAGCAGTTACTGACATTCCAACAAATTTTTGGTCTAATCTGACTTCTGATTTAATTTATTTTGGTAGTAGAGAAGGAAAGTCTGCTACAGTACTTTTTGATTCAAATTCACAAAGCCATCACTTAGAACATCTAGATTAAATGTAGATAGTGAATGATCCTTGGTGAAATAGTACTGCATCCTTTGCATTTTAAACCATCTCTTGAGGGAAAATGGAAGCAGCTCATTCATACAAAATTTTGCAAGGGTATTGTTTTTAAATAAAAACTAGAGCTGAGTCAATGCTGCAAAAAGAAAGAGTCTGGAAATATTCACTTGCTTCTAAAAAAATATTTGCTTCAGCTGCATAGGTTCTCTGCTCTGATTTGCTCTCTGTGATTTTGCTAGAATGAACATTCTAGCAAATAAATTTATTGCAAAGTATTCACCAAGACAGTGGGGGAAAAGAAAAGCTACTGAAAATTAGTTATTAATTTATAAAAGTAAGATATCTGATTCCAAGGGTTATCCATCCACTTAGGAAAGAGGGTTGTCTCTTCTTTGCATTCGAAGAAAGCTAATATGCTGGATGACTTATATTCAGGGAAATTAATGCACCAAAAAACACTCTGAAAGTGCTGGGGGGGAACAAAGAGGAGAAGAAGCACTGATGAACACAGAAAATTCACAAGGAGGAACAGCTACAAAAATGCCAATAATAATACCTCTCTAATACTCTTAGCAGAAGGCTTCTGGTTATCTGCTTGCATTGTGGCTGACCTGTGTTCTCACCAGCTTTTGCTTTCTGATACCTAGGTTTTTACTTCTCTATCTAAACTGGTAATCAAGGCAAATCAGGTTGAACAGGTGAATGGCTAGAGTACTTCATGCAAATCTATATCTTTATAAGGTATTGAGTATTAAAATGCGTCTAGTAGGAGCATTTATTTTGTTTCCGTAAATGCAACATTTATTTATCTTTCTTCATAATGAAAAGATGGAGGACTTCATAAAGGACAGTTCCTTACAGCATAAAAGTTTTGTGTCTCTGAATAAAGGAGATAGTTTTCCATTTCCCAAAGTCACACACACTTTTAGGGATGTGTAATGTGTTCTTGTCCTGAAATCTCCTCTGGGGACATGAGGAAATGGTACTAGAGTGGAGACGTGTGGCAGGAAAATGAAAGAAATGCAGATATGAAAATTGTTTTTCAGAACAGTGGCTCTGTGTGGCATGGTCTCTGGATAACCTATCCTTTTCAAAAGGCACAAGATGACTTTCAGATGAATGTCCATGATCTAGAGGGTGAAGGGAGCAGATTTTGGCTCACATGCTAGAAGACAGCAACTCAGAGCTAGCTGGGGTTCACTGCTTAAAGAATAGCCTGAGTCTGCAGACTGAACTAAGAAGGTGTACAAGATTTTCTTCCTCTGTGACAGGGCAGGGATATGAACACTGATGAGCAGAGTGTGAAATATGACCCTGAGCCAGTTGCATGGGAGGGAGCTCCAGCAGAACTCACCAGAGTGCCTTAGCACTCAGGGAGATGCAAAGCTCGTGCAAGAGATCTTGGGATAGAAGGAACAGCATGGTTTACTTGTGGACACTTTGTTAGGATGTCAACTTTAAACAAAATAAAATTCAAGCCCTGAAGAGAAAGACCTCAGCACTTTGTTGCACAGGCTGGTGAAATGGACTTCAGTACAGTTTGCTAGAAAAGCTGAATTAGTTCAACACTAGATTTTGTCTTCCTAAACCACCACATGAAGTATCACCCTTCTAGATTTGTCAGTCTGGTTTTTTCTTCCCAAAGTACTTAACTCTCGCATTTTCTTTGGTTTTGACTCCTGATCTAAACCTATGATTTTAGATGGGGAAAAGGCGGAGTTCAAAACATCTGCTGCAAAGTGTATTTGGCTGGGCTGGAGAAAACTTCATTGCACTCTTTATTGGAGGTCTGAAGCATTGCTGACTTCAGCACTAAAAGCAACTGTAAATTTCATAGAAGCTTCCTCTACAAATCAGAATTAACAGTATTGTACCAGTTGGTGCAACTCCTTCAGAACTCTTCAGTGTTTTTATTTAAACAGAAATAAAAAAGGCAGCACGGACTCAGGCCTTTCAACACTACAGAGAAGTTCGTTCTTCAGAGAAAAATCTAACACAGATCCAGGCTGCAGCTGGATGAGGAAACAGAAGGGACAACTATTTATTGCTCCCTCACTCCAGACAGTCTGTGGTTAGCTGTGATTAGACTTATAGGAAAGCCTCATGTTTTCTTTTGCTGTGAGAAAAAGGTAAAGAAAACCATTGCATGTGGTGAAGTAGAAAGGCTACTGCTGTGCTCTCTCCCCCTTGTATTCTTCTTCTTCTTTTTTTTTTTTTTCCTTATAAGAAGGGTGTTCCTTTCCTCAAAGAGAGAGGGAGAGAGAGAAAGACTGTAAACTGTCCAAAAGGACCGTGAGAAAACAGGAAGCTTTGAAAAGTACAAGAGAAAGCAAGATGAAATCTACTTGCAGGCGGTTCCCTGGGGACATGTGAGCCATTGTTAAGCAGGCTGTTCATACAGCTATATCCTTCCTTCTGCTGAGGAGGAGCTTGGTGCCAAAAGGCTGCTATCTGGTCGTTGCCTTAACCCTCTGAATACCAGACAGAAATACTTGCTCGAGTCTTCAAAGGGCTTTGCCAGAGAGGCAAGGGATGTTCCTAATGCCAAAGAGCAATTCCTGATTCTCCCTTTGCTTATTGTTACAATCTCCACCCCATCCAGGGGCACTGATGTTGATTCATACCCCTTCAGCCATAGGAGAAACTAGTTCACCATGCTTACTTGTTTCTTTCCTCCTGGGTCATTGGGTCATTGGGTGGGGACAGAGAAGTAAAAAACCAAGAAAAACAGGTGTTCCAGTAGAGCTTTTATTACTGGCTAGAAAACATATGGGTGGTACTCCAGTTCCTGGTTCAAACTATTGCCGTCTCCAAGTTTGAACAGTCTGTCATCATCAAACCCTTACCTGAACACAAACTTCCAGCTAATCTGTCACATACGTAAAAAACAGTGTGGGTCCAGATACTGCCCAGAACAGCTGATCAACATTTGAGTTTCTTTTCTGAAATTTGAGGGGTCGGAGAGAGACTTCGACCAAATGAGAACAAAAAGACACATTTGCAGGTGTTCTCAAAGGATGAAAGTCTCCCGCAGTCTTGACATGGAACGACCCAAGCATTTCAGTAACAGAAATTATTTTATCAATATAGAATAACATAAGTCCTAATATACAAACTAACATTTTAATAGGACACAAATTAAAATGAAACAAAATGCTAAAGCTGAAAGACTATTATTTTTTCAAACTGAAATGCTTCAAAGCTATCAAAGCAAAATGAGGAAGTATAAAAGATTCATTTTGACATTTTCCTATTAAAATCATCACTGAATGCCATATTTTCCTATGACATTTTGAAGTTCTATATTTTTTAAGGGAAAATAATTCCATTTAAAATTTTTTGTCCAACTCTGCTTCTCTATGAAATATTCCTTATAAGAAAATATTTAATTCCATAAAGACGTTTGATGAAAGAGTTCTAGAAATTGCTTCCAGATCAATCTTCAGTTACCTAGGCATAAACTGGGTAATATGCTGCACTCTGTATTTATAGCCCTCTTAGAGAAGATCAAAGTGGGAATAAAACCTACAACCTTTGGCTTCACAAGGTATGATTACAGTAATGAACAAGATGATAGGCAGCAAAAGGAACAGATGTAGTGTCCAACACTGAGTAAGAAGATAAACATGGATAATTCATAAGGAAGATATTAGAGATAAGTATGGTCAAGAAAGCCAAAGCCTCAAAGGTTTGTGGGGAGGGAGGAGAAGAGAGGATGGAAAGGGAATGTCAGCCTCCAATGTGCTGCAGGGAGGCAGCAAACTGGAATTCGCACAGGATCCTAAAAAGGCCAGATGGTCTCAGAGGCTGTTTTGTTAGGATACTGATGTCCTGCCCTGAATTTACACTTGGCCCATTCAAATTCCTTCTGCAGTTGTATTTTGCTGTGGCTTTCTTTGAGTCCTTCCTTGAACTGTTGCATAGCATCACTGTGTGAAGTTGTGGCTGTTGCTTTTCCATGGTCCTCTGCAGGGTGCATGCCTTGATCTATGTTTTTAGTCAGTGTTTCAGGTTATTAAGCCCTTAGACTTCTGTTTGATTGGCTGTACTAAGCAAATGTCAGCTATGTTTATTGTCCTCAAACCACCGTGACATTTAAATGCTCACAAAGCAGAAAAAAATATTTGAGGATGAAAGTTACTGATATTGAAGGGGAAGGGAGTAAACCACAGATATTTACCTCCATTATTTTGTACTATGTCAGCAGAACCTGGATGAAGAAAGAAAACCAGGCTGGCTTATGCTAATTTAAATGCAACTGCAGTATGTGATAGCAAGTATTGTTTTTCTAATTCTATCACACCGCAAGATGATAATATCACAGAAATATCCAGGGGGTTAATGCCTCTGCCACCAAATGCACTTACCTTGCATTTAAAGGGTTTGACATCAGAGTGAACAATCATGTGGGCCTTGAGAGTCTGCTTTTGCACAAAGCTCTTGAAGCACAAATGGCATTGATAGGCTCTGATATTGGTGTGGATCAGGACATGTCGCTTCATGTTGGCCAGCAGAGTAAATTCCCGGCCACAAATTCCACATTTGTGCTCTTTCACACCCTGTAAGAAAAGAAAAGCAGAAAATTCTGTAGATGGAAAATTTTCTAGATCATTTCATCTTCAGTACTGCAATATATGAATTATTCATTCTGCATTAGCAAAGCAAATAATAAATGATTTCACTTTTAACGTCATTTGCTCAAGTAACAGATACTTATGTATTTTTTTTTACTGGCAAATTATTACAAGAATCTTAGAAGCAGAGAAGAAAAATAAAATGTAAGCTAATAAAATAGTGAGGTTTTTTTCCATCAGTAAGTTTACAAATCAATGAGATACTTTCTCTGCTGCTTACATAAAGTATTGGTCAAATGTGTACAATTATTGACCAAGAATAAAAGCTAACCAGTTAAGAGTCTAAAGTAGTGCTTGCCTTTGATAATTGAACATCACTGGCTTCTAAAAAAGGCATAGCCTTGTTTTGAAGAAAGCTATAGAAAATAATCTGAAGTAACCGAGAAGTAGTAGAGCAATGTCACCAAATGAGGACATACATGTTACATTCAATGAAGAAAAAAACCTGTTAACTCTTAGTGGGACTTGCACTAACCCTAATGGAGTGATCTCATTTTATCTGGTGTTTACAGAGCATTTCTAGCACCTTTTATGCCATCCAGTCAATTTACTAATGCATAATTCAATGTTCTTACTCACACCCATGTGGTCTAACTGCCAGCTCCTCAAAAAGTCATTTAGATGCTATGAAAATCAATGAATTTACCACTAAACTCTTTAAAAGGGTTTGAGTATAACTTGCTGAAGGTGATGAGGATTTACTAGTGAAGTACTGAGAGCAATTACTCCTCCTGCAGGCCCACATTACAAAGACTGGAAACAATCTCTTCTTTCATGTTAGTCAGTGGTTTTCACAGTTAATTGTAAAGCTAAAACTGTGAACAGCAAAAGTGGCTTTAAGTGTCTGCCTGTCTGATGTGAGGCTGCATTTGGGCAGCTAAGTACTGTTAATTATGTTCGCAGCTGAATCCACCTCCAGCTGTGGACAAAGAAGCAGAAGCTCTCTAAAGGCTCAGGGGCATTGCATTTCATGTGACAAAAAACTACCAAGTCTTAAATTAATAGAATTTCGCAAGGTAAATACAAAGACCAGGGAATCTCCAAAAAGAGCAGACATTATAATCATGTAGTAGGGAAGAAAAAGCAAATGTGGAAGTACAGGTTGTTGTTTTTTAAAAGAAAATGTGTCTATAAGACTGAAATGCTATAGCTTTCTGTAGTTTTAATGTTTTTCATACAAAATCCAAAATTCAAGTATTAAAGGAAAAGTACGCAAAGCTGGAAAGCAAGTTTTTATAAAATGTGTGGGGTTTTGACTTGTCTTAATATTTTTGTAAAGGTGGATAAGCCAATCTCAGACATTCTTGAATGGAACAACTACATTTTTGCTATTTTTGAGTGATCTTTCTGGATGTGTTCCAAAGCTCCTTGCCTAAACTGACTCTGCTGTCATTGCTGTCCGCAGTGGCAAGACTGCCATTTGATACAAATTGGCTGGGATTATGGTCCTCCTTGTCCACTTCTGTTGACTGGCATTCTGGATAACTTATGCACAAAGGGGAATTTTTCTTAGGCTGCTTTTTTTTTTTCCCCCTAAATGTCTCATTATAATGATTCTTAAAAATCTGATGAGTAATAATATGTTTTCTTTTGTTGCATACATACAGTCTACTGCAAATCCACCTACTTACCAATTAAGGGAGCAAAGCAATAGAACTGGTTTTCAGTAGAAAATTTCTGTTAAAATTTCGGGGGGTTATACAGCTCTACAAAATTATGTTATGTTATAGAAGGTAATACTGAAGATAAAACCCAGAAATGGAGAGATGTGAACACAGTTTCGGGAAGTAATATGGGTGGTTTAATTGAACTCCTGTTTATAACAGAGCGGGTTTTGTGTGTACTTTCTTAAGACTGACAGAGACATCCAGCTTCTGTTGCCAGCGCTGCTGGGGCTTTTGCTTTGCATAAAACTCTCCAGCTGGCAAAGGGCCAGCACGAGGCTCTATAGACTGATTACCTTCTTTCTGAGGAGGTGCATACGTCTGTCTTTAGTAGCCTGTAATCCTTGTGCTACCTTCTGATGCAAGGTGAGAGTGCAACCCGTGCTGGCTTACCTTGTGAGTTAGGGAGTGTTGTTTGAGATGGTGGGGCTGCACAAACTCCATGCCGCATTCAGTGCAGATGTACGGGCGGATGTCTTTGTGCTTCATCATGTGGTTTTGCAGCTGACTCGGGTACTGGAAGGTCTTATCACATTCAGTGCAATTGTACTGTATAGGGCCACGGTGGGTTGTTAAGTGTCTCTTCAGCTGGGCCAGGGTTGGGAAATCCAGACCACACTCCACACAAATGTTCTCTCGGCCACTCTCGTGCTTAGACTTATGTGCTTTCAGCTCACTGGGGTAGGCAAAACCTCTGCCACAGATCCTGCAGTTGTAAGGCTTGATGTCGCTGTGTTGCATCATGTGTCTCTTAAGATGACTGGTTTGAGTGAAAGCCTTGTGGCACACCTGGCACTTATGTGGCCGAGTGCCCTGGTGTGTCAACATATGCGTGTGCAAGTGGCTCAGCTGCTTGAAAAGCTTGCCACATCGGGTGCAAGCATGTGGCTTAATGCCACTGTGCCCCAAGATATGGGTGACCAAATTGTACTTGGATGTATAGGACTTCTCACACATGGGACATTGCCAGCGTTTCTGTTCACCCCCCACATCAACACAGTAACTGTCATCTATCTGAAGGTTGACATCTACTCTTTCCACTTTCTGTTTATTTTCACCACTTTCTTTTACTTCAGCCCTCCTGAAGGGTGGCTCTGGAGGTCTTGTCATTTGAAAGGGGTTCCTGAAATGAAAATTTGGTGGCACAATAAAAGGAAACATTAAACCAGGGTGGACTTTAGGATAATAAGGGTAAGGAGCCTGCATGAATGCTGAGCTACTGGGCCATATCATGTTTGGCTTCACTGGTTCTTGCTTAATGGTCTTGGCTCCAAAGTGCTCCAGAGTTCTGTAGAACTGAAAACCAAAGTTGCAGAGGTCGATCATCTGGGAACTGTACTTGGGCTGTGCTGGCTGTTGGAACACCAATGGGAGACTGGAAGAGCCTACGTCGTTGTGATCTTCAGGTCTGTCTGGTGGTGATGAGGAACCCTCGAGGGTAATCAAAGAAGGCATTTTTGTTGGCATGCTCTTGCGTTTCCGAGACCCTCCTTCCAAGGACCCCTGGAATGTTTCCATGTCTCCAAGAGGAGGAGGGCCATAGCGGAAATGTGAAAGGTGTGGTCTGAATTCTTCACCAAATGGAGTTGTTCTGTGTGGCTTTGTAACAGGGCTCAGTGGCTGCAAGCAGCGGGAAAAGGGAGACGCTCGGGTACTGTCCACATTAGAAGTAATTTCTTCATTCTTCATCATATTTGATTTTTTCTGTGTTGCCCAAATTCCTTAAAACAAACAAAAAACTAAATCTCTTTATTTCTTCCTGTTCACTGGGGCTTAACAGTTTACTGTCTATTTTATCGTTTTGGAGGTCATTGTTTTTTTTTAACTAAGTGCAACTAAGGATGTCTTAGGCCCATGTAAGACAAAGGCCTTTTAAAGCAGAATTAAATTAGTGAAGAACAAAGAAGCTTTGGTCTTCCTGTGGTAGAACTGGTGGTTTAAATGAATTTTGACCCGTACAGCATCTTTGCAACATAAACATGGTGTACCATGACACACTACTTTGCAGCTGAATCTTTATGGCAATGTTTCTGCTTAAATTAATTCAGCCAGGCTATTTGTGGGCAAAATCCTGTCCTTGGCTGTGTATGCACAGGCTCTAGAAATTGGCGATGCATCTAAAGGATATGGCAATACAAACAATAATGTGCACATTTATTATGGCTGTGACATGAAAAGCCAAAGCCAAAAAATGTTAAACTTCTTTGTATCATTAACATGTGCTGCTGTGAGAGAAAACAATGGCCAAGTGATCTAAGGACACTGTGTACCATCAGGTTTTGCGCCATGTTTCCTGGCTTCTCTCACTTTGTATTGTAATAAGAAGGTGGAGATTAATTTATTTTCTTTGTTTTAATCCCGAAGATATTTACCTGGCAGATTTGGGGAAGGAAAGACCTTTGAAGACTCTCCAAATTACATTCAGTTTTATAGACTTAATCTAGGGTTTTTTTGTTTCTATATAGGTGGGCAATATCTCCACTATAAAACTAAATACAGAATTCATGTCAACAACCCTCCAGTTTTCCAGAGTAATTGACACCTAAGAACGCTCTGAGCCTTTCTAGTGGTACAGTGTGACAAGGCAGATTAATAGTTTTCTTCCTGCAAAATTTTTTGTTCCACTGATCATACAGGGAGTTTCTCCTGAATTTAGGGTTCATCTAAAATATTTGTTATGAATTTTGGTTCATCTAAAATAAGGCTGCTACCTTTTGCCTTGGCTCTCTAGAATCATAAAATCATTTAGGTTGGAAAAGACCTTTAAGATCATGAAGTCCAACCATTAACCTAGCACTGCCAAGTCCACCACTAAACCATGTCCCTAAACGCCACATCTACACATCTTTTAAATACCTCCAGGGATGGTGACTCAATCCCTTCCCTGGGCAGCCTGTTCCAATTCTTAATAACCCTTTCAGTGAGAATTTTTTCCTAATATCCAATCTAAATCTCCCCTGGCACAACTTGAGGACGTTTCCTCTCATCCTATCACTTGTTATCTGGGAAAAGAGACCGAAATCCACCTCACTACAACCTCCTTTCAGGTCCTTTACCACCAGGCAGCTTTCCAGCCAATCTTCCCCAAGCCTGCAGCGTTGCATGGCGTTGTGACCCAAGTGCAGGATCCAACACTCAGCCTTGCTGAATCTCATACAACTGGCCTTCGCCATCAATCCAGCCTGTCCAGATCCCTCTATAGAGCCTTTCTACCCTCATGCAGATCAACACTCCCACCCAACTGGGTGTCTGTGAACTTACTGAGGGTGCACTCGATACCCTCATCCAGATCATTGATAAAGATATTAAAGAGAACTGGCCCCGATACTGAGCCCTGGGGAACACCACTTGTGACTGGCTGCCAGCTGGGTTTAACTCCATTCATCACAACTCTTTGGGCCTGGCCATCCAGCCAGTTTTTTACCCAGAAAAGAGTATGCCTGTCCAAGCCGTGAGCAGCCAGTTCCCCCAGGAGAATGCTGTGGGAAACGGTGTCAAAGGCTTTACTAAAGTCTAGGAAGACATCCACAGTCTTTCCCTCAACCACTAAGTGGGTCACCTTGCCATAGAAGGAGATCAGGTTAGTCAAGCAGGACCTGCCTTTCATAAACCCATGCTGTCTGGGCCTCGTTGCCTGGTTGTCCTGAACGTGCCCCATGATGGCACTCAAGATGATCTGCTCCATATCTTCCCCAGCACCAAGGTCAGACTGACAGGCCTGTAGTTCCCCAGATCCTCTTTCTGACCCTGCTTGTAGATAGGCATCATGTCTGGTAATGTCCAGTCAACTGGGACCTCCCCAGTCAGACAGGACTGCTGATAAATGATGGAAAGTGGCTTGGTGAACACTTCCACCAGCTCTCTCAGTACCCTTTTGGATGGATACCATCTGGCATCACAGACTTGTGTGTGTCTAAGTGGTGTAGCAGGTCGCTAACCAATTCCCCTTGGATTATGAGGGCTTAATTCTGGTCCCCATCCCTGTCTTTCAGCCCAGGGGCTGAGCACCCAGAGAACAACTATTCTTACCACTGAAGACTGAGGCAAAGAAGGCATTAAGTACCTCAACCTTTTCCTCATCCTTGGTCACTGTGTTTCCCCCCCTGCATCCAGTAAAGGATGAAGATTCTCCTTAGTCCTCCTTTTGTTGCTAATGTATTTATAGAAACATTTTTATTGCCTTTCAGGGCAGTAGCCAGATTAAGTTCTAGCTGGGTTTTTGGCCCTTCTGATTTTCTCTCTGTATAACCTTGTGACATCCTTGTAGTCCTCCTGAGGGATGCACTTATCTGAATGCGTGTGTTTGTGTACGTGCATCTATCCAACCAGGCAGAGGCTAAGTTGGAAAACTAGATGTATTTTCCCTCTGTGCCTCTGACATGTTGATACTATTTATAACACCGTTCTTGGAAATGCCGGGTGGAGAGCATGAAGGTGGTTCAAGCACTAAAGACACTCTTGTTTCTTTTTCGGGAAGCTCCGTGCTAGACAAACCTGCTTCTAAAGATAGATAAAAGCACATCTCCATGACCTAGTTAGGCTGTGGACAAGAGAAGGCATCTTAAAAACCTGCCTGCAAACAGATTACTTCCTTCTAACAGGGTAGACTGTGGAATTATCTTTGAGATACTGTGCGAAGCCAAAGGCTCAGTGACAAAACTAGAAGATGCAAAATTTAGACAAAGGGATCAATCAATGCACAAAGAAAAAGTAGTAATTGAGGCAAAAATTGTAGGATGTCTAAACTGGTGATTCAAAAAACACCTGTGATAGTGGAAAAGGAAAAAAAAATTTGCTTACAACTGGGACAAGTTTCTAATAATTATATCAGGATGTGACTTTCAGCCCCTAGCTCACTGATTGGAAAGAGTGTACATATATATACACACTATATATATATACTATATTTGTGTGTGTGTGTATGCGTATATATGTAATGCATATGAGCGTGTATGTTCCATCAGAGAGGATTGTTAAGGAGTCTGCATTCTGCTGTTTCTTTGTCACCTTCACTCCCTGGGCAAAATAAGGAACAGTTAGATCTTGAAGACTTTTTGGGTACAAAAGCTTGACTTATTAAAAAGGGAGAAGTGGAAGGGAATCCTCTGAATACCAAAAAAGATTCCACTTCTTTCCAAAAGAAGGCTTTTTTCAAAATTCATTTTAAGCAAAGTTAAACTCACACAATTTGAACATTAAATAGGCCTGTAGACCAAAATCTTCCCTTCAACGTATGGGCCCATCCCTCAAATATCTTTCATATTGTGTGCCTGATTCCTTCCCAGCAATATGCATATAAAATGCTTCAGAAAGCCTATAACAATTGAGAACCCAGCTGTGTTATTTATTGCTTTTGTTAGATTATTGAAATGCTGCCAAAGCTACACAGAAGTGACAGTAAGTTGTGTCTAATTGCACTTTTGTCTCTTGTCTGCCAGTTACTCCCTACTCCCTTCTTCCACAGCCTGTTTTGTGCAAAATTTTAATCTTTCTGGAACATGGAGTTATGGCAGAAGCTGTAGAACTGCTTGAAATTACTAGAAAGAAAACATTTCCTTGCACTACTAACCTTTGGCTGCTTTCACTGAGGTTATAGGTTTATTCCACTGTCCACAGCTACACAGATCACGGGACCAAGCCTACGAGGGAAAGTGTTTAAACAGTCAGTGACGAGCACAGTCAGAGAGGTCCTATATAATCCAAAAAAAGAGCACCTAAAAGGGGAGGGAAGGTACAGATTTGCAGTCTACATATTTGCAGTCTACATATTCCCCCTTCAATCTGCCAAACCCCATGATGTAGAAATTAATTGAGGAAAGATTAAATGTAGCCTCTCTTATCTTCTTTCATGTTGGTGACAAACCCTTGCCAGTTTGAATGCAGGCATGATCTTCACCTTGACAAGAACTTAACTGCATAAAAATGTGAGTCCTGAGGAAACCATAGAAGACAGTATAGATTTGACCACCACGCAAGAAATAGTTAAGCAGCAGTCCCTTTTTCTTTAAATAACTTCAGTAGAGAACTTTTAAGATTTTAATAGCACAGTTCCTCAATAGTTTTGTTCTATCCGACTCTGGAGTAGCTGATCTCATTTTAATACTCAACAATAAATAAGGGGAGGGGGGTGAATTGAAAAATTTTTGTTTTAAATATCTCCTAGGGACCTTTTTTGTTTCCTGTATAAGCACTTTAGAACTTCTTTCTTCAGCACTTAGTATTTAAAATATAATGCTATGTAGCACAACAGTGTGTGATTCTAAACATTGAGATTAGTTTAAACCTGGACAGACATTAAAAATTCTGGCTTTTATCAGTAGTATTTCAGCTCATCAGTTTTGAAAACTTAGTCTGGAAAGCTCACTGAGACAGAGGTTCCATGCTGTATTGGCACTTAAACATAAAAAAATCCCCCCTAAACCTAGCACTCCACAGCTTATTAAAAAGTTAATTTCTTTAGAACAGGCAAGCATCCTCAAGGTTTCTTTCTTTATGTAAATAAGTGTATTTGGAAATATCCTATTTTGAAAAATAGAACCACAAATAAACTCTCTATCTGCCCTTTCAAGAAAAGAAAAGGAAAACTACAGCAAGTTCAGATAGTTGTTGAGGTGTTTCCAAAATATGCAGCAGCTAATAGTATTGTTGAGTTAATTCCTACGAAGGAGGAAGAGAGTTTAATACAGAATATGAATCACCATTTACTTTCACATTTCCACTCATCGTATTTCTACAAAGAATTTTTAAAGGTATGTAAATCATGCTATTCACTCTACAAGCATATGCATTGTTACAGTTTCCAGTTAATATTCGCTACTGAAATCAACACCGAATTTTCTTTAGACTGCAGAACCAAGATCCTGCTTCCTGTATGAAAGCGCCTTCTGTCTATAGACTAATAATAAGCCCAGCCATAAAAATGTGAGGTTATGAATTTTCTCAAGCTTAAACACTGGCTACTACTGTTCTGATTTTGCTCTTGAGTAACACAATGATAAAACCAGAAATGAGACCAAGGAGACTGAGAGTGATACGTACCCTCTGACAAAGGGAAACAGGCTATTTTATTAGGAGGTTTGCACTTGTGTTTGCTCTTTCAGAAGAAGAAGAAACAGAAGAAAGTGTAGGAAGTCTAAAGGTGGCTGAATAGGCTGAACAGCTTCTCTTAGCTGGAAGAGAAATTCCATGTTTAATTGAACATGTATGACACTAGAAACCGTGCCCTGTAAGAGTGCATGTCTGCTCTCCATTTGAGCCATGAAATACTGGCGTCTATAAGGAAAGAATGAAATCTAACAGCTGTTTCTGTATTGGATGTGGTGAGGATCAGTGACAAATGACAAACTATTACATTTCTTGAGCTAAAGTTGAGCAGTTGAAGAGCTTCAGCTTTATTGAACCACCAACTGGTTTTTTTTCAGTCGTTGACTTTTGTAAATTGTTATTGAGCTAGTTATGGTTATCTTAATAGGTTTAATGGGATCTCCTTCATTCAGTTCACACTTCCAAATAGGTTTTGGTTTTAAATGTATTCAGTCATACAGCTGTAGAACCAAGCACCAAATTCTTTATGCAGTTTTCACTCATTTGCTATTTGTGCAAAACTCGCATGTGTCTCGGGATCTGATCAAAAGGGTTTTACTATGATGAATTCCTCTCATTTTAACAGTGAAGCAGTGTTCCCTACCAAATCTACACTGCTTTGAGCTATTTGTCAGACTTTGAAAATGGCAGGAATACCTGCACAAACATGAATGTATCCATTACTGGTAACCAAGTATTTTCAGGTGGTACACATCTGATCCCTGCTTATGATTTTCCCTGCTAATTTTCGTCAATGGCAGCATGAACCCTCCATAAGCCTCTTTTTTCTTTCTCTTCCACTTCTTTTCTGCTGCCTCCAGTGTATGAGTGAAGTCCTGCAATAGTGTTGCCATTCCTCATTTCCACTTCTATTGGGAATTTCTTAATTTCAGAGAGTTGGAAAACAATCACATGGATGTTTTTAATGTGTAATTTTCAAGTCTATCTTGTCTGTTTTCACAGAATCACAGAATCACAGAATCAACCAGGTTGGAAGAGACCTCTGGGATCATCGAGTCCAACCGTTGCCCTGACACCACCATGTCAACTAGACCATGGCACTAAGTGCCATGTCCAGTCTTTTCTTAAACACATCCAGAGATGGTGACTCCACCACCTCTCTGGGCAGCCCATTCCAATGTCTAATAACCCTTTCTGTAAAGAAATTCTTCCTGATGTCCAACCTGAACCTCCCCTGGCAAAGCTTGAGGCTGTGTCCTCTTGTCCTATTGCTAGTTGCCCGGGAGAAGAGGCCAACTCCCACTTCACTACAACCTCCCTTCAGGTAGTTGTAGACTGCAATAAGGTCACCTCGGAGCCTCCTCTTCTCCAGGCTAAACAACCCCAGCTCCCTCAGCCGTTCCTCGTAGGACAGACCCTCCAGACCCTTCACCAGCTTGGTCGCCCTCCTCTGGACTCGCTCCAACACCTCAACATCTTTCTTGAAGTGCGGGGCCCAGAACTGAACACAGCGCACTCAAGATGCAGCCTCACCAGTGCCGAGTACAGAGGGACGATCACTTCCCTAGACCGGCTGGCTACACTATTCCTAATAGAGGCCAGGATGCCATTGGCCTTCTTGGCCACCTGGGCACACTGCTGGCTCATGTTTAGCTGGCTGTCGATCAGGACCCCCAAGTCTCTTTCCACTGGACCGCTCTCTAACCACTCTTTCCCCAGCCTGTAGCGCTGCATGGGGTTGTTGTGGCTGAAGTGTAAGACCCAGCACTTGTTCTTGTTGAACCTCATGCCGTTGGTCTCGGCCCATCTATCTAACCTGTCCAGATCCCTCTGTAGGGCCTTGCTACCCTCCAGCAGATCGACACTCCCACCCAGCTTGGTGTCATCTGCAAATTTACTGAGGGTGCACTCAATCCCTACGTCTAGATCATCTATAAAGATATTGAACAGCACCGGCCCCAGAACTGAGCCCTGGGGAACACCGCTAGTGACCAGCCGCCAGTTGCACTTTGCTCCATTCACCACCACTCTCTGGGCTCGGCCATCCAGCCAGTTTTTAACCCATTGAAGAGTCCACCCATCCAAGCCCCGGGCAGCCAGTTTGTCCAGGAGGATGCTGTGGGAGACAGTGTCGAATGCCTTACTGAAGTCTAGATAGACTACATCCACAGCCCTGCCCTCATCTACTAAGCGGGTCACTTTGTCATAGAAGGAGATCAGGTTGGTCGAGCAGGACCTGCATTTCATGAATCCATGTTGGCTGGCCCCGATGCCCCAATTGTCCTGCATGTGCCGTGTAATGGCACTCAGGATGATCTGTTTCATCACCTAGCCTGGCACCGAGGTCAGGCTGACAGGCCTATAGTTCCCTGGATCATCCTTCCGACCCTTCTTGTAGATGGGCATTACATTTGCTAATTTCCAGTCAGCTGGAACTTCTCCAGTTAACCAGGACTGCTGGTAGATAATCGAGAGTGGTTTGGCAAGTTCATTTGCCATTTCCTTCATTACTCTGGGGTGAATCCCATCCGGGCCCATAGCCTTGTGGGTGTCCAACTGGCACAGGAGGTCACTAACCGTCTCCTCCTGGATCCTGGGAGGTTCACACAGCCCCCCGTCCCTAAATTCAGGCTCTGGGGGCCGAGTCTCCTGAGGACAACCGGTCTTGACATTAAAGACCGAGCCAAAAAAGGCGCTGAGCACCTCTGCCTTTTCCTCGTCCCCTGACACTACACTACCCTCCTCATTCAGCAAGTGGTGGAGGCTCTCCTTGACCCTCCTTTTGCTGTTGATGTATTTGTAAAAGCTTTTTTTGTTGTCTTTGACTGTAGCAGCCAAATCGAGCTCTAATTGAGCTTTGGCCCTTCTAATCTTCTCCCTACACGACCTGGCCATGTCCCTATAGACCTCCCAAGTTACCCGACCCTTCTTCCAGAGCAAGTAGGCTCTCTTTTTTTCCTTAAGATCTAGCCTAAGTTCCCTGTTTAACTAGGCCAGTCTTTTTCCCCGACGGCTTGCCTTCCTATAGACTGGGACAGCCTGCTCCTGAATATTTAACAATTCCCTTTTGAAGCATGTCCAGCCTTCCTGGACTCCTTTGCCCTTCAGGACCGATTCCCAAGGGACTCGGTCCACCAGCCTCTTAAACAGGCTAAAGTCAGCCCGCCGGAAATCTAAGGCAGAAGTTCTACTCTTGCCCCTCCTTACTTCCCCCACTATCAAAAACTCTAACATTCTATGGTCGCTACTCCCAAGATGGCCACCGACCCTCACATCTCCCACTAGTCCTTCTCTGTTCACAAACAACAGGTCAAGCAGGGCCCCTCCTCTAGTGGGCTCATTTACCACTTGCATTAGGAACTTGTCCTCCACACATTCGAGGAACGTCCTAGATTGCTTCCTCTCTGCCATGTTGTATTTCCAGCAGACATCCGGCAAGTTGAAGTCGCCCACGAGTACAAGGGCCGGCGACCGGGTGGCTTCTGACAGCCGCTTGTAAAACGCCTCATCCGCCTGCTCATCCTGGTTGGGTGGTCTATAACAGACTCCCACCGTAATGTCTGCCCTGCCGACCTTCCCCCTGATCTTTACCCATAAACATTCAACCTTGTCATCCTCACCATCTTGCTCAATTTCAACACAGTCCAAGCACTCCCTAACATATAGCACTACCTCACTGCCTCTCCTGCTTCGCCTGTCCCTCTTAAAGAGCTTATAACCATCCAGAGTTGCACTCCAGTCATGAGAGTCATCCCACCACGTTTCTGTGATGGCAACCACATCATAACCTTCCTGCTGTACAGTGGCCTCTAGCTCTTCCTGTTTGTTGCCCATACTGTGTGCATTGGTGTAAACGCACTTCAGCTGGGCTAGCGGCCTTGCCCCCGACACAGGCCTGTCACCCCTAGGTTCATTTGTGGCTGCCCTGGTCTTATCCCCCTCCCCCATCGAACCTAGTTTAAAGACCTCTTGATCAGCCCTGCCAACTTCTGGGCCATAACCCTTTTCCCCTTCTGATTCAGCTGTTCCCCATCCGGCATAAGCAGGCCCGGTGTCATGAAAGCCACCCTGTGGTCAACAAACCCAAAATCCCATCTACAGCACCAGTCTCTTAGCCACATATTAATCTGTTGTACTTTCATAGTCTTTTCCCTATTTTCACCAAATACCAAAGGAATTGAAGAGTATATCACCTGCGCACCTACCCCCTTTACCAAATGCCCCAGGGCCCTGAAGTCCCTTTTGATTGCCCTGGGACTTCTCTCTTCAATCTCATCCCTACCCACCTGGAATACTAATAGTGGGTAGTAGTCAGAGAGCCTCACCAGTTGAGGAATCCTCCTGGCAACATCCCTTACCCGTGCCCCAGGGAGGCAGCAGACTTCCCTGTGAGTCGGGTCTGGCCTGCATATGGGGCCCTCCGTTCCCCTTATCAGGGAGTCGCCTATAACAATTACTTTTCTTTTCTCCTTTTTGGAGCTGGTTGCAACCCTCTTGCTCGGTTGCTTCTGTTTACGTAGCCCCGTAGAGGATCTTTCACCTAGATTTTTATCTTCCTGACACTCAGAAAAACGCTCAGGCTCCAGCACTTCATACCTGTTCTGCAGGGGAATGTGGGGAGGGGAGGAAGGTCAGGATGGGATTCGCCTGCCACCCCGAGCAGGGACCTGCCTCCATTCCCCCCCATTCCCTAGGTCTCCTCCTGCTCCTTGTGGAGGAGGAAGAGGATCCTCCACTACCTGGGGAGCATTAGGCCCGTCCGTTTTCCCCAGGACAGGCAGGGAACAGCACTGCCCGCCATCCTCTTCCTGGGATGCTCTTGCACTCCTTAACCTTTCCACCTCCTCCTTGAGATGGGCCACCAAGGAGATCAGGTCGTCGACCTGTTCGCACCTCACACAGGTGAGGTCTCCGTTACCCTCAAGTGCCAGGGCCAGGCTATGGCACTCCCTGCAGCCTGCCACCTTCACCTCCGCATGCTTCCGCGGCAGGTCCGTTTGGGTTGCCATGTCTTTTCTTTTGCTGCTTTTATGGCCTGTCTTTAGTAAGAAGTCAGACTAGATGATAATAATGTTCCATATCTGTAAAATCCATGCACCTGCTTGTCATTTGCACAGTCAGGTATTTGTTTGTAGGTGCTGCCTTACTGAATGATGCAGAAGTTCTAAATGTGCTCAAAAGATGTAGAGTTATTTCAATACCAGGTTCACTAGATATTGGCTCAAACTGACATTGTTATTCAATAATGGAATATTTTTATAGTTTTTTTCAAATTAAGGTATTTTATTTAGTCCAGACTTGAATGACTATAGTAAAGTACGTAAAAGACTATGTTCAAACCCATACCAGAACTTCTCTAAAATCAGGGTCCACCCTAGTGTCTTGTTCTTTGAAGAAGTCACAGAATCACAGAATCAACCAGGTTGGAAGAGACCTCTGGGATCATCGAGTCCAACCGTTGCCCTGACACCACCATGTCAACTAGACCATGGCACTAAGTGCCATGTCCAGTCTTTTCTTAAACACATCCAGAGATGGTGACTCCACCACCTCTCTGGGCAGCCCATTCCAATGTCTAATAACCCTTTCTGTAAAGAAATTCTTCCTGATGTCCAACCTGAACCTCCCCTGGCAAAGCTTGAGGCTGTGTCCTCTTGTCCTATTGCTAGTTGCCCGGGAGAAGAGGCCAACTCCCACTTCACTACAACCTCCCTTCAGGTAGTTGTAGACTGCAATAAGGTCACCTCGGAGCCTCCTCTTCTCCAGGCTAAACAACCCCAGCTCCCTCAGCCGTTCCTCGTAGGACAGACCCTCCAGACCCTTCACCAGCTTGGTCGCCCTCCTCTGGACTCGCTCCAACACCTCAACATCTTTCTTGAAGTGCGGGGCCCAGAACTGAACACAGCGCATGCAAGATGTGCTTTCCATCCATGTTCTCCAGCCATAAATATCCACATTTCAAGCACACAAATCTGAAAAATGGACTCCATTAACATATACTGAGTGTATGTTAATATACTCAAGCTGAGTATATAAACTGAGTACGTGTTATATATGAACTGAGTATATATTAATAGACCCAAATCAGCCTTGAAGTCCTTATGCTGCATTATTTGAAGCTAACCTAAAAGATTATTTACTTTTTAAATGAAGAGAGCACTTTTTCTGCCACAATGCAGAGCCGGGAGAAGACAGAAATTTGGACTACTTTGCAAAAATAGACATGGATTTAGGGAAAGTGTCCAAAATCAATGCGTGCAGATACTGATTAGGGGCACACAAATGTTGGGGAAGCCTTAAAAAAACAAGCCTGAGCTGGGAAAAATAGCCATTGTAGAGTTAGTCAAATATTTTCCAATACCACTTCTACAAACACTTGTTTTCTGTCTCTTATATGCATGTAGATGTAGTGTCAAATGAAGTCCATGATTTCACCATCAGTTTAATTGTTTTCTGAGATAAGGCTTCTTGTCGCATGCCTTTTATGAGACAAAGATGTCTGCTTAAATGGAGAACACTATGAAGATAAAGATATTGCCATAAATATTTCTCTTTCTCTTTTGGATTACCATCATTAATATCATTAAAACTGGAACTGGAAACAAGTAAACAATTGTTCATGAAAATGATCTGGAATGACTGAAAATGAGAAGTGGACCAGATCAGGTTTTATCTTCCTATGCTAGTATGATAGTACTGAGGATCTCGGTGTCTTTCCACTTCTCCCTGGGAAATTACATTCATATGCTGGTATCAGGCTTCAGGATAAAACTTCTTCTTTCCATCAACAAATGTGTTTTTTTTTCTCAGCAAATGCTTGGTAAAGGAAAACTGATAACCTTGGTAACTCTTCCTAGGGCATAATCAGAGCTCGCTAAGGCTTATGGAAAGACTTCCAATGAACTCTGAAACTAATCCTTTACAATTTTCCTTGTTATTTGTTATGGGTTATGTTGTCCAATGATATATGAATCCACCTATGCCATGACCAAAATTTGATACTTTTGGCAAATGTATTGTATACATATGGAAAAAATAACTTATATCCTGAGACAATATGTTAACAGATAGTAACTTTGCAGACAAACTTAATGGAAATCATACAATCACACACCTAAGAAACTTAATTAATTAAAAAATCTGTCATGTTTAAACAGCTTAACATGACACAGTAAACAGATACAACAAGCAATGAACTTTCACAGGTATCTTTTATATTAAATAATAATTTTTTTTCTTCATTGACTCTGTTTTGGCATGTCTTCCTTGCTTCATGTTTGAAGTTTGATCATCTTACATTCTGATCTAAGGGCTTCATATGCAGTATAGCTGCATTAATATTGTCAGGGAGATTACACCAATGCAAAGAAATGCATGTTCTCTCAGAAAACTGTGCAATAGAAATACCCTTCCTGCATCATCTTTGTTATTCCCAAATTTTAACATTTTAACTTATGTCATTTTTGTTTTATTTTAGGTGGGAAATACAGAAGTTTAGGAAACATGACCATTTGCCTGCACTGCCTATAGTGGCTTTTGGAATCATCTTGGATATATGTGTAACTTGGTTTTGTAGTCGATTTTCAGGGAGCAAGACACTACGAGCACTTTTACAGGAGTATAGTTACTTTGGTATGTCTTGTAATAGAGAAAATGCTTAAAATAGTGTCCAAATGCATGCACATTCACTTTTCCATAACTTACAGATTATTTTTATTTTGATAATAATTGAAAGTGTTAAACTAGATTCTGAGATTTCCTACACTGAAATTCTGTTTTTTTATGTATACTCTGGCCTTAGTTTAGCAAAACCTTTGCTATCATTCTCACTACTTTTCTGTTGCTTAACAAGACAGTGGATGGAAGTCACAGTGGGTTAATCATGAACATCTGCACTAGGGCCTTACTGGTAATGCCCCTAGCAGTACTTAAGCCTCATGGACCATCTTTTGTCATTTCAATGTACATACAAAATGCTCTTTGCATACAGTTTAGGCTTGCTGCTGTTTTGGGTCTTTATTTCTCTTTTTCTTGTCCTCCTTTCTCCTTTTTTTTCTTTCTTCTTCCTCTTTGTGAGTTTTCTTAGTTCTTCTCTTATGTTTCCTTCCCTCTTCACTTCTCTATTCCATCTGTGGTACAGTCCCTCTCTGCTTCTTTATTCTGTCTGCTAAAATGGTCAGCCATACAGATAACCTGGATAATGAAGTGGATGTTAAGTCCGTGGGCTCTGAAGTGTTAGCGGTACCAACAGGGAGTTTGAGGCTACTTTGGGGTGGGGAGGAAGGGGAGAAGGAATAGCTGTTTGCTGGCAGTTCTCTACCTCTGGGTCCACAGTGCAGTCCTGCCCCATGTCTACCCACAGCAAGGTGGGCTCTGGCTCAGCCTTTTGCCTTTCTCTTTCCCTCCACAGAAATCTGCTAAGTGTAGCCTCAAACAGAGCTACTGGTGAGGTACAGGAGGATGTAAAACCAGCCATATAAGCTCAGGCTAGTAGTGTGGCTAACCCAAGATACTGGTCTTGTGAAGAACATAAGAAACAGGAGAGAGAGTATCATGACAAATTTCCAGCATTGTCTTCAGGCCTCTAGCTGTCTGTGTCTCAGAGCTTTCCTGATCCGAAGATGTTGCATTCTGATTTTTTTCTTATTCCATGAAGGATGGATGAAGATAAAAGTTAATTAATATAAAAATTCAAAGACAACTGTGTCTTGTGGGCTGAGGTAGGTGAGAGATAGGTACTGTGTCCTGGGGAAGTGAGATATCTCTGAGTGCTTTGATGGAGAGTCTTGTACCTCCAGAGATTCAGAGAGCAGCCAGGCCAGTGAGAGCCACACTGTGCAGGAGAAGAGTTGCCCACCTGTGCTCTTCTCAATTTACCTCTCCCTGAAACACTTCTATTTCTTCTCCTTAAAGTCCCCTGAAACCCATATGTACTGTAGGTTATTTCACACATGCCCCACTTTCCATCTCCCCATCAGCTCCCTGAACAGCTGACCTTGTCCTGCTTCAATTTCCCCCATCTTTAGAAACCATTATTTTGCCACTGCAAATCTGGATCATTTTTGCTGATAGCACTTTAACTGCATAGTCTTTATTAGTCAGGGATTTTTAAATGTACAATGCCCCTCTTTTTTTCTTTTTTTTTGTCTTTTTTTTCTTTTTTTTTCCATCAAAACGGGTGATATTTCACCAATATATTCATATTCTGAATAGAAGTTTGGATGATACATGGGGATGAGCTATTGCCTCAAGCAGGCTAACTAGTGTGTGGCACTGGGTGGCTTTTGAAGGTGCTCCTGTGTTCATGTCAAGAAGAAATTGTCTTAGGTAGCCCAGTGTAGTTTCAGCTGTTTTGAAAACAAAACAAAAACACAAGGCTGAGTACTGAGAGCTGTTGTCCAGGAAATGAGTACAGGTCTGAGTTTAAGCTGAGTATGTACCTCAACAAATTGCACTCACCCATGCTGGACCCTCAGTCCCTTCTTCTGAAGCTTTGGCACTGCAGAGAAGGGGTTACGAGGCAGAAAGAACTGAAAGGAGCCTGGCATGGTAGTCAAGCCATAAATGCAGTCTCTCAGGAGAGTGAAGTGCCTTTAACTTTCAATAAACTTAGAGAAGCGACATCCGGAGGGGAGCCCAGGCCTATGTCTAGAGGGATGGAGTCTGCCGCCCCTGACTACCCTGTCTGACTTCTCTCTGCTCCCTGCCCCTTGGCACTTGCATTTTTGCCTGCATACTGGCCCAGGTCCTGCCAAAGGAGAGCAGGGTTACCCTCACAGGCTCTAGTTAGGGCACTCCCTTAAGAAGCTAGAGATGTGGGTCCAAAATCCTCAGGGGTGAGGAGGGAAATTGATCAAAGTCTCCCACCTTGTGGCTGTTATATTTGGCACTGAATTTGATGTATATTCGGTTTCATAAAAATATTCTTACAGGACTGGGTCCCCAAAAGCATTTTAGCATAGGTATACTGAGTTTCCAGACCCTGCCCAGAGTTCAGGGCTGGAAAGACCAGGTGGGCCATGATGGTGACATCAGGAGCACATACAGTAGCAGAACTTTAAATGTGCAAAGGTTAATTTGTGCCAGCAGACCAGATGGAAATGCAATTTGATCCTGCCCTCACTGGTTACTAGAATTAACAATGGGTTGGCCAGCTCAGTTAATTACTCAATTAAACAATGGCAGTAATTCATCCTAAGTAACTGTCCTAATTCTCTCCCTGGCATCATCCACGTTGTACTGAAATAATTATGGAAAATCTGGGGTGTAGCTGAGAACAAGATTTGGGCTTTGGCTGTTACAAGGTGATGTCAATAAGACAAATTTCTTCCTTTTCTTGAGTGGATAAGGAGCTCTCATTCCAAAGGCTGGAACCATGGATCTGCCCCTGCCTTTATAAAGTATGTGGAGTCACTTTAATCACTGTTTATAGAAGTCCTATCACTCCATCCCTGTTTCCTGTCTGCTTCCATATCTGCCACTGCAAATTGAAACAGTACATTTTTGGCACCACAGGAATCCTATGTATTAAATAGTTTTTCCTTTGGAAAGTTATCAAATAACACTAATGCAGTTTTAGGATTTTTTTTCTCACCATACAGACATTATAAGAGACAAAGTGAACAGAAGAACAAATAAATAATATAAATATAAGGAAGGATCCGGTAGTAAAATAGTAATATGGAATAGAGTGTTAAATCCTTGAAAGAACGCTTTGGACATAATCTTTCCACCTACAAATCACAATCATTAAACACTATGGAGTGAAGGGGAGACAGAGGGTTTTTGAGCTGTACAGTAGTACTATTTTAAAACAAATAACAGTGCTATGCAGAACGCCCAAAATTAGAATGATCAAAAAAGCATGCCCTTCCATAACCCTCATACTGTCCTGCCTGGGCTGTGGTTTTGAAAGTAAACTTTTCACTGGTATTCACGACCTTTAAAAAGAAGTAGATTGAGCTTTCCTTCCTCCTCCAGGCCCAGTGTCGTTATCACCTCTATGGAGGCCAGAGAGATGGTCTGGTCTCCTCCCACCTCTTTGTTATCTTAAAGGGTAGCTAAGGGCCACTTCCAGCCTTAGTTCTTCAAGCCAGCCCACTGGCACCCTCCTACACCATCTGGGCACCTTCTGGGCATTGCATGTATAAAGCGGCAGGTACCTCAAAAAAGAAAGTACCAGGTAAAATGTGCACGTATGCTTGGAGAAGGGCCAAGGACTCTCCAAATGAAAGCCCAGTCCCACTCAAAGATGGGGGAGTATTATTAGTCTTCAACAGGACCATTGCTTTTTGTATTTATTTTGCATTCAATTCTTTGTTTCACACAATTCAAAACTCAGAGCGAAACTTAAGGTTGCTAAAGTGGTAGGTATTGTGTGTTCCGGTAAGACATGCTATATCTTACAAGAACTGCAAAAAAAAGATTTCATCCAGAAACTGACAGAATTAGGAAAAATATATCAGCTACTGAACACTTCTCTTGGTGTCCAGTTCATTAAAAGTAATTACCAGATGATGCTTTCCTAATCATTTAGGAAAGATGAATAAATTTTATTTCAGCTGAAGTTTGAGCAGACTTCTTGCTGGAAAAGGTGCTTGGCTGAAAAGACTGATTAATCCCTATTAACCACTGTTACTCACTTGCAATTAAGCTGGCTCAGTAGTGACTTAGACATTTCCCTCTGAAAATAAGTTCAATAGGAAACACAGCAAAGGAATTAGGGATGTCAGTGACATTCCTAGGACACCACTGTGTTTATTTCGTTGATACCAAAACAGAAAAAACTAAGAATAATTAGCAATGAGACAGAGTTAAAAATGGCTCTTAAGGCAAATTACTGGGGCATTGGAGGAAACTACTTGTGATATATCTGCACTGTGATTAGGGAGCTCTGCTTTCCACACTGACAGAGCATAAAATCTGTGTTAACGCATTGAAACTGGGCTGAATACGTATCTATTGCTCAGGAAAATTATGACCTTCACATACATTTCACAATGGCATTCAAATGAGGGTTCATTTTTTTAAAACAGTTTATTTTGTTTAAAGAGAAATGTGCTTAGTTCTTCAGCTACAGCATAAAATGGTATTTTTGACTGATCATATGCAGTGCCTGCAAGGAAGTAATTTAGGATAACTTCCCTTCTGGCTTTGCCCTGCACCTGTAATGCCAAACTTGAACCTTCTCTTTGACTGAATAGCAAAAAGCAAATGCTTTCCCTTTGTGATCCCCAAAATGCATCCTGGATATTGCTTTTAATTATTTTGTTAACTTCTAGAAAGTTTTAAAAATAAGCATTAGTTTGTTGACACAAGTAAACAAAATCTAAACTTTAAAACAAATTTTATACTGCTTCTGTGATTTTGATCAATTGGAAAACAAATCTCTATGTAAATCAACTAACACAGAAAAATTCTTGAGGTTAATTATTTTAAACTGGAACAGATTCAAAATGCCAGTTTTACTGAATTCAGTAAACTAGCATATGGAGTGGGAATGGGCAGCTCAGACTTAGCAAAATGTCATCAGCAGATACTGGAACAGAAACTAGAGCTACAAACAAATAAGAAATTACTTTTTGCCAAAGGAAAAAAAAAAAGAGAAGAAACTCAACATAGTTTGAAATCTGAAATACTGAACATTTCCCAAACCACTCTAGTACTAATCCTTCACCGTTAATGACGCCAAAGGCTTGTTCTGGAGACTAACTCAGTTCAGATTTTCATCACAAGAAAAAGGAAAGAAAAAACCCACTCGTAAAACCACTCTGCCTCTACCTCATGACTAAGAATGGCCAACCAGCAATATAAAATGAAGTTTTGTAAAAAAGCACCTTATATATTAATATAATTCTTTCTCTCACAGCCTGCACTCCCCTCCCCTGCCCCCCCCCCCCCCCCCGTCCCCCCCCCCAATTCTGTTCAGGCCTCTTTCCCTGGAAAAACGCCAAGTGCCATGTACAAAAACATGGAAGATTTGATAGAAATTATTACTGTGTTTTGGGAGGAATAGCAGTCAAGGCTGTGGTATGGGCAGGGGGACATGACCCAGAGGATAAAGAGTTGTGTGAAATCTGTTCTGTCTTACTGTCCTAACCACTTACAGTGCCTCCCACTGGGTGCCTGATCATGCATTTTTTCTGTGTCTAGTAGTGAATGAGCTAGCGAAAATCCTCTCTGCTGTCATTAGAGGGAATCTGGGGTCCTGATCATTTGCCTACAGAATCCAGTGACATTGTTCAATTGCATTTCTTTACCTGTGGCTTCAGCTTAGGGAGGGTTCCCTTTTTGTGGGACATGAAAAAAGAAATACAAGTAAAAATGTATGACCCTAGTATGCTTGGGATCAAAAGGCTTTAATAAGTATTTTAATTTTTCTGTCAGAGGAGATACAAAGGAGGAGTTGGTCAGTGACATTTCTCGGATGCATGTGACTGCTTCCATAGCATCCTGACAAAATGCTACATACAGATGTCTAAAATTATTCTGGAAACGCTGATGACTTCATACTGTGAGTGCAGCATTATGCAGAAGAACTGTTTGACATAACATTCATGCTGGTGTGATTCCTTGCTGTGGTGCTGCAGTAAAAATATTATTTTCCTGCAGCTTTATAAATGGATGGGTTTAGTTTCTGGTAAACCTACGAGCACAGTATTGTCAACTTGCTCTTCCAGGAGGTCCTCTAAGGTTTTCTGGAATTCCTATCACAGGACAATAGTTTTGGACAAATATGGGACATTCTTTATGGCTTCAGAAACCAGCACTAGGGAACCAAACCTGCACGGGCTGGTGCCTACCAGATGGTTCAAACAAGTTCTGCTGTTCCTTAGAATCTGACAGATGGTCTAAAAACAGGTCATCCCTTTCCTTTTCATGTCCTGATATTGTTTTCATTACACATGTATTCTAAATACTTTTAAGAAAAAGTAGACAGGTATAAAAATATCATGCTACCTGGAAGTACTGTATGAAAGACATCCCCTTTTTAAATAATACTTTCAAATAATTTTTACCTTGAGCTGAAACACCAAGCTGAAACACTACTTGCTTTAGAGAGCACCTCAGAGAAGACTAAACCTGAAATACTAACTATGTTCCAATGTGTTCTTCCTGGATATTCTTGAGGTCCATTCCAACCCTAACCATTCTGTGATTCTGTGGATATCTTTAGAGTAGGTACATTTAATTTGCTTTAAATCTAGTGTATTAGGTGTTGCTAAGAGCACATACTCTTTCCATTTACAAAGTCTAGTAGCAGATCCAGCATAGAGCCCTCCACAGAACAAAAGGTCTTTCATCACTGCAAAAAGAGTCTCACAGGTACATTGCAACCCTAACCAGAGAAGACTAAAGCATAAGTGGCTTTTGCACATTCAGGAGTAGCAACAAACCAGTGAAGAGGAAGACTGGAAGTCATCTTGTCCAACCTAGCCAACACACTTGTGGCTTATCAGAGGGCCTGGTGTCAGAATAAGCTGCTCTCCAAGAAAAGGCAAAGCCACATGCTCCCATCCTAGAGCCACCACACCTGCTCCTCCACCCTGGGAACACCACCCTGCAAAATTCTTTATCTAGGGAGAAATTAGGTGGTTTCTATTCTCCATCAGGCCTCCATATGGAGGACTGTGTGGGTGATGCCTGCTTGCTGTGCATTAGTATTCCTTGTAGTACAGCATCATCTAAGAATAACAAGTAAAAATATATGACCCTTCTCATAGCCTTGCTTCAATTTCGCGTTAGTGGTATCTTTCTCTAATTCATTAATGAAAAGTGATGTTATCAATGTATGAGAATCAGTTTACCTTGTAGCTTTTTGTAATCAAATGAACATTCAGGGTCAATGAACATTTGTATTTTCCTGTGTTCTCTGAATTCTAGTGCTGCTAATGAGCAGGTGGAAAATTGGATGTTTCCAGGTTTACTTTTTATGAATATTGGCAAGGGGGAAATAAGTTTTCAGGAAACATGCTTTTTATCCTAAGTTTTTTCTTTTAAATCACATTAATTCATGCACACCCACAAAGTAGAAGGAAAATGTGTCAGTGTTTTAGCTTTCAGAGGAGAAGAGGGAGGGAAGAGAAAGTAAGAATAATATTTTTTTCATCCTTCATTCAAGTAATTAATGATGTGTCTTTCTAACATACAAAGCGAGAAATGAGTGAAATTTAAAAAAAAGCAAATATTCATATAATTTCTTCCCATAACTTTCAGAGCACAAAATTGGTTTCTTTTAGTATATGATTACTTAGCTTAATTACTTCCAGTGACATTAGAAGTCCTTACAATACACTATTGCTGGTTCAAAAGGAAAATGCTGTGTTTTGCTTGTCAGGGTCAGGGTAACACTAGTATAAAACCATTTGTGTTATAAAAGCATGTCACAAAGGTATTAAGTTTGGAAGGAGCTAAAACAGATATTAAGTAATATTTTTTATTGGATCATTAATATTTGAGAAGCCAGGCAAGAAGGACTAGTCCCTTCCAGATAGATATAAAGAAAAATCAGACATCCAGCACGCAGTTCAACTTGTGTTTTAAATAACCAATAAGAAGTATTAACTTAGGCCTCTGCATTGGATGAAAATATGAATATCATCCATAAAATTCCACTGCATTTTAACAGCAACGGAGAACTGCAGTCTCAGTTGCAGAATATCAGCTTTTCAGCAGAAAGAGGAATAATCCCAAGTCATCTTTTTTCCAGACTTGTTTCTGTCTTTTTAAAGGCTTCACATTATTTGTCTCTCTATAATTCTTTCTTCTCCAATGTGACATTCCTTCCTTTTTAGTGGTCTTCTGGGATGGGAAGCCAGAATGGGGAAAATTACTGCATTTAAGAAGAAAATGCTCATTTTGTTTTAACAGGTAGTCTATTTTTAAAAATCAGTTGCAGTATAAAATTAGTCCATCAAACAAAGGAATAATTTTTTAACTATCTGTAGCAATCCACACAGCACTTGTAAGTCTGTTTGAAGGAGCAGTTTGTTTCATTGGATCAGTTACTACTGGGGAACATGTATTAGTGCTCAGAAGATTTGGATCATTTCTTATCAGCTAAGCAGCAACTATTTTTTCTTACACACCTTTGCCTGACTTATGTCCTTAAACCATGGCCACAGAAAAATCCTATTACCTTATGAAGCCTTTATTGCTTTTGTTTCTCATGGTGGTATTCTGCTGACATGTCTGGCTGAGTGGAGTGGTCCATTCTCATAGAAGTCTTTCTGCATCATCAAGGCTTTGCAATATCAAAGATCGGAAACAATATAAGTGCTGTCTAGGGTAATCCATACTCTTCTGCATCTGTATACGAGGCTTGTCTTGGGTTGCTACCATGATTCATCCCCCTGTGCTTCTCCCATTCTAAATCCTGCGTATTTATCAGGCACTACTAGAAACAGCACCTAAAAGACATGCCAATATGTTCATCTGTGAGATGCATGTTGTGCCCCTCAGTCCACCAGTATCTGCTCTACATCCAGATAGTCCTAAGGCAAGGCTCTTGATGTGCTTGTTTGAAAGATTGTGAAAACAATAAAATACTCCTTAAAATTCAAAGATTCAAATTATCTCCTCTTCAAAAATCTATATTAGAGATGCCAAAATGTTACTAGGAATGTAACAGTGCTACTATTCTGCATCCAAAACTCACATTCTCAACAGTTTTCACAATTAAAGAAACTGGTCCTAAATATAAAAAGGCAACCGATGTTTAAAGAAAGTCTTCTATCAGTTTCTATGCTTTTGGAATCAGACCTGTTAACTTGGGTTTTCCATGGGTTACAACTTGTCTCTGCAACATCTTTGCCATCATTGCTGTAGTTTTGTTTCTATTTTTCAAAACAAAAGCAAAATCTGTCTGTATTTTGTTTCATTATAATTGAGAACAAATCAAATGGAAATAATGGCTTTAAATAAATCTCTAGGAAAATACATACCGTGACTGACAGTTTAGATTTGTATGCTATATTCATAAATATGGCTCTTAGCAATAGAAGCAATACGGCTTTAAGCAAAATAAACAGAGCTTCTCTCTTCTTATTCTTGGTTTATTGCTTCAATATTTTTTTTTACAATGTTGAGGTGAATAACTGAAAATTCATTTCACAAACATTTAATTTGTGCCATAAGGTGGTAGTAGAGCTGTACTCAATCCAGCCTCAGACTATACCCTTCTCTGCTTGTAAATACCTCAGCAATGTGGGATAAGGATAATGCATCAGCCAAAAATCTCCTCTTCCTGACACCTCGAGAAAGATATTAGTTGTGTTACAAATTACCATTACACTAAACCATATTACAGTTATCCCAGCAATAAATTATACAATGTGAAAACGAATAAACTCCAAATGATCACAAAGATGTGTTATTTGAAGGAAAGTAAACCCCAAAGGTGAAATCTAAGAATGTAGTTCAAAATTCAAGGTCTACTTTTTACTGTCAAACTATTAAGCATTCCTTTAAAAATGCTCTTTCTGTGTGCTCATCATTGGTTTAAAAGTAGCATGTACTGCTTTCGGCCACCTACTATGACTATGAACACACATATTTATGTATTTCAATCTCTCAGAGAAAGAATTTACTATATATATGGTCCAAATCAAGAATCTATTAATGTTTAGTATCTTCAGAAACAAAATCTGTACCTAAAGGCTGCAACTGGCTCTCCCCTACGTGGTAAACTGAACTTCTGAACTAACCAGATCAAAACTTACAGGTGATTGCAATCCAGACTAACACTCTGCAATTTGAGCAAAATAGCACTACAAATACAAAGCTTATGCATTTTATTAATGTTTGGGAGACTCCTCTACTTCTCACTTGAAGTAAAAAATGGTTTTCCAGATATTTGATGTGTAACTGTCAAAATAGCTGTCCAAATAATCTATTTATTTTGAATCAGTATTTAGTCACAGAAAACATAAGCCCAGGTATCCTGAGCGAAAGATGTGGCATGTGGTTTTCATGGCAACATCTGGCATTTACTTGCTTTTAGCAGAGGATTCTTTGTGGCTTAAGTATAACCCAAAAAAACCTAATTGGTACCAAACTAGACCAAGCCGCAACATTAAGCTACAGAGTTAGAGATGTAAGCAAGTTATTTCCACCTCCTTTGGCAGAACCCATCTGCTGCTCCTAAAGCGAAGGGAATCTACAACTTACCCTGAAGTCGGGCTGAATTTGAGGTAGATCACTGCTTCCTGTGGAAAAACTTGCAGAAAGACTCCAGATAGAGGGGGAAGAAAATCCTTTCCACTAGCTGGTTCAGCAAGGGGTGGGAGCAGAGGGCTGTCCTAGGGTGGAAGCGCAGCCCAGGTGCCTCGGTGGGAGCGGGAGCGGGGCAGTTCAAGCTGCCTGCCAGCCCTCTGCGATGCCTGACCGCCATTTGGAGGTGCTCTGTTCAGGCTCTGGGCATCCTACAGAGGACCCTGCACTTCAGAGAGCTGCAGCTTGAAGAAATACTGAATCAGAAGAAGACCAAGCTCTCCTTCTGCAGAGAAATGGACACCTGTCCTAATTCTTGCCCCCATCCCTGCATTCTGCTTTTATAAAAGCATGGGGGAGGATTTTTCTCTTCCAATATTTGAAACATACTCTTGCATTCAATCACTCATTTTACACACCAGTTCTGATCGTTCTGATACATTGATGCCCAACATGAAAAATATTTTTGATATCTACCACAATACAAACAACAAATAAACATTTGACTCCACCGTATTACTGGTGCTGGTGATCAGCCTCGGTGTTGTTACACAACGTGAACTTTTTCCTTTTTTTTTCAAGTCAGAACTTGGAACTGTCTTACCATGTCTTAAATGTCACTGTTCCTAGACTAATCATATACACAGATGAGTAGAGATAAACGTGTGTAGTCATAAACACAATATGGTTTGAAGGAAAAAAAAGGCCCTATCTATTCTTCTCCCACTATAGCACAGGTTGGTGGATTGGAGCAAACTTCAGTAGTGGCAGATGATATACGAAATACATCAATTTGCATATGACACAGTTTCTCGCTTTATTTCAGCAATGGCCCAGTGAATCTTGCTGAAACATTCAGGATAAAGTTAGTGAAGCCTGTAACAAGATTCTGGTAGCAGAAACCATATAGGCAAAATTCACAGCAGATTATGTTATGAATATTATCAGCCTCACTGGAAAACATTTTCTTGTCTGCATAGGTTAAACCGTATGCTATTATCACCAGTATCTAAAAATCAGACTATAGGTATCTATAGCTTAAATATACTGCTTCTCAATGCATATAGTTATTACCTGTTTATCAGTTAAATATGTGTCTAATTAATGCTTTTTCTTAATACAAAAGCATATATATTGCACTTCTAAAGAGTTAACCATAAAAGCATTTTTACTTAACTTACCAGTTGTTGAAGCTGGAAGGTGTCTTGCCCTAAACTCTCTACCTGCACTCATGTTGGTAATCACTGTCTCTCCCCTCCCTCTCTCTCCCTCTCCCTGTGCAGAGGTTGCAGTAAACTTAGAAAACTATCAGGGACAGTGTTTCAAATGACTTAAGAAAGAGAACAGGAACAATCATTTTGTTCTCTTTTTTTCAGATGAGTACAGTACCTTCAGAAAGAAGGAAGGAAGGGAGGGGAGAGGAAGTCAACAACCCTTTGCTTTCCTGCAAAAAAATAAGGAAACAGCAGATAGCAATCTCATTTTCTCTCAAACAAAACGTTTGGAAAAACAAATATATCCAAACCAAAAGGAATTCCTCAAGTATTATATCTGCATTATTGGCTTCATAAAACCTACTTTACAGCTTGCTATGTGCAACTACATTAAAACAAATTAATTTCAGAAGTAGTGGGTAGGAATAAGACACCCATATCTTACACAGAACAATTAGCCATAAGCTCGCAGAGATAATGCAAGCTTTTACTGTAGAGAAGGAGCAATCACAGATGTATACACGTATCTTGTTTCCATGGTGATACAGATACAAAAATTCCTAAAACCCCTCTCTACTGTGATCACAAGAATATAGCACATTAGATATTTATAGAAAGCTGTGAAATAAAAAAGGAGATGAAAGGTAAGGATCATAGTTTGATACTGGAGTTGCAGTAACAAGTAATTTATCTTAAAGAATTGCATTATAGAAAGCGTCCTGATTTATCCAAACAAAACCAATGTGCTATGTTCGAGGACAGCTTTTATACTTTATTTTGTTTCTTTCTTTCCCCATTAAACATATTTTGACAACCAGATACTGGCCAGCTGGCTGAAGTTGCACTTGGGATAAGTTTAGTCCATTGTGCTCCACTGTGTTTTTGTTTGCTTGTATGTTTTCCCCCAACATTATCTATCATCTGAAGTCCACTTATAGTGATTAGATGCTCTTTTTTTTTCCACTATTTTTTTTTCATTCTAATATTCATGCCAGTAAACACCTTCACACTGTCACTGGGGCTGCATTTTCAGTTAGCCTTGTAATGTGGTACCAAAGTTGGGGCTGCTCATCGACTAGCAATTCGGGGTTGAGTTCTATGGAAGACATAAAACAAAAAAACATTTCAAATGCCCTCTCCTATAAACAGTGTATCCAGACTTTGCTCTGAAAGCAATAGCTAGAGGAATGCTGTTGAAGTAAATTGAGTTATTTCTGTAAATCCAGCGATAATGGGAGGACAAGTTGGTACACTATCTCATAATGATAATTATTTCTTTCATTGTACAATAATGAGAATTGATAAGCTACAAGCCAACATATGAATAGGTCTTTGGCACCTGTATTCCTTCATGCAGTTCCTGGTGCTATTTCCAGAAGACATCTAGCAATGATTTGGCTGGAGAAGCTTTTATTTTAATATTCAGAAACTGAAAGCTTTGATAATGGACATCAGTAGCTTACAGAGCAGTGCAGGTGCCACGAGTGATCTCTGAACTTACACCACCACCAGTGTTTCCTGGAATGGGCGAACACTTAATAGGAGGGTGAATTTTAAAAGCAAAAGAATGCAATGTACTTAGGGTATATACTGTAAATGAATTCCTTGGTACTTCCTTGCGAATGAAGGCCCTAATCAAACAGACCTCTAGTGCATACCAAGCACAAGGAAAGCAAAGAGGCACGGGAAGCCACCCGATTAATGTATTGTCCTGTGGGGTCAGTCTAATAGCTCAAAAAATTGATTTTGTTTTGAAATCCCTTTTCAAGATCTTAAAGATGGTAGCAGCTTCCAGGCTCTTAAAGTTTGTTTTATCTATTTATTTTACAGGCGTGCCAGGTTAATGAGACCCTGAAGACTGCCATTATGTATCAACGTATCATTTTGTTTCTCTCCATCGGGAATACATTGTAGAAGTTTAGTTGAAAAACTATACTGACCAAGTTAGGGTCGTTCTTATGCAAGTCGCTGAGAGTACGTGATAATCTGTGTAGTCCTCTACGAAGGACTTAATTGTCACAGATGTCCCGTACTTCTTCAAATAGCAGGTTTCCCTTTCTTGAGTACTGCAAAGCTAAGAAGCTGGCCACAAACATCCATGTGGCATCTTCACCAGGTTATAAGACTTTGCTATTCTAATTGAAGGAGACTGTGAGAGCCCCCTGCTTCAGCAAGGAAAGCAGGAGATGTAAGGTCTTTGCTGATCCTACCTCAGGTCCCATTGTCAGCAGCCTTTCCACCACCCAAGTGCTCAGGACTTACTTAGTTGCCCCATCCAAGGCCAGGTTGAGGTGCTTCCCGGTGTGCAGCCGCTGTAGTACTTGACTTGCTCTTCTGCCAATTTCTCCCAACTGCTGCCAGAAAATCACAACCCGAGGAGGAAGAGGCACTGAAACTGTGATTTTCATGCCAGAAAAATACCTTGCAAGATCATTGCCTGTGCAATTACTAACTGTGGAGAAATAAAAGCATGGCTGAAATCATTGGTATATAGAGTCATGTAAACTAAGTTACAACAGATGACACTATCTATGATATTTACCCAAGTTTTATGTGACAAGTTCATCTGTTTTTCAGAACATTATGGAAGAAAAGTTAGCCTTTTTTTTTTTTTTTTTGCCTTTTCTTACTGTGCTGTTACCAAAATGAAGCCACTGGTACAAATTCAGAAAGGTACAGTGCCAACCTTAATGCAGATAAGTGAACAGCTTCAAGTGTAAGTGCTTCCCAGGTCCAGTACACAGTCTGTTGTAAGGAACGGCCAGGAAAAAAACATTCTTGTGGTAATGGTTAGGGTAAGCACTGAGGACCCAAAAGATTCCTCTGGTACCAGTCTGTATGATCAGACTAGATCTTCAACCAGATTGACATATGTAATGTTAAGGCCTTGATTCCTTTTTTTTTCTTTTTTTTTTGAACTCCAGTAGGGAATAAGTTGCATTTCACAGGCTCTTTCCAATGACAGCAGGGATGCTTTCCTATGTGTTCAAAATAGGAATGAAATAGACAAGTTCAGTGTGCTAAAAATAATTTGAGCCTCCATCCAGCACAGATAGATAAGGAGAGAGCACAGAGGTAACTGCAGCAGCAATAGTATTCCACTTCATCCTGAGAAAATGAGACCAGAGGCAAAACAGAGACATTTACTGGTTTCCTTGATTGCTTTAGGACAATAACCATATACACCTGAATGGTCTGTGAAAAAATAAGATTAATATCTTCTTTCCGGTCTACACTATACCTGTGGCATTTTAATGGAGTAAAAATAATACACTTCTCACTTAGAAACAAAAAAACTGAAGGACACCTAATTGTTTTCCATAAGTCACTCTCTGCTGTGCTTTCCTGGTTTATTTTCTGCATTGCACATTTACTTGTCGGGAACAAGCTGGCAGAATGCTAATGGGATGAGAGGCAAGCAGAGCTGAGTCTAAAGGACTCCACTTCCGCGCTGCAGCACGTAGAGAATGTGGGTCTAGTTACCAATATTCGGTTACGTATTGTGATTTGTTGTATTGCTACGCATTAAGCCTGCATACATTGTTACACAACAACATATCTCCAGGGGTTTTTTTTAATTATTGCAGTCATACTATATGTATTTCATTTAGTTTCTCAGATTAGAAAATATTAGAATATTAGAAAATATTCCAAAGGTTTTACACTACTACCTGTTTTTCATGATCATAGTATGATCAGAATATTCCCACAACTTATGTGCTTGTACAGCTATATTTACTACTCTGGCATCAACATACTTTTTTCTGTTAAGTCAGGTAATATCTAATCACCACTTTAATGAACTATGAACATTTGCGGACTATAACTGTTGGACCAACCACATTTGTCAATTGTTTTGGGGAGAGAAAAGTGGGAATTTGTATTAAAAAGAAGAGATTTTGTGGCAATAAACACCTTATCATAGTTTAAAGCGGCCTTTATAACTCATCCTGGGCCAAACTAATTTCTGGTAGATGACACTGGCTGCAGTCATTTAAAGAGAGGCTTTTCCTGTACCCTGTATGTAATCATCACAACTACCTTTATTAAAACAACACCCTCAAAAGCTGTTTTAAAATAAGATGGTATGATTAAGAGGATGTGTTTTCAACTTTTAACATACATAAAGTTATGTGAGCAGGATTGTGAGCCCTATTCAGGTTAGAGGTCGACAAGAATTTGGCTTTGGTCAGTATGTTTGAATTTGGTGTCACATTTGAAGATCTCTAACATGTGGAAAGTTGCCAAAGTATCCAACAAGTATTTTGGTGGTTTCTCAAAGCTGGCCATTTGACAGCAGTAAAGGCTGTAGTTTTACCCTGCTTAGACTGGGAAATTAATGCAGCATTTGTTCTGGTCTTTCTTGGTGATATTACTTGATTAAGAGTGTTCGTGTACTCTAGTGTCCACTAAGTGTACTGTAACACTTGGAATTTACAGGCTTAGGCTGGGCACCTAATGTAGTAAAATGTGTCACTCTTCAGAAAATATCTGGAAAAGGCAGGTTTGCATATTCTTCCCTGTGCAGTGATGTTTCTTACCTTGTTAGCTCTGATAATATGACAGTATTTCTTCTGGAAGCCTGGCAGTATATTTCAAGACAAATTTGAAATGGATATGAATTTATCTAATTTTTGTAATCAGTATGCAATTGCAGTGATTTTCATTTTAATTATTTTAGTTACTTAGCCTAGCTAATGTAGTCTTTGTCTTATATGAAGTAAATAGTAGTAACGATTTTTGAGATACACTTTTGTCCTTTAGTTTGTGATATTTTTCCAAAGTATTCAGCAATTGTGCTACAGTTCAAGTCCTGTTGGCATTTAAAAAAGGCCCTTTCTGGGAGCAAAATAAAGATAGGGAAAACCCACCACCGCTGCGACCAAGTAGTGCACCTTTGATTTATAGCTGCTAGGCTGTAGACACAAGAAAAATCTTGGGAAATCAGTACTCCACACCTGTGTGAATGATGATAAATTGTGTCTCTAAGGCTCTTTTAAACTCTCTGTGCTTTAGAGAAAGAAAGAAAGAAAGAAAGAAAGAAAGAAAGAAAGAAAGAAAGAAAGAAAGAAAGAAAGAAAAGAAAGAGAGAGAAGAGAAAGAGAAAGAGAAAGAGAAAGAGAAAGAGAAAGAGAAAGAGAAAGAGAAAGAGAGAGAAAGAGAAAGAGAAAGAGAAAGAGAAAGAGAAAGAGAAAGAGAAAGAGAAAGAGAAAGAGAAAGAGAAAGAGAAAGAGAAAGAGAAAGAGAAAGAGAAAGAGAAAGAGAAAGAGAAAGAGAAAGAGAAAGAGAAAGAGAAAGAATTCCTCTACTTGTGTTTAGGCTGAGGTTTGAGGGTGTTTGTTTCTTTATTTTGGATTTGGGTTTGGATTTTCTTGTAATTTTGGGGTTGTTTTGTACCTTGACACTTGGGAAATACAAGACAGAGCAAACACTGTACTCCTGCAGTCCTCATTCATTTGATGCTCCTACTGACTGCTGTAAGACTTCCCCATAACTGGAGTTAATTGTGTTAGGTATTAAAGGCTACAGCCAGTAGTCAGACAACGTAAACTAATAGACTGCATGTGACAGAGCATATGGATTGACATATGAGCTCACAGGAGTTCAAAGCAATTATCAATAAATAAAAACTGAGTGTTAAGACATCTAGCCAAGAATAATTAGGGGAAAAGAAAAGCACAGCTCTTAGGTATGTTAGATTTCCTCTGTTCTTCAGAAAGTTTAAACGGGTTTTGGTTTTGGTCCTTGTTTTTTTTTATTTTAACAAAACACTTTTGCTTAGACTGCTATTTTGTAGAAAAGCATTTGGTTATAACTTAAAGCACAGGAAAAGCCCCCATTTACAGGAAAAAACCTCAGACTACACTAGAAGTCTTGCCACTGGGATTTCTTCAGCTGTACCTTTCCCTTTTGCTCATCAGGGCTGCTCACTTCAGTTCATATACCAAAAACATTCCCTGATACAACACTGCTGGTGGTCATTCTGTATGTGCATAAGGCCAGAATATCCCTTCTAAGAAGTTATTACTCAGTAAACAGTATTGCATGGTTCCTGAATATTTCTGGAGAAGCTGTCTCTGTGTGTGTGTGTGTGTGTGCGCTCAGTGACTGACGCAGAACTGAAGACTGCAGTTACAGAACAGGTATTACCTCTGGGCTGTTAGGCTTGCATAACTGTGTGTTGAATTTTCTGCAGGTTTTTTTGTCTCCTGTCAACTACACACTTGAAATGCTGGACATTTTCTCTTGCTGTTGGAGGCAGAGCATTGGAAATGGACTGCAGCTAGAAGCACTGTTCCCAGTGACCATCTGCATACTGTGTGTTGCCTCTTGCTGTCTCCTTCCAAGAAGAAATCCTTCATAAATTTGCTGTTAAGTCCCATCACTTTATGCTGTTTCAAGTCTCCTAACTTCATTGGAGTGGTTCTTCCTTTCTCACTAATGTGTATCACAACTGGTCCCTTTTCACAGGGACAGATTAGCCCACTAAAGCATTGTTAGTAGTGCTGTATGGTTTCCTCCTCACTGCACTGTCCCTTTGAGAGACTTTTTTAGTCTAAAACACTATCAGTCCTAAACAACAACGTCTGACTGTAATTCCCTTTCTTGTGGTTGATAGTATTTTTCAATAAGACTTAAGTGTCAGATCAAGAGAAAATAAAATTCTTCGGCTGCAGAAGTTCTCTATCTTCCACCCTCAGCTGCACAGGCTGCTCCCCAGGCCCTGGCATACTCTGCCTGTATTGCTTTTCTGTTTAGGAGTGAAACCCAACAACACAGCGGTAAAGTGAACCAGACACATGCCCCGGACAGAAATTGCAGCGAGCTCCAGTAGGTGCCAGCTGAACAGTCAGTCTACTTACAGCATTGTCCTTTTCAGTTTGTCTTAAGGTGTCTGACAATGAGTAGGTTAATAAGCTGGGGAAAGAGAAAAGAAACCCAAATGAGCTCCTGAGTCATCCCTCAGCACAGGGATGCTATAAGACAAGCCTGTTGTTCTCTTCTCAGACATGCTGTTTGCCTTTCTTCAATTTATCTGAAACCACCTACATTGCAAAGGTTGTTAGCTTGCATAATGCAGCAACCTACATTCACCAGGCAGTGAGCATGAAAAGGGGAGGAGAGATTGTACGCTCTCTGCTTGGCAGCCATCTCATCCACAGAGGTTATATCCACACAGTTCACGCCCAAGTGGCTGCAAATCAGATGGTTAACAAATAGCAATAACATAAGGAGTGGGTTTCTTCTCGGTTCTTTTTCTTACTAACTTTAACGCCACAGTTCAGACTGTGGGAGTGAATCAGCACTCTCGAGACAATACTGTAAATAGCTGTCAATGGGGTGCAGCTAGTAAGTGACATAACTCTCGCGCTCAACTGCAATACTGCTTTTGTTAATTTTCCACATGTAAAGTTATGATGTGGACTAAGATTTTTATAATGCATGGCAACACTGATTCCAGCCTGACTTATATAACTGTGAAGATGATCTTAATCTCTTACATCAGCATGAATCCTGTGAAGTCCACCAAAGTATTTTGGATTTACTGAGTATTTTTGGATTTAGTGTGCTGCTAGAGCATTGCAAAAACCATCACCAATTGTTTTTCTTGTAATCATTGTTTTTCTCCACATTTCAATAGAATAAAAATTATGGATATTAGAAACCTATTTTCTTCTGCAGAAATAACAACAATAAATCCAGGTTTTCTTTGGCTCCTGAATTAATTGCTTTCTAATGGAAAATTGTTAGATCACTTATGAAATTATCCCTTTTTATTATTTTTGTCTTTAAGTCTAAGATGAACAAAAGTTTAAACTGCTAAAACATAAAGTGCTAAAATTTCAGAGTTGTTATACAGGCTTCATCTCCTAAATCATGTATACTCCCAACCAACAGCCTGTGTTTTGATTTTGTGTGCAAGAGGAATGTACATGCAGGCTTATGATACATCTCTGCTTGGCCAGTCTGGATGTCTGCTTTTCACGGGGATTGAGTTCACTGAAAAGCTCTGTGCTATTCTGAGTATATTCCAGTTCGTGTGTGTGCTAGGAACTACTCAGAGCAATACATCTGGCTCTTCCAACTGCTAGCCTAGGCAGAGAGTATGCTGAGAAAGCTAGCTGGATTTACTGCAATGGCTGATTTCCATTCAAATTCTGCTTTCAGGATGAAACCAAATCAGAAACCGAATGCCTGATTCTGTTTATGTCTTGATTTACTTCGCTCTAAGTAAACAGAACAATTCTGCAGTCACGCTGGAAAAAACCTGGAGCCTTAAATGTCCCATGTGTAGGAGAGGGAAGGTCCCAGGAGGGGAGTGAGAGGTTTCTGCTAAGAACAGAAACAAAAGGCAAGATTGCTCAGGATGGGTCTGATTCTGGTTCGGAACCTAAGAAACACATTCTCCATGGGTGAAAATTGTCATGTAGAAATTTAGAACAGCAGGGAACATACTCTAAATCTGAGTGAAGGAGAACAAGATCAAAATTCAATTTCCATAATACCATCTTAATATATTCAGGATCAATGTAGCTAAAGAAAAATATCAGAATTTGATCTTTAAATCGGATAGAAGTCAAGTCATTCTGCAAGGGCTGAGGGGAGCTAAGATCAGGCAAGCTTTTGCAGGGGAAAGAGGGACTGTCCTTGTAAGAGCACAAGATTCAGATCTCTTTCCACAGGATAGCATTTTCAGGAACGTACACTGAATGTGGTTGAGCACAGGGTTAACAAAAAAACACTCAAAGAAGGTGATTTTTTTTTTTTCAGTGGCTAGAATCACTGACAAGCTCTGTGCCATGCTGAGCAGGGTGGGTGGTGGACAAAGGGTCGTAGTCTCTGACGGACAGCTGCCCACACCACACCAATTCCTTGCATCCACATGGTACAACGGATGCACCACTCCTTTAGCATGCATGGCCAGGTGTGGAAAGTAGCATGTGCTCAGGCGTCTCAGGAATGCCACCGCGTGTCTGTACAAATGAGGATCCCCGGTCCCCAGCAAGTGACAGACAGATATTTTCATAGCAAATTCAGTTAACCATTTTTGCATTGGCAGATCTAGAATTTGATTCTTGAATTTCAGTAGTATTTTTTCAAGTTCATATATTTTTCCTTATTTCTCATGTTTGCTCAGTGTTTGTCTTTATTCAGTTCAGAAAAAATAAGATGAATCAGATATATCATTCTTATAAATCAGGTTTGGTATCATGTATTGATTTTTACAAAATCCAAGGTAAAAATTATCTTTTGGTAACACATTCAGTTATCTTTAGGTTTTGTAAACCTTTATTTTATTGGTCTTGGGAGCAGTAAAATTTGGACTTGAACTACCTGTTGGTTACTGTTAACATTTTTATTGTGACTAGCAAATAGCATACTCCTAAAACTTCTTTAATGCACTAATAAAAAACCAACTCACAGACTATGAAGACATTTTTCCTTTCTTTTCATTCCCCCATGGCTGTCTGTAACGTAGACTCCTTTTTCATCTTCTTTGCCATCTTCTAAACCAGATACATGGAGAGATCAATCACACAAAGATCCTCTGTGTGTTAGCATTAATAATTTGCTCCTGTATTCCACCAAGCAAACAGTCCTCAGCCTCTGGTGTGTCTCATCATTTTCACAGGCTTCATAAAACGCAATATCACTGAAGGATAAGATTTGAAGCGCTTTGCAGATGCAATACAGGATGCAATACGTGCTATTCGAGAATGAAGCAGGAGATAAGCACTTCACAAAAATATCACTCATTCTTCGAAAAGACTAAAAATATGGGTTTGCTACGCTTTTTATTGTGTTCTGTGTGCCTTCATTATAGCAGTCCTAGCCTCACAGGTCCCTGTGCCATTCCCTTGGAAGACACAGGAAGCTCAGGTGTGGCTGTTCATGGGGAAGGGGTCTATCCAGGTGAGCACCACAGAGAACATGTGGGCGCAAACGCTCAGCAGTGCTCACTGATGGGGAGACCTCCTCAGCCCTGGTCCTTCCCTGTGCACAGCAGGGGCTGGTGCATCAGGAGGAGAAATGCTGAGGGTGTTCTTCGTCATGCACCAGCTAGCAGCTTCTGGCACCTGAGATCAGGAAAGTGGAACTGTGGCTTGTGCAACTGTGTGGTCTCAATATTTCGGGCCACTTTCGGCTTGTAACAGTGGGAGATGATGCAGAATAAGGGAGCCTGGATGCCTGAGCTCCCAACAGACTTAATGAAGGGAGAGACAGAGCTCTTCAGAAGACTAGTCAGAGCACATACATTAGATGTCTAAAATTAGACAGCGCGAATACTTCTCTTTGGTGTTAATGCTGCATCAGACAAACTCTAATTGTCTTATGAAGCGTCCCCAGGGTTGATCACAGTTCGAAGGAGAAGCGGGGCCTGCAAAGACCCTCACTTTTCTCATGGCTGTATCACTTCCCTCTTCATCTGGCCCTAAAATGCCTCCATACCCTGGGACACTCTGGAATATAAGGAAGAACATGAGAGAACCTGCTGTACACGCACACGTGACCTTCCTAGCAGGCTCCCTGGTGCTGGCAGTCCAGCTGGGCTGCAGAGGGGCAGGACTGAGGGAATGAAAAGCCAGGACAGAGCTGCAGCACTTAGGGCAAGAAGGGTCCCACAGGCAGTGCTGAGGTGTAGAGACCCTGTGAGTAAACAGTCCCGCCTGGCGCAATGATTCATCCATCCCAAAGTAAAGGAATAGTCTCTGTTTGCTGGGCCACTTAGAAACTGCAGCATCTCCGTGTGGCATACGTGTGGGATGGGAGAATGTGGGGGGCAGCAGCAGCACCTTGAGCAGGTTCTGTCACCAGAATGTCATGTCAGGAAGCCACAGACTCATGAATCAACCACCTTCTGAAAGGTGGGTGGGGAAGCAAGGGGAAACGTGACATTTTAGCCCCTCATCTAAAGGCCACTTTGCAGTCCTGCAGAGCTCTCTGCAGATCTTTGCTGCACCTTCAGCAAAGAGAGCTCCTGGGACGGCCAGACACGCCCACCTTCTCTCTCCCTTAAGCAAGGGCAGAGTGAATTGGTCTTTATTTATCCCTGTCCTGAGCTTTCTTCCTAGTTTGCTGTTGTGTCTTGGCACAGCCCACGGAAATGTAGGGACATCTCCTCCCTGCCTGCTCGTATTTTCAAACTTCATTTTTTCAGGGTCTTTATTTTCAGATCCTGAAAACAAAGAAAGGCTTCTTCATCTATTATATATATTTATATATATTATCTATTATAAATTCCTTATTTGGGATTCCTGCTACCTTTATGGGCTTTCTTGCAAGCCAAAACAGATTTAAATTCCACACCATATTTTGTATGATGTGTATTGTGGGGTTCCCACAGGACAATGGTGGGAACGAGGTACTGAACGAGCTATGTCCAGGCATGTCCAGGGGGTGGTAATGGGGTGGTGATGAACTAGCCAATCGTAATACAGAACAAGGGCCTTAGCTATGAGACCAACAAGATATGGGGGAAGTTGAGGACCTTGGCTATGAGAAAAATAAGATATGGGGAAGCTGAAAAATAAGAAAGAATGCAGCACCTGCAAGATATAACTTTTTAGCATAAGCCAATCAGAACTAATATAGAGGCGTGTGAACAAAGCATACTAACCAATCATAATAGAAATGACATGTACACAGAGTGTGTACAAAAATAGAATAGTATAAATGTACCCTCAATAGAATAGTATAAATGTACCCTCAGATACGTAAATAAACGAGATCTGCTTAACGATCATATTGGTCTGCGTGCGGTGTCTCTGTGCCCTCTCGCGAACACTGTTAAGTGGTGCCTGGGACAGGGACTCTTCGGCCCGGAGACTGCAGAGAAGCAGCGGACAGCGGACCGAAAGGGGGATGAGAGGAAGCCAGCTGTAGAGTGCTGCCCCGGCACTGGATTTTCGCACAGGCAGGAACGGATGCGGTAAGCCCGAGTTTTGCTAGCAAAGGAAAACCTGGGTAGGGCTTCCCAGGCAGCTGGGGGAGGAATGGGGTCTACCCTGACCGAGACAGAAGTGGCAGTGGTGAAACTCCTCCAACATATACTCTCTGAGAGAGGAATTAAATATGACAAAGCTGCGTTAAAGCAGTTACTGTTTTGGGCAAAAGACAAAGGACATTTTACAACCTTTAATGATGTCTTTGAAGTGCCTTTATGGGAGAAGATTGGTGACTCTCTCTGGAATGCGGTGTCAAGTGGTGATAAGGAAGCCTTTAAATTGTCTGCTACATGGAAGCTGGTTAGTGAAGCGTTAAAGCGAATAAAAGCAGAGAGAGAAGTCACACATTCAGCTTTTATGGCTTTAGGAACGCAGATGTCTACTACCCCCTCACTGTTTGTGGGACCAACACCTCCCACAGCCCCGGTGGCTGTACCGGTGGCAGCTCCTTTATCGCCGTCGGTACGGACGGCTCTGAAAAAAGCTGAGGAGCGGGGAGCGAGTAAAATAGATAGAGATCCATCAAAAACGGTAGTGCGCCCTACAGATCCATCAGAACCGGTAGTGCGCCCTAAAACACGAACTCGATTTGGACTAATTGATTCAGACGCTGAACAGGAGAATTGGCCAAAACCCCCTCCTCCTCTCATTGATCTCTCTACGGATGAGGCTGAGAAGGAGGACAAGAAGGAGGGTAAAACTGTTTCGTATCCACCTTTACCAGATTTGCCGTTTCCTGAGTCTGTTGAACAAAGTTTACATTCCGGTGCTAAACGACCACCGTTAAAGTCTCCAGTTACGGAGTCAGCAGTACCAGAGTCACAAGGACTTAAAGGACCGTTACCATCACGAAATGGACACGAACTTGACATGACAGAGCTTGGTAGACGACTGGAAGAATTAAAGATGGAATTGCAGCAGCATCGTACGGCCAACGCCTCGGGACACGTGACTATGTCTCCCCAAAACCCCCCTCTGTGTTCGGGACAAGTATTAGGGCCACCTCAACCTCCTTTGCAAATCCCTACTCCACCTTTAGATCAGGGCGGAGGGGGAGGTTTGCATCCATCTGGTAATGTGGGAGGTGGCGGAGAGGGTCAGCGTCTGCCCGCGTATACAGGGGAGGGTGGGGGAGGAGTGAAATGGAAAGGGATCATTCGAGATGCGTTATTAGAAGGAGTTATAATTCCACAAGCATATCCTGTGATTGTGGGTGTGGGTCCTGAGGGAAAAAATCTTTGGCAACCATTAGATTGGAAAATTATAAAAGAAACACACCAGTCTATACAGACAAATGGCTTGGGCTCTCAGTATACACAAGCCTTTGCTTAAACATATTTTTGCAACTAACCTTTTCACGGCAAATGACATTCGACAACTAACGTCCGTGCTGCTGTCTCCTTCTCAAGTACTACATTTTCTTAATACCTGGAATAGAGCTTGTCATAGAATAACTAATACACCTAGGGGTCGGGATGATCCTCTCTTTAACATCACGGCACAAATGCTGTTAGGAGAGGGTCCTTTTTCAACTGTACAGTGGCAAGCGCAGTTTCATGTTGAGGCATTAGCGGCAGCTCAAGACAGTGCATTTCAAGCATTAATATCAGTCCCTAGTGAAGGTGTTCAACAAGCGTATACCAGAGTTTTTCAACAGATAGGAGAACCATATGGTAAATTTATAGATCGTCTGTATGCAGCTTTGCGAAGCACGCCTGATTTAGATGAAAGTACTAGAGACAAGTTACTGGATGTTCTTGCTTTTGATAATGCTAATGAGACAACTAGAAAAGCATTGGCACATTTACCGAGAGGTGCGGGGGTGGTGGCTATGCTGGAAGCAGTAGAAAGAATGTTAGGAACGGAACAGGCTCAAGTTATGGCAGCTGCAGTCGGAGCAGCAGTGAGACCTTTGCTGCGAGTGAAGGATAGAGATAAAAAATGTTTCAACTGCGGACAGACAGGGCATTTTAGAAAAGATGGCAAAAAAGAATTAAGGAGGTGGTGTGTTCACTGCCGACGATCAAATCACTATACAGCAGAGTGTAAACGATTACAGGGAAACTCCCGGCTGAGCGCGCCGCACCCGCGCGCGCAGACAAGAAGTCAGGGTGCTTGGACCGCCACTCCGCAGACACAAGAGGAAGTGCCGGAGTGGATGTGGAAACAAAATTAGACATATACTTAACAGACAAACAAGTAACTGTAGTTGAAACTAACATGAAAGGGCCTTTAGGACATGGTTTGAGTGCGTTACTTCTTGGGCGATCATCTATTTCCAAGCAGGGAATAATTGTACTGCCAGGGGTTATTGATGCAGATTATACAGGTCAAATATGTGCTATGGTATACACCCTATCCCCGCCTGTATTTATTCCGAAGGGCCAAAAGATTGCTCAGTTAGTTCCCTTTAAGGGCTGTGTTCCGAACACAGAAAACAAAGACGGGGGGAGGGTTGTTTCGGATCGACGGGACAAGCATTGGTTAATCTTGCTATTGACATCACTAGAAACCAACCGCGTGAAAGAGTAACATTGCTGAATCAGAATGGGGAAGAAAGACAGATCTCTATGCTAATCGATACAGGAGCTGATGTTACGATCATTGCACAGCAACACTGGCTATCTGCTTGGCCTGTGCAAGCGGCTCCAGTAACGATAGCAGGAGTTGGAGGCTGTACTTTGCCAATGATGAGTCAACAACCGGTACAGCTGCAATTTGCAGACGGAGCCTGTGTAAATGCTAGACCCTATGTCATGAAAGTGCCAGTATCGCTTGTGGGACGAGATGTCTTAACACAATTAGGTGCACGATTGATAACACCTTTTTAGGAGCGGTCACTGAAAAAGGGCGTGTCCTACCTTTAAAATGGAAATCAGAAACACCGGTATGGGTGGATCAGTGGCCGCTTAGGTCAGACAGGCTGGAACAGATTGAATTGTTAGTCCAAGAACAGCTAGAAGCAGGTCAGATCAGACCGTCCACAAGCCCTTACAATACTCCAATTTTCACGATTCCGAAAAAATCAGGCAAATGGCGATTGCTTCATGATTTGCGGGCCATAAACGATGTTATGGAAGATATGGGAGCATTACAACCTGGACTACCCACTCCTACCATGATTCCAGAAGGTTGGCAAATTTTAGTAATTGATCTAAAAGATTGTTTTTTAACGATATTTTTACATGACAGAGATTGTGCCAAATTTGCGTTCACAGTTCCGAGTATTAACAAGCAGGAACCTGCTAAAAGGTATGAGTGGATACTCTTACCTCAGGGTATGAAAAATTCTCCTACATTATGTCAATTATATGTTGCATGGGCCTTACAACCTTTTCGTCAAAAGTTTCCTAATCTTTTGATTTATCATTATATGGATGATATTCTGATTGCTGGACAGGATTTAAAGGTGGAATTTGTGTTACCATTGTTAGAAAAAATGCTAAAACAGCGAGGACTGAAAATTGCCCCTGAAAAAATACAAAGATCAGAGCCTTGGAGATACTTAGGCTGGGAGGTAACTAAGCAAACCATTCGACCTCAAAAAATCACCCTGAAAGTTGATATATCCACATTGGCTGATGCTCAGAAATTGTTAGGAGAATTGCAGTGGGTTCGTAATACTTGTGGCATTACAAATTATGATATTGCACCGTTAATGCCATTGCTTGGACAAAACCCTGATGTCACTGTGAGCTGTACACTCACTGCAGACCAACAAGCAGCTATAAACAAAATTGCACACAAGGTGGCTACACAGGACGTGGCTCGAATTACTGAAAATGAGCCACTTTCAGCAATTATTGCTAATACATCAATGGAAAATAAGCATTTGAAAGCATTAATAGTTCAGTTAAAACCAACTCTCAGAATTATTGAATGGGTTTTTCCACCTTTTCATCCTAAAACAACAATTTGTACCAGAGTGGAAGCAATAGCACAATTGCTTGTCAAAGTGCGTAAAAGAATTACAGACATTACTGGACTAGACTCAATGTTATCTATTTACCTATCAAGAAGGAATATCTACAGTGGTTAACAAATCAGTCAACTATTTTTCAAATAGCCTTACAGGACTTTACTGGACAATTGTTAACACATTTACCAAAAGATAACAAGCTACAGTTTATTTGCAAACAGGATTGGGGAGAAAAACCTATCACATCAGAAATACCTGTGACTGGACTAACTGTTTTTACTGATGCAGGAAAGCGATCACACTCAGCAGTTATTACCTGACAAGAGGATGGACAATGGAAACATTACAAGTTCTCAGGACAAACTGAGGATTCATTGCAGACACTTGAACTTTTTGCAGTATACCAGGTCTTTATAAAATGGAAGGACTTACCTGTAAATATTGTGACAGACTCTCTTTATGCAGCAGGCATTGTAAATCGAATTGAGAGAGCTTTTATACGACCAGTGAAGAATATACGACTTTACACCATTTTGCTACTGTTGCATCAGGCAATAAACCTCAGAGAGGCACAGGAGTACGATGGTTTCCGATCAAGTGTATTAAACCATATGTGGAGGTGGAACCCAGATCCGGAGATCCGACAGAGAGAGCAGCACCGAGCACTGAGGATCTTGGCTCCGTACCTAAAGACTCTGGGGATTGCAACGCCATTGATAAGCCACCTTGAGGATCCTTTTACGTCATTACCACCTTTACATGCAACAGCTGAAGTAGAAGCAAAATTGGCACGTGGTTGTGATGGACATGGACATTGTTGCGAACCATGGTTTCTAAAAAACTGTAATGTATGTGGGGAAAGTAAATGGCGGGTTATTCGACAATCTGAGCCGTGGTGGAGACATGTCGAGTGTGTACTGTGTGTAAGACAGTGGGTAACAGAAAATTCGCTAGAGAGACAGGCAATTCAATTATTAGGGAGAGAGGCTAACTTGCTTGGGAGATTTGATATTCCAGCACTTAATGTGACAAATAGAATTGGTGACTGTCAACAAATTCATATAGCTGAAATAGCTAGTTCATTACAAAGACGTGTGCTGGAGCAGCAAATTATATTGGCAGGCAGTGTGGTGAAGGTACAGTGTGGGGAACAAATTAACATACCACGATCATGGGAAGTTTCTCCCGAGGATTGGGAGCGACAGCAATCGCAATGGTCTTATGTATCACAACCATTGGGCAGGCAGCGATAGATATCAGACAAAATATCTGGGTTACCATCGCAAATGCAACCGGACAAGAATCATTTTGCTTGTCCATGGCAACCCCTGGAGATCCTTTTCGTACTTGCCTGATAGGAGTTCCTGTTTTCGATCCAATCAGTTTTCAAGGTTACATACAAAACCCTGCCCTTTCCACAATGAGTGCAACAACAGCTAGTCAATGTGCAAATTCCATGAATCCAGGTGTCAACTATACTGCATGGTGGCAGGGACAGATAATCATGTCACTTAATCACACTATGATAGAACCACAGGAGCTAGATTTGTTAGGTGCCTTAGGACCTACCTATGGGGCAGTTATGTTTAAAAGTGACAAAGCAACTGATCACGCCCTCATTAACGACAATACACTACTATATGCTGTACAAGATGTATCTCCAAAAAATGAATTGTATACAGGAATAAGGGAAAATGACTTTTGTCCATTAGGGTGTCGATATTCTGACACGAAGGGAAACAACATACTAGGCCGGAAGTTACCAGGAGGCTTGTTTTTAATTTGTGGTGATCGAGCCTGGCCAGGAATTCCTAGTAGGCCAATTGGAGGTCCATGTTACCTAGGGAAACTTACCTTGTTTCGACCTTCAGTGGGAGAATTGCTAAACAAAACATTATGGAATTACATGGCCTCTCGAAAAAAGCGTGCCGTATTACCGCTAGGACCAGAATGCGATGATCATGTACGGTTCTGGAACAAACCTACTAATTTTATTGCTGCTTTGTTTGCGCCAGTAGGAATTGCAAAAGCATTACAACTAACAAAAACATTAGGGTGCTGGACAGTGAAGCAATTAAATCTAACTTCTGAGATACTTTCAACTTTAGCTACTGATGTTGATAGCATTAGACATGCAGTATTACAAAATAGGGCTGCAATTGATTTTTTGCTTTTAGCTCAAGGGCATGGATGTGAGGATGTGGAAGGAATGTGTTGCATGAATCTTTCAGAACATTCTGTTTCTGTTCACCAACATCTTTGTCAACTGAAGGATAACATGCGCAAACTTACCGTATCAACATCACCTTTCCTGGACTGTCTACAGTCTATTGGCATCACAGGATGGATACAGGACTTGCTAGTGCAAGGAATGACTGTGTTGGTTGTTGTAATAATTGTCTTGCTAATAATGGGATGTATGATGAGTTGTATCAAGCAGATGTTGCTGAAAATGTTCCATCAGACCTGGCTTGTTCAAAAACAAAAAGCAGGATTTATGGGTAACCAAGGCTGGGATTCTTTGACTGGGCTCTGCGAGACACAGGGAATCAGGTTTAAGTAAAAAACAAAGACAAAAAGGGATGAGGCAGGACATAACTCGTTCAAAAACAAAAAGGGGGATTTGTGGGGTTCCCACGGGACAATGGTGGGAACGAGGTACTGAACGAGCTATGTCCAGGCATGTCCAGGGGGTGGTAATGGGGTGGTGATGAACTAGCCAATCATAATACAGAACAAGGGCCTTAGCTATGAGACCAACAAGATATGGGGGAAGTTGAGGACCTTGGCTATGAGAAAAATAAGATATAGGGGAAGCTGAAAAATAAGAAAGAATGCATGCACCTGCAAGATATAACTTTTTAGCATAAGCCAATCAGAACTAATATAGAGGTGTGTGAACAAAGCATACTAACCAATCATAATAGAAATGACATGTACACAGAGTGTGTACAAAAATAGAATAGTATAAATGTACCCTCGATAGAATAGTATAAATGTACCCTCAGATACGTAAATAAACGAGATCTGCTTAACGATCATATTGGTCTGCGTGCGGTGTCTCCGTGCCCTCTCGCGAACACTGTTAAGTGGTGCCTGGGACAGGGACTTATCCCAGATAAGTATGTTGCAGAAAATAGTCCTAGTGCTTAACAGCATCAAAAATTTGACTTGTAGTATGCTTAAATAATTCTCCAACTACAATTTACTAAAGGAATGTTTTCTCAGCTTTACAGCAAATTACAGCAAAACATGACATGTAGTTCCAGAAACATTACCGGATTCTCGCAAGGTGCTGCATTCCCCAATCCTCATTGAAAAGAAGAAGTGAGGATGTTCAGCCACGTGCTTGGTAGGGACCTCTGCTACTCCCAAGCAGGGAAACTGTTACTTGAAGAGTCAGCTACTGAAGTTAGTACCCCAAACATGAGCCACTGTCTTCATCTCCACAGCAAAAGCCCATGCTTGGGTGTTTTGCATAAGCTGTGGTTTCCAAGCTAAGTCCTTCTCACCATCTTTTAGAAGGTGCTCAGCTTGTGATTTGAAATGCTGAATTCAATATTTAAGCATGCAGATGATGCTGATGTGATTACCTACTGGAATACAAAAATGTATGTGATTACCTATTGGAATACAAAAACATATTAAGTAGAGGTGATCTGTATAAGACTCCTGTGCTAATTCTTCCAGCCTCTATGCTGCCTCTGACGAGTTGCCCCATTGGCTTTACTTTAATACATCAGGTCTTTCTTTTGTCCCAAGTTACGTATTTGTTAAAAATAGTCCTCTATGGCTATCGGATAGAAAACCTGTAGCTTAATATTTATCCTTCTCTTCTAGTCTGTCTGATTTTAGGAACAGATTATGCTAAAATAATCAGAGGACTGGAGCATCTCTCTTATGAGGAGAGGCTGAGAGAGCTGGATCTGTTCAGCTTGGAGAAGAGAAGACTGAGAAGGGATCTTATCAACACTTACAAATACCTTAGGGGTGGGTGTCAAGAGGAGGGGACCAGACTCTTCTCAGTGGTGCCCAGTGACAGGATAAGGGGCAATGGGCACAAGCTGAAACATGGGAAATTCCATCTGAATATGAGGAGGAACTTCTTTACTTTGAGAGTGACAGAGCACCGGAACAGGCTGCCCAGGGAGGTTGTGGAGTCTCCTTCTCTGGAGATATTCAAAACCCGCCTGGACACGACCCTGTGCAACATGCTCTAGTTGAACCTGCTTTGGCAGGGGATTGGACTAGATGATCTCCAGAGAACCCTTCCAACCCTTAACCATTCTGTGATTCTGTGAAAATAAACATAATTGCTTTTTCAAAATAATTTTCTATGTAGTATGACAGAGGGGGAAAAAATCCTCATGTTAAAAGTCTGGTTCTGAGGCTGGAAAGTAATAAAACATAGAACTTCTGACAGTCTGTAAAACTTTCCCCTTTCCGGCATGACATTTTACAGAACTAATAGGGCACCCCGCATGATTTGAAATGCAGCACAACGATAAGACTGTAACAAATTGTTTAAAACCTACCAACATGAAAATACTATCAGTAAAGCTTTGTGAAGACTCACAGGAGAGGCCGGTTTGTTCCAGCTGCTAGCCTCTGCTTTTACACACTTCCCTTGTCACGTTGCACCCAATGAAGAAAAAATATTGCTATTACTATACCTGTTTTTCACCCAATCTGTCTGTAGGACCTCAAAGAAACCAGGTTTTTTTCTTTCCATTTCCCCGCCTGCTTTGCTTTTCTCCAGACCAGGCCCTTTCCAACACACAGGCAGAGCAGGGAACAGGCTTTCTACATACAATCCACAGAAGTGCCCCAGCCCATCCCCAGGGACCATTAGCTGGACCTGTGCTCTCCTTGCCCACCCTGAAATCAGGATCAACATCACATTACTGCCTGTCCCCAGATCAACTCCACCCTGTGGAGAAGAGCCAGGGGAGGTAGTTACCCAACGCTCCTTGGTGTGCCCGAGTGCTAGAAATGAACCCACAAATCCAGCCATGCAGTGAGTAAGAAAATCCATGTTTCTCGGGCTTTCAGTTGTGTGGTGCTTCTCTGTCCTAGGCAGGAAAAAATCATGAAAGTAACATAATTTTTTAGTATTCTGGTTAGCAGACCTAAGTCTCAATAGTTGGTATTTGGTGTGCTTTGGTGTGCTCTTCAAAGCCAAGTCATTTCTTAAGACAAGCTGATCTCTTCCCAGAGATCTTAAAGAAAACAATAATACTTTAATTGTAGGTTATTCCATTTCAATTGGAGCATTTTTTAAAGTTCCCTTTTTATTTCTGTAGGTTTTTGACTGCTAAAAGTTGGTTTAGTCCTTTTGGGTCTCAGCTTATACTGTTCTGACTTTTCTGAAATCAAACCAGAGATAAACTTGATATATGCAAGGAAAAACATGGGCTTCTGAAGAGCAAACTTTATGAACAGCTATGCATTTTAACAAAAAATGTCTGTACTGCTAAATTTCTACATGGGTAGAGCTTTTTGTTTTCCTGCAGAATATTTAGGGGTTGAAGTATCTCACCAGTTATTCCACTCAGTGTTGAGGTGCAGTGTCTGAGATGGATGTAGCCAAAGCAGCCACTGTATACTAGCAATGTTGTGCAACAATTTTTGAGAAGGGCAATTAAAACCAGCACACTCAATTTGAAACTACAGGAGAACTAAATGTCAGCTAGAGGTAAATCAAAATTTAACCATGACAACATGGACTTAATCTCTTATTATTGCCCAAAGTGCTGATGAGTTTTAGTCAAATCTATGCATACAGGGTTTATTATCACCATGCCTGATCATGACTCTCTGCTTCGAGGGATAACCTGTTACTACTAAGTTACAAGCAGTAAGGCTACACCTTCTATTTGTCTTGAACTGCTTATTTATTTTCAGTTCAGATTCACATTTTCTACAGCATCTGAGTTCAAACTAACTGTATATATTAATATGTTCATCACTTCAAATTTGAAAGAATATTCCTTAGAGTCAGTTGGTGCTGGTTCTGCATTTACCTCACAGGGCAGTGGTAAATTCAGGTTCGCTCTTCCTTCTTCATCTTGCATATACATGAAAGAACAGCCGCAATCTGGCTGTTGTTGTGGGAAGGAATTCTTTACATATAATTAGGAATAATGAGATTAAATTAAGAGAAGAAAATCTTAGGATGAATGTCAGGAAAACCTCTTTGACAGCAAGACATTGCAAATTGTGTAACAGTCTCCTAAAGGAAATGGTGGAAACTCCAGTACTTAGGACTTCTAAAGGTGACTGGACAACACAGTGGAAACTATAACATAGCAAACAAGCAAGCCATGTGGACAGAAACACATTAGGCACGAGCTAATGCTTATTTTCTACGTCTCCATTTCATCATACGGAACTGCCGTAGCACAATGCTGCAAGTTGACATCAACCCAGAATTATGACAATCCATAACAGCGTGAGCATGTGAGCCCTCTGCAGATGCCGGGGAGCCATGGCACAGCTGGGGCTGGTGGGAGTGCAAAGACATCTGCCAGGCCACTTCTAGTGTTTCTTGTTCAGTGTAAGGGAACATGTCTGTCTCAGCACTGGTAGAGCTGCACTTCCACAAAAGCATGTATCTCCTTGTAGTCTCTTTCCACTACTGTAAGAATTGATGAATCTAAGAATGTGAAAAATTAACGTTATGCTACGGCTGTTCCTCACAAGGGCATTATTTGGGCTATCTATGTAATGTCTACGTACTTTGGTTGGAGTTAGCTCTCTTCTGTGTGGGGATTATAGGTGGTGAAAGTTAACTTCAAGAAATGTGTAAGTATACAAAAGCTTAGTAAAACTGATAAAACAACTGGTGTTCCTGCCTCTAAATCCAGCTCCTAAATGAACTTTCTGTGTTTCCCAAAAGCACGTTGGCTCAACAAGAAAAACGTTGTGCCCCACTTTTCCTGAACTGGGATTGTTGTGGCACTGAAAATACAAAAGGGAGAGAGACCATAGACCCTGAGACATTCACGCAGGGGCATTCGCCTTTAGGGGAAAAGATAGAGCTGGTCTGTTGCTGTGAGCATGTTGTGAGCCTTCCCATTTTGTTTCCAAACTGCTGCTGAGAGCACAGAAATACAGGAGTTGACCCAGCACTTCACAGCAAACCAGCATTTGTACTGTATGCTGTGAAAATCACTGTTGTTCCTCTGTGAACTGTTAAACATTCATGGGCCATTGCTGAGTGTGTGCTTATTCTCCTGGATGTGCTCTGAAGTATGTCAATGGTTATCTAAATATGACCCCTAGTGTTCAACTTGCATGGCAATAATTAAAGAAGATTAAAGCCCTTACCAGTCTTCCCTTAAGAAGAGGGTCATCTTTTCTGGTCATCCCAATATCCTACCCCAAAAAATTAATACTAAATTATTCCTGCTTGTGCAGTAAAAATTGTTGAAGACATACCGTTTTCAAAGCATAAAACACTGAAGAGTCACATGACAACAATTGACGGTAAAGCTGCATGAAATTTTGGATGAAAAGCAAAATAAAATTGACTTGACACCTGATATTTTTTAACTATGGGATAAGGCAGAGAGAAAAATCTACATATATTTTATTTGGTTTAAACAATCAAAGGCATGAAGTGGGACCATAAGCTGCAGAAGTGTGCAAGGCCATTAGGTAATGCTGCAAGATGCCTGACGTTAAAGGGAGGAAGGGGAAAGGTGCACCGCTTTAGCGTCCAGGCTATGGATGTCTAACACCAGCTCCGCTTTGAGAAAGGCTGGACACAGTTAAACTACTGCTTTAGTCATGCTCCTTTCTTCCTGCTTTGATACTTTCTGTATTGCCGTATATTTTTAAAAGGACAAGCAGTAACGATATGGACAAAACGGTGGTCACTGAAAGCTTAGAGAATTGGCTGTGACAAGCTGGTTCACAATGCAGTCCTTTGCTGATTGTTTTAATGTATGTCAGGCTGTGGATACAAACAAATGATTTGTCGTATCATGACGTAAAGCCATATGTATGACATATAGTGTGAAAACACATAATACAGGGCCTCCTGCTTCCTGATCATGTTTGTTAGCTCTGTGCACACAAGCATCTTGCAAACTCTACTACTTTGCATCTTGTTCAGATATGGAATACCTTCAACAGACTCATTTCTACTCTCATCTGAATGCCTTAAGCATTAATGTGTATCTCTGATGTGCTCTCAAAGCCCTGTGATTTATTTGCTTGAGTATTGCTATCACCAGAAAAATCACTGCCACTTCAGCTCTGGCCTACAGACCTCTTTTACAGTATGCTGCTACTTACAGTCTTGTTATGTAAATGTTTCTTTGTGCCTGTTCAAATTTGATCTCCCTGGTAGGAAAGCATGCATCTCCTGGAGGCAGAGATCAGATACTATTTTTAATTTCAGTGCCATACTCCTCTTTTAATGCTTTTGAGCCTAAAAATGGAGTGATACCACTTTCCATTGCTCCCACCTTACTTGCCTGTGGCAGTGAGACAGGAACCAGGTTCAGATTGTTACTTCAAAAAGTATATGGTAGATGTTGTAAAGGCTTTCTTCTTTACTCTCCTTTACAGCTTTTTCCTTGATCCCTCCTGCCACAAGAGGAGGAACCACAGGAGCATGCACACGGCTTGCATATCAGCGTGAACCAGTTTGCGCTTACAGACAGAATGAGCACATTGTTCAAGGCTGGAGTTTATTTTTCCAGTTAACATAACCAGTGTTCTTTCTGTCTGAGGATAAAACGCACTCTGAATGTACATGGTGTGGGAATTCTTTGCCTCTTTAGGGCATGCAGCTCAAGGGTCACATCTCTCAAACTGCGTCCACTAGAACCATTGCCTGTGGCACCAGAACCAGAGCAGGAACCTGTCACCACCATTTGTGGTGGCTTCCTCTGCAAGGCAACACTCTGCTGCAGGACCAGAACTGTGGGGACTGCAAGGAAGATAATTCACCCTCGTGATCTCTTCTGACCTGACAAAGTGCTAATATGGCCAGTGCTGGTGCCCCATTGTGAGCACAAGTCAGAAAGTGAAAACCAAGAAGGGCCAGGGTATGGTTTTAGGGCAAGACACAGTCTCACAGACAACAGGGAGGGCATTGCCACCAATAGGACACCCAAGTTTCTCTATGGAGAGCAACACTAAGTGAAGGAGCACCACCTGCACTGGTAGCAGTTCCAGGGGCCAAAATCTGTCCTTATGGAGCCGTGGGATTCTGGCTGGGAACCATAGCTCAGATCAAGCACTTTGAGGGAAATGCAGTCAGCTGCACAAACAAAAAATTATTTGGTCAGGTACAGATCCTGGCACCTTGCCGTTGAAGGGAAACCTGCCACAGGCTTCAAAGGGAGCAGGAAAAGGCTCCTCCTGTCTATCTCTTGCTTTGGACAAGGATGATGAAAAACACTCAAAACAGCAGCAAAATTAACACATTTGGACGATATCAGCAGAACATGCAGTTCTGTGCACTGGCACCCAGGCAGGCTGGCAGGCAGCCAGCAAGGGTTTTCTGCAAGCCAAACATTCCCAAATGTTGTGGAAAAATCTTCCCATCCTTTCTTTCCCAAAGCTGCTTGTTTTCTAAACAGTGATCGAGTGTTGGCAACACGGTTCTGGCTGTTTCAGTGTGGGCAGCCCTGTTTGTGTTGCTGCTCTGCAAGGTGAAAGGAAAGCTATTTTAATACCAGAAAAATGGCAGAGCTTCAGCTTTCACCTTCTCTCAGTCCAGAACTTTCGCTGATGAGTGTCAAACAGGCTGTTGGTGTATCTGCAGCTATTGCTCTGTCTTTCCAAAAGATCCTAGATCAGTTTTTTTCCTGTAAGATTGCTAGCGTTATTACCTTTTCGAATTTTCTATGAAGTGTAGAGTTTGGGAAATTTTTGAACACACCTGTGCTGCTCTCTTCTCACATGCTGCTTATATTTGTCTGTGCCTTTGCCCAAGTGCTGAGCTGTTCTGAGGTTCTTGTCTCATCATGTCATGGGCAGTACAGTCACAGCATCCGCATTGTGCTAACCCTTGCCAATGCCTGATAACGACAATAGTTGTGACTCCACATCATTTTAAGGCAGGGTGAAAAACATTACAGCAAAGACAGGTCATGTAACATCCTGTGGTGGCACCGCAAAGCCATGATCTCTCTTGTCAAATGACTGTAAGTGCCTCTAGCATTTACCAAAATTTTGGTTCCCCCATCACGTGTCTGGTGCAAATCTGGTCACATAACATCTCCATCATTGGAGGGGATGTGACGCGGTCTGTGGGCTGCCTGTACAATTTGTCTGCCTATCCCTGAGGATCCCCAGCACAGAAGGCAGCGGGGGGCAGGCTGCAGAGTAGAGAAGGTGTTTTGGCAGCTAGCCCCTGTCAGTACCCCCTTCTTCAGATGTGTGTCTCATATGTTCCTTTTTTAGAGACTCATGCTAGGCACATAAGAAATAGCATGGAGGCAGAGTAGCCATTTTATTGTGACATTTTGCCCTCACTGAAAAGCAAAGGTGATTGCTCCAGACAGGCTGCTGGAAGTACTTGAACTACCTCAGGTATTTGTGCAAGAATAATAAGATCAGAAAGCCTATTCATACTGGTGAAAGAGCCAAGATATGACTGTGCTTTGGACCCAGTATAATATCCACTTTCATAAGAAAAAAACAGTGACCTTAAACACAAACAAATGGAAAGGCTGATTTCATGCATTTATTTTTGAGGACAGGAGATTCTACTGCTATAGAATCTACTCTGCTATAGATTAACTGGTTTAATGCTTAGAGGCAGACAGAACACAATAACATGCATTTAAGATATAAGTGAACTTCTTTTAAAAAGGATTGGTTGGTTTGTTTGATTTCCTGCTGTAGTGCTTTCACTCTCCTAGAGGCTGTAACACAACTTCTGAAATCTGGACTTTGGCTGTAGAGTTAGAAGCAGCGAAAGAACATTTGAATGATGAATTTGTTATTTCAAGTTTGATTGAAAGGCTCTGCTGATGTGAATTACGCTGTGCTGACTTATACCAGAAGAATATTTGGCCCAACAACTTAGTATAGCATCACAGATGGCATATTATCTGTGATTTGACAGTAGCTTGCAATTCCATTACAGTGCAAACCACAGTTCGTCAAATAAGACATAAACCCTATATTTTTCCTCAACTTCCAGAAAAATGAACATATTAATTCCGAAATAATGACTACAAAGCTGGAGTGGTTATGTTCAACATTAATAATAATAAAAAGATTTGTGCAGTCCCCTAAGCAGAGCTTCTGTATGTCTTTCTGCTAGAGATTGATGGTGCAGATAAAACCTAATGTCACAGAGAGCAGGATTTCCTTGAGCGATACAAATGAGAAAGACATGTTATTAAAGCAGCATTGCATTTAGTCAGAAGGTCAAGTTCAGTGTAAAGTTTTCCATTAAACAAGCTCAGAAGCTGTATTGTCCCAAGCCTGTACATTTCACAGACAATGTCAGTCTTCACTGTCATGCATTACCCTGTGTCTCCTTATAACGTACAGCCTGGCAACAGGCCAAATGCAGATCTTAGGAGTCTGAGGACTTTGTGGCAAGCTTCTGAAATGGTGTCAAACCAGGCTCTGAGCCCAGTGGCTACCGGGGTAGTTAAAAGTAACAGAGACAGTAACAGAGACTAACATAACTCCATGGAGGGACTCTTAAAGGCAAGGAAAAGAATTGGGAAAATGAAGGAAAGGAGCTCAGGCAGTTGATGAAACTCCAAGACAACGACATCTCCCAATAGGTCACAATATGAGATAAGCAGTGGTGGCAGAAACCCAGCTTCTTCACCTGGAGGAATAAGAGGCTACTGCAGTGTCTGGTTACTGCTGTCCCTGTCCCAGGTCCCAGCAGCTGTTATACTAAACGATGTTAAAGAACATTTTGGTCAATGAATCTCTGCACAGAAATACACAAGCTAAAATGGGTGCATAGGAGGATGAATGCTTTCCACCTCAGATCAAAATGAGATGTAGGGAAACATATGTTAGAGAATCAAGACTAGGTCAATTTTTTCCCTGCCAAAGAAACAATGTCAGTGATCAAAAGGAAAAAAAAAAAAACAAGTTATTTTGCTGAGAGCACCTTGGATCACTCATCTTTCTGTTTAACTGGAGCATGTTCAGCGTAAGTCCATTTAAGTCAACACCACTTCTGTATTTACTGCCATGTAACTGCGAGAGGGGAATTTATCCATGTTCTTTTTCTTTTTGTGTTTTCCTCTTCTTTTCTTTACTTCCCTATATGATCTCCTCTTCAGCGTTGCCTGGCCTTACCTGAATCCTTTGAGTCTCTTCAGTACCATATTAAGACAGAGTCCTCCGAGCACAAAGACTGAAATCTCTTTTCAAGTCTGTAAGCATCAGTGCTTGCTGAGTGAAGTATCCCCTCATCTTTCAGCTCAGGTCTCCTGTAATCACAAAATGTGACAGGCCTGAAACCATCCATCAAAAAAATGTAAGTGTGAACATCATAAAATCAGCCACATGAGGGAATATGCACCTGTACCTGGGTATGTGTGTGAGCATTTTATATCAAGGGTGAATTACCAGATTTGAAGCTGATCATTTTGTCAATTATTGAACCAGTTTCGTTGTTTCTTGTTGCTCTGAGGAAAGCACTGTATCACAAGCTGAAGTCATAGAGGTCACTAGTTTACTGTCAAAGATATTTTTATATGCTACAGCTACACTGTCATTTTGTTATTTCGTTCTCCTGTTTTCTCCTTTTCAGTATTAATTTTATTTATAAGGATCAAGAAATATCTAAGGGAAACACTTCATTTTTTTTCTTGATTATCAAACATTACCATCATCTTCCAGTGCTTATGCATAGCCATAGGCTTTGCAGGTGAGAGGAAGGACTGTATTGATTGCAATGAGTGCCGCACTGGTCCAAGTCTGAAAATCAGTCCTTGGGCAGATGGTCTCTTTTTAAAGCCCAGTTTTAAGGCAAACCTGAGTTTAAAAAAAAAAATACCTGCTGAATTATTTTTCATTCATCTTGAGAGTGAGGTGAAGAGAACAGCTGGTGGTACCTACGAAGAGCACAATGAGTGGGTAAGTGCAGAGCTTCCCTTCCTTCCCTCACCTTACAGACACATCTCTGACTTTTGAATGGAATTTACTTTAAAAATATCTTCAGAGAAGCCAGGTAGGAAACCACAGGGGCAATCTTGCAATATTCTCTTGAGAATACCTGCTCCTGGTTTTCTCTTTGCTTGCCTGGGAATGGTATTTAAAAAGACCTTCAGGAGGCAGTCTCAAGCACTCCCGTGATCTGGATGGTCTCTGGTTCATGATTCATTATTTTCTTTCTGTAGCATTTTGATGACGTTTTTGTTCTGATTTTGCTAATACAAAAGATTAGTGATTGAGTGATTGACTGCAGGAAATGTGTTTAGAGGTTAGAAGAGAAAAGCAAGAGCCAGGACATCCAGGTTCTGCTTCCCAATCAACCATTGACTCAACTTGGGTAATTCACATCACTCCTCACACTTCATTTTCTTCCTTACAGCACAACATCAGTTCCTTCCAGGTTGTTGACATAACGCTTAATTTATTCATGTCCAGGAAGCCCTTAAAGATCACAAAATGAAGGGCATTATGTAAGAGTGACACATTATTCATATTCTTCTTACTTATTATTCATTGTAACTGAGAATGAAAGGAAAGCCAAATAAGTTTCCCAAATGCTACAATGTTAGGATTAAATGGTGTTTCTAAAAATAGCCCAGAAATGTCTTTCCAAAACCATGATTTCAAGGTTAGCTATCTTTCTTTAATATGAAGGAAAGATTTGATTTAGAAAATTAGGGCCTGACTCAGTCAGCTCTCCTGCATGTAGGTAAACTCACTGTGACTGGGTAGTTAAGTAGATGGGAAAGGGATTGCAGAATCATACCCTTAATATTTTCACTTGTAATTGGCTGCAGTAGGGTTTGTATTTCAATCAGTTACATTAATTTAAATATCCTGAGGTATATATATTATCTCTTTGAACCATACATACAATTAATGAGACTCCAGAGCTCACACCACAAAGCTACTACAGGCTTTTAGCTTTGCTTTTGGTATTTCATTTCAGTATGATTTCCACCTAAACAGCAGTATGCTATATGTTTAATCTAAGTAGGCTACTTGTACAAGAACATCTTAATGATTTTCATATATTTCACTGATTGCCAACCATGCCTGTTTTGGGTGTTTGATGAGAAGGTGCTGCTAAAGTCATGCATGCGTTACATTAAATAGTATGATGGAGATGTTGAGAAAGGAAATTATCCTGTTTAGATTAAATAATATCTTTTTGAAAAGTTATCTGGATTTGACAGAAGTAGAATAAGAATTTCACTAAAGCTATTATACTTTGGAGGAAGGAATGAAAGGATTTCTGGTGCCTACTATATGTGTTCTCAGGCTGACCTGATGCCTCTTAAAATATTAGTTTAGTGATTTCAATTAGAAAAAAAAAAATCTGGTCAGTATGATGGGGACATGACCTTGAGCTGGATGGAATAGGTAAGGCTTAGACTGAGGCCTGAGCAGGGACCTTATGCTGAGATGGCATTTGGAATAAGATACTTTAGACTCTTTGTCCCTGACAATGCTGGAAAAGGACTTGCCACTTTCTTGGAGAAAGCCTTGGAGACAAGTGGCCCAGAAACAGACAGATACACTATCATGTGAGGACCTTTTCTAGAGAAGTCACCTAAAGGAATTTTCCACCTGCATTCTCCTACAGGATAGCTTCAGATGAAGGTGGGTGTTTTGCACGTCTTCTCTGTCCTCTTTGTATTTAGGGCAAATCTCATACCCAACTGCAGCTCCACAGAGAATCTTTCACAATTTCATCTAGTGTTTCAGACTTTGGCTCTTCCATTATGAGTTGCACAAGACCCACTGCTATCCTTAGCCATAGCTTTTGAAATAATATTGTAACATGAATCCTAATGGCTTTTTTTTAAGTTAAGTTGCTTTAACTGTAAGAAGCAGAAAAAAGCTTGAAATGAGAATTGTAAGTGCATGGACAACAGCCACAAAACTAGCTAAAACATTTCAGCCATGTCATTCTGCTGTGTCATTCTAACACATAGGACAGAAATTGTCCATCTTGCTTTACACAGGTCTTCTCTATAACCTTTCTCTCTCCTATTCAGTATGACAAGATCAGCTCCCACATCTAATCATTCACGATGCTATCTTAAAGTGCTCCCACACTGGATCTTCACACAAGCCCTTTTCTGCTTGTCATGGTTTAACCCCTGGAGGCAGCTGAGCCCCACACGGCTGCTCGCTCACTCCCCCTTGGTGGGATTGGAGAGAGAGAATCAGAAGAGTAAAAGTGAGAAAACTCATGAATTGAGATAAAGACAGTTTAATAGGTAAAGCAAAAGCTGTACATGCAAGCAAAGTAAAATAAGGAATTCATTCACTCCTTCCCATTGGCAGGCAGGTATGCAGCCATCTCCAGAAAGCAGGGCTTCATCCTGCATAATGATGACTTGGGAAGACAAGCACCATCACTCTGAATGGCCCCCCTTCCTCTTTCTTCCGCCAGCTTTACATGCTGAGCACAATGCCATATGGTACGGAATATCCCTTTGGTCAGTTGGGGTCAGCTGTCTCAGCTGGGTCCCCTGCCAGCTTCTTGCGCACCCCCAGCCTACTTGCTGGTGGGGCAGTGTGAGAAGCAGAAAAGGCCTCAACTCTGTGTAAGCACTGCTCAGCAATAACAAAAACATTTTTGCATTATCAACACTGTTCTCAGCACAAATCCAAAGCAGAGCCCCATCCTAGCTACTCTGAAGAAAATTAACTGTATCCCAGCCAAAACCAGTACACTCCTAGGGACTCCCCTGCTCTGCCTCAGATCAGCCTCGTCACCCGTTCTTTGACTGTGGCACCTACAAAAACCTCCATCTTTCTTAGAGCTAAGTTGCTAAGACTTCAGCTCATCAGGCTGGTTCTTCTCCCTTGTAGTTCGCTGTCTGACAATATTCATCTGTTTCTTTTGTCTTACACTAAGTGTTTCTGATAACGAAGTCTCTCTGGGCTACTACTGTTTGTACAGCATGTAGCTGTAGGTTTTGGATCATCAGTTTGGTTTTGGTTCCCATCACCGTTTAAGGCTGGGCGGTGGTTAAACGGACAGCAGATGCTCTCTGTTAACCTTCTTCCCCAGGGGGAAAAGGAAAAGAGAAAAGGGAGAGACTTACGAGTTAGGAAGTTAAAATAGTTTTAATGAACAGTAACAAGGAAAAGAAAGAGTATAATAAATAATGAACCATATACAAACCCACTACGGAGCTCCCCCTGATGACGACCACATCACCGCTGATGCTGCAGGGCAGGCGCTGGCCAGTCCCAGAGCACACGGGGCAGGAGATGAGAACTGGGTTCAGGAGAGACGGCAGGAGCGTGGGCAGAGTCCTCCCAGGGTAGCAGCCATAGGGGAAGAGAGCGCAACCCTTATGGTACCTCAGCTTTATACTGAGTATGACGTGGGTGGGATGGGATACCCTGTTGGTCAGTTCGGGTCACCTGTCCTGTTCGCCCCTCCCCACAGGTGCGACACTCTACAGCCCCTTCCTCTGTGGGACAAAGAGACCCAACTGGGACCCTAGTTCCCACAGCAACAGGCCGTGTAGTCCACTTCAGGAAGTAAAGTAACTTAAAGGAAACTTAACAGAAAAGTCCATCCTAGTCCAAACCAGGACAGTTCCCTAAACAGGAACATTAGGCACAAGAACATTACCTACAGGAAAGAGTACTGGAGAAGGGCATTGTCCTGGTTTCACTGGGATTTTGTTACAGTTTGTGGCCAGCCATGGTGATCAGGGCCATTAGCAGCTAAATCCAGGGCAGCTGACCCAGGCTGGCCCACAGGTGTATTCTATGTCATTAACAATCAAGTTCAGGAGGGCTTGCGAGGGAGAGGTGGGGCTGGTTTTGCTCTCCTTTCTTCTGGCCTCTCTTTTTCCTCATTGCCAATGATTGGTATTCCTGGACAACTTGTTGCAACTCTGTAGCTAAGTATACTTTTGTATGTTTTGTGGTATCATTTATATTCGTTTCTTTATCTTAACCCACGAGTCTCCCTCTTTTTCCCAATTCCCTTCCTTGGTTGGGAAAGGGACATTGGGTGAGAGAAAAACTGCTATTGTTTAGCCCTGGGTGCGGGCTAAAAGACGACAGTTTATTTGGTGCCCAATGTAAACAGATCACCTGGGAGAACTGTAGACTTTTTGCTTTAAGAGTCTCAGAGGGTTGAAGATATCTCAGATTTGACTGTTTTTGTTACAAGCATTCATTATGTTGGTGTCAGTAGCAGGGTCACTGGGTGGAATTCTCTGGGGTTTGGTGTTACAGTTGCTTTTGTGGTGGCTAATCAAATGTGTGGCTTTGCTGCTGTTTGTTACTGGTTTTATGTGGTTTATCACTTCGGGGCATGGACTTAGAGGTATCACTCTGCTATGTTGTTTGGCGTTGGTTTACGGTATAATAAATTATTTTGGAACTGTGCCTATTTCTTGTTTCTATGGAATGGGAATGGGTGACATGTACTTTCTTCTTCACTCAAGGCTGATCTCAATGGCTTTTGAGAATTTTGAATACCCTTGGGATGTTTCAACCACCATGCTCATATTGTCAGGCCTTTTGAATGTCTTTCAGTTCTTGCTCTTGATGAAACATCAGTATAAGGGTGGATACAGCTCAGCTGCTGCAACCACTCTCACGGGCCCTGCAGCAGCCCCGGCCCCCTACACCAGGCACCACAGCAGCTCCAGCCCCTATGACAGACACTGCAGCTGCCCCAGCATCCACAACTGGAATCACAGATACTCAGACCCTGCCAGTCCCTACAGCAGACAACCCGGCTACCCCAGAGGCTGTTCAGATTTCTGCACTGGGCACTGCGATTACCCAACTACAGGAAGCACTTGCTGCGATGACCCAGACCTTGGCAACAAGGGCTGCAGCTAATCAGCCCCCACTGATGGGTGATGCAGCTAACCTAGGGACTCAACCAGTGCCGGTATCGGTCGCCTCTGTACAGAAGACGAAAATCACAAAAAGAGCAGGTTGTGACAGCCAACCAGGGACATCAAAGGAGGACGAGCCAGAGGTAACTACTTGATCCCTATTCCTCAGTGAGCTGCGAGATATATGTAAAGATCACAGCAATCATGAAGGCGAGCAACTTGTTACTTGGCTGCTCCACTGCTGGGATAACGGAGCCAATGATTTCGAGTTAGGTGGCAGAGAAGCCAAGCAGCTGGGACCAATGGCTAGAGAAGTGGGTATTGATAGGGGTCTTGCAACTGGTGCACAGCCCCTCACTCTCTGGAGGTGACTCCTGCGAAGTGTAAGGAACAGGTATCCCTTTAGGGATGATGTCATATACCACCCAGGCAAGTGGACAACCATTGAAAGAGGTGTTAAGAATCTCAGGGAAATAGCTTTGCGGGAGCTGATTTTTGAGGACCTGGATGACCCACAGACAGCAGTAGATCCAGATGCACTCAAAGTTACCAGACCCATGTGGCGCAAGTGGGTGCTGAGCACGCCACAGTTGTATGCCAACACATTAGCATTATTTAGCTGGGCAGATGCCGACGCACCAACGGTGGGCGACACAGACAATCGGATGCGGCAGTATGCAGACAATCTCATTTCCTCCCCACGGGCCAGCGTCTCAGCTGTAGAAAAAACATCTGACAAATCCACAGAACTGCTCAGTGAGGTGTTGGGAAAATTGTCCCAGATGGAGGACAGACCCCGCTCCCCACCTGTACCGAAGAATGTCTCAGCCATCAGGAGACAGTGTTCCCCTGCAAGACCTGCTCAGGAGAGACAGTATACATCATCAGGTACCCTGTGGCTTTTCCTGCGTGACCATGGAGAGGACATGAGAAAATGGGATGGAAAACCTACCTTGGCTTTACAGACACGCATACATGAGTTGCAAGGTGAACCAATTAGGAATGGGGCTTCTTCCAGGAGATTTGTTGCTCTAGTTTCCAATGGGAAGCTCTCCAGACAGCATAGATGGGCTTCGGATCCCTATTTACCAGATGTGAATAATGGGGATCAAATCTATGTGAGCTGCTCGAACCAAGATGTCAATAACAAACACTATGTTCAGGATTAGAGGGGCCCTGCCTCCAGCCACGTGGAGGATAGGGACAACCGTGTGTTTTGGACTGTGTGGGGTCGATGGCCTGGCACATCAGAACCACAGCAGCAAAAGGCTCTAGTGGACACTGGTGTACAATGCACCATAACACCATCAAACTATAAAGGGACAGAATCAATTTGTATCTTGGGAGTGACAGTGGGATCCCAAGAGCTGACTGTATTGGAAGCTGAATTGAGTCTGACTGGGACTGTGTGGTAGATGCACCCTATTGTGACTGGCCCAGATGCCCCATGCATTCTTGGTATAGATTACCTGAGAAGAGGGTATTTCAAGGACCCAAGGGGGTACCGGTGGGCGTTTAGTGTAGCGGCCGTGGAGACGGAAGAAATTAAACAGCTGTCTACCCTGCCCAGTCTATCATAGGACCCTTCTATCGGGGGGCTGCTGAGGGTCGAGGAGCAAAAGGTGCCCATTGCTACTACAACAGTCCACTGAGAGCAATATTGCACTAACAGAGACTCACTGATCCCCATCCATGAGCTGATCCATCAACTAGAGAACCAAGGAGTGATCAGCAAAACACGCTCCCCCTTCAACAGTCCCACACGGCCAGTGCAGAAGTCTAATGGGGAATGGAGACTAACTGTGGACTATCATGGCCTGAATGAAGTCACACCACTGCTGAGTGCTGCTGTACTGGACATGTTAAACTCCATTACGAACTGGAGTCAAAGGCAGCTAAGTGGTATGCCACGACTGACACCGCTAATGCGTTTTTCTCTGTTCCTTTGGCAGCAGAGTGTAGGCAACAGTTTGCTTTCACGTGGAGGGCCATCCAGTAGACCTGGAACTGACTGTCCCAGGGGTGGAAATATAGCCTCACCATTTGCCATGGACTGGTCCAGACTGCACTGGAGAAGGGTGGAGCTCCGGAACACCTGCAGTACATTGACAACATCATTGTATGGGGCAATACAGCAGGACAAGTTTTTAATAAAGGGGAAAAAGTCATTCAAATCCTTCTGGAAGCTGGTTTTGCCATCAAACGTGCTAAGGTCAAGGGACCTGCAAAAGAGATCCAGTTTTTAGGAATCAAGTGGCAAGATGGCCGCCATCAGATCCCACTGGACGTGATTAACAAAATAACAGCCATGTCTCCGCCAACGAACAAAAAGGAGACGCTTTCCTAGGCGCAGTAGGTTTCTGGAGGATGCACATTCCCCATTGCAGTCAGATTGTGAGCCCTCTCTACGAAGTAACTTGGAAGAATGACTTTAAATGGGGCCCTGAGTAACAACAGGCTTTTGAGCAAATTAAACCAAGTGGCCCTTGGACCAGTCCGGACGGGATCAGAAGTAAAGAATGTCCTCTATACTGCAGCCAGGGAGAACGGTCCTGCCTGGAGCTTCTGGCAAAAGGCACCGAGGGAGACTTGAAGTCGAGCCCTGGGGTTTTAGAGTCGGGGATACAGAGGATCAGAGGACCGTTATACTCCAACTGAAAAAGAGATACTGGCAGCCTATGAAGGAGTTCGAGCTGCCTCAGAAGTAATTGGTACTGAGGCACAGCTCCTCCTGGCACCCCGATTGCCAGTGTTGAACTGGATGTTTAAAGGAAAGACCCCCTCTACACATCATGCAACTGATGCTATGTGGAGTAAGTGGGTTGCACTGACGACTCAGTGGGATCGAATACGGAACCTCAATTGCCCAGGAATTTTGGAAGTAATCATGGACTGGCTGGAAGGCAAAGATTTTGGAATGTCACCAGAGGAGGTCATGTGTGCTGAAGAGGCCCCACCATACAATAAACTATCAGAGAATGAGAAGCATGGTGCCTTGTTCACTGATGGATCTTGTCGTATTATAGGCAAGCAGCAAAAGTGGAAAGCTGCTCTATGGAGTCCCATGCGACAAGTGACAGAAGCGGCTGAGGGAGAAGGTGAGTCGAGTCAGTTTGCAGAAGTAAAAGCCATCCAGCTGGCTCTAGATATTGCTGATCAAGAAAAATGGCCAGTAATCTACCTGTATACTGACTGATGGATGGCAGCAAATGCCCTGTGGGGATGGCTGAAGCACTGGAAGAAAAACAACTGGCAGAGGCAAACCCATCTGGGCATCTGAATTGTGGGGGGATATCACTACCCGATTAGAGAATCTGGTTGTGGAGGTACATCACGTAGATGCCCACGTACCCAAGAGTCAAGCCACTGAGGAACATCAAAACAACCAGCAGGTGGATCAAGCTGCTAAGATCAAAGTGGCTCAAGTAGACCTGGACTGGCAGCATAAAGGTGAATTATTTTTAGCTCGGTGGGCCCACAATACATCAGGTCATCAAGGCAGAGATGCCACATATAGATGGGCCTGTGACCAAGGGGTGGATTTTACCATGGATGCTATTGCACAGGTCATCCACGAATGCGAAACTTGCACTGCAATTAAACAAGCCAAAAGACTGAAACCCCTATGGTATGAAGGACGATGGCTGAAATATAAGTATGGAGGGGCCTGGCAGATTGATTACATCTCGCTTCCACGAACCCGACAAGGCAAGTGCTATGTGCTCATGGTGGTGGAATCAAGTACCGGCTGGTTGGAAACATACCCGGTGCCTCATGCCACTGCCCATGACACTATTATGGGCCTTGAGAAGCAAATTTTGTGGTGACGTGGTGCTCCGGAAAGAATCGAGTCAGACAATGGGACTAATTTCTGAAATAGCCTCATAGACACCTGGGCTAAAGAGCACGGCATTGAATGGATATATCACATCCCCTACCATGCACCCACCACCAGGAAAGTGGAATGATGTAATGGGCTGTTGAAGACTACACTGAAAGTGATGGGGGATGGGACATTCAAAAACTGGGATGAACACCTAGCAAAGGCCACCTGGTTTAGTCAATACCAGGGGATCTATCAACCGGGCTGGTCCTGCTCGATCTGAACTGTTGCGCACTGTAGAGGTCGTTAAAGTCCCTGTGGTTCACGCAAGACATATGTTGGGGAAAACAGTTCAGATTACTCCTCCCTCGAGCAAAGGCAAACACACACATGGGACTGCTTTTGCTCAAGGACCTGGGTGCACGTGGTGGATGATGCAGGAGGACGGGAAATTAAATGTGTAACCCAAGGAGATTTGATTCTGGGTGAGAATAGCCAATAACTGTATGATGCTAATTGTCATTTAAGAATCACCCCAGACCGTGAACAAGGATTGCACCAGATACAGCAGCTGCAAGATCAAGATTCAATTCATCATCCTGCTGCACCCAACTTCAACAGTCCATGACACTATTGAGGCCTCATCCTGATCTGCCAACTGAGTGAATCCCACACCACTGTTTTTCCTGCCCTGAGAGACTATTATGAGAAAAGGAACCTATGGATTTGGACTAAATTAATTCAATGGACTTCATAGAATCATAGAATGGTTTCAGTTGGAAGGGATCTTAAAGATCATCTAGTTCCAACACCCCTGCCATGGGCAGGGACACCTTTCCACTAGATCAAGTTGCTCAAATCCTCATCCAATCTGGCCTTAAACACTGCCAGGGAGGAGGCACCCACTACTTCTCTGGGCAACCTGTTCCAGTGTCTCACTACCCTCACTGTAAAGAATTGCTTCCTCATATCTAATCTAAATCTACCCTCTTTCTGTTTAAAACCATTACGCCTTATTCTATCACTACATGCCCTTGTAAAAAGTCCCTCTCCATCTTTCCTGTAGGCTCCCTTCAGGTACTGGAAGGCTGCTATAAGGTCTCCCTGGAGCCTTATCTTCTCCAGGCTGAGTAGCCCCAACTCTCTCACCCTGTCTTCATAGGAGAGGTGCTCCAGCCCTCTCATCATCTTCGTGGCCCTCCTCTGGACTTGTTACAACAGCTCCATGTCCTTCTTATGTTGGGGGCCCCAGAGCTGGACACAGTACTCCATGGGGGGTCTCACGAGAGCAGAGTAGAGGGACAGAATTACCTCCCTCGACCTGCTGGCCACACTGCTTTTGATGCAGCCCAGGATATGGTTGGCCTTCTGGGCTGCAAGCACACTTTGCCATCTCATGTTGAGCTTCTCATCAACCATCACCCCCAAGTCTTTCTCCTCAGGGCTGCTCTCAATCCATTCTCCGCCCAGCCTGTATTTGTGCTTTGGATTGCCCTGACCCACATGCAGGACCTTGCACTTGGCCTTGTTGAACTTCATGCGGTTCACACAGGCCCAGCTCTCAAGCCTGTCAAGGTCCCTCTGGATGGCATCCCTTCCCTACAGCGTGTTGACTGTACCACACAGATTGGTGTCGTCAGTGAACTTGCTGAGAGTGCACTCAATCCCACTGTCCATGTCGCCGACAAAGATGTTAAAGAGGACCGGTCCCAATACCAACCCCCGAGGAACGCCACTCGTCACTGGTGTTCACTTGAACATCGAGCCATCGACCGTAACTCTTTGAGTGCGACCATCCAACCAATTCCTTATCCACCGAGTGGTCCATCCGTCAAGTCCATGTCTCTCCGATTTAGAGACAAGGATGTCATGCGTGACAGCGTCAAATGCTTTCCACAAGCCCGGGTAGTTGACATCAGTTGCTCTTCCCCTATCCACCAGTGCTGTAAACCCATCGTAGAAGGCCACCAAATTTGTCAGGCATGATTTGCCCTTAGTGAAGCCATGTTGGCTGTCACAAATCACCTCCTTGATTTTCATGTGCCTCAGTATAGTTTCCAGGAGCATCTGCTCCATGATCTTGCCAGGCACAGAGGTGAGACTGACTGGCCTGTAGTTCCCCGGGTCTTCCTTTTTCCCCTTCTTGAAGATGGGGGTTATGTTTGCCCTTTTCCAGTCAGTGGGAACTTCACCAGACTACCACGACTTCTCAAAAATGATGGACAGTGGCTTAGGAACTTCAACCACCAGTTCACTCAGGACCCGTGGACACACCTCATCAGGTCGCACGGACTTGTGCACCTTCAGGTTCCTTAGATGGTCTCGAACCTGATCTTCTCCTACGGTGGGCGGTTCTTCACCCTTCCTGTCCCTGCCTCTGCCTCCTGCGACTTGGGTGGTGAGGCTAGAGCACTTGCCGGTGAAGACTGAGGCAAAAAAGTCGTTGAATACCTCAGCCTTCTCCATGGTTATCCTGGTTATCCTGGGTAACCAGGTCTCCTGTTTCCTTCTGGAGAGGGCCCACATTTTCCCTAGTCTTCCTTTTATCACTGACATACCTACAGAAGCATTTCTTGTTGTCCTTGACACCCCTGGCCAGATTTAATTCTATCAGGGCTTTAGCTTTCCTAACCTGGTCCCTGGCTGCTCGGACAATTTCTCTGTGTTCCTCCCAGGCTACCTGCCCTTGCTTCCACCCTCTGTAGGCTTCCTTCTGGTGCCTGAGTTTATCCAGGAGCTCCTTGTTCATCCATGCGGGCCTCCTGTCATTTCTGCCTGCCTTCCTCTTTGTCAGGATGCATTGCTCCTGAGCCTGGAGGAGGTGGTCCTTGACCAGCTTTCTTCGGCCCCTCTTCCCTCCAGGGCTTTATCCCAAGAGACTTTCCCAAGCAGGTCCCTGAAGAGGTCAAAGTCTGCTCTCCTGAATTCCAGGGTGGAGAGCTGGCTGTGCGCCCTCCTTTCTGCCCTATGGATCTTGAACTCCACCATTTCATGGTCGCTGCAGCCAAGGCTGCCCTTGAGCTTCACGTCCCCCACTAGCCCCTCCTTGCTGGTGAGAACAAGGTCCAGCATGGCACCTCTCCTTTTTGGCTCCTCTATCATTTGGAGAGGGCAGTTGTCATCCACGCATTCCAGGAACCTCCTGGATTGCTTGTGCCCAGCTGTGTTGTCCTTCCAACAGATATTGGGGTGGTTGAAGTCCCCCATGAGGACCAGGGCTGGTGAACATGAGGCTACATCTATCTGTCTGTAGAAGCCCTCATCTGCTTAGTCTTCCTGGTCAGGTGGCCTGTAGGAGATGCCTACTATAATGTCTCTTGTCCCTGCCCTCCCTTTAATCCTGACCCATAAGCTCTCCGTCAGCTCCTCCTCCATCCCCAGGCAGAGCTCCATGCACTCGAACTGGTCATTGACATGGAGCGCAACACCCCTCCTCATCTCCCCTGCCTGCCCTTCCTAAAAAGCCTGTATTCCTCCATTCCAATGCTCCAGTCATCAGAGCCATCCCACCATGTCTCTGCGATGCCAATAAGGTTGTAGCCTTGCAGGTATGTGCACGTCTCTAGCTCTTCTTGTTTGTTCCCAGTGCTCCGTGCGTTTATATAGAGACTTTTCATTTGGGCCCCTGACAAAGCTGACTTACTGCCCGAAATTCCTTTCCGCTGCTCTCCTGGCACTCTCCTGCACACTTGCCATCCTTCTCCAGTCTCTGGGCACCTGTTGCTGGCCCTGGCATTGGACTGGCTGAATTGCGATGGACTGAGGTCCCCCTCCACCCGCAACTCTAGTTTAAAACCCTCTTTACCAGCTTGGCAAGACTATGAACCAAGACACTCTTGCCCTTCTCTGATAGATGGACCCCGTCGGCTGCCAGAAGACCAGGTTTCTCGAAATGAGTCCTGTGGTCTAAGTAGCCAAACCCCGGGCTGTGGCACCAGTCCTGTAGCCATGCATTAATTTGCCTAATTCGACTGTCCCTTTTAGTCCCCTTTTGTTTGACCGGGAGGATTGATGAGAAAACTACCCAGACCCCAGAGTCCTTTACCACTGCTCCCAGGGCTCTGCCTCAGACCTCTCCTAGCTGTATCACTGGTGCCCACGTGAAACAGCAGCAGCGGGTAATAGTCTGTGGGCTGTACTAGGCTCGGTAGTCTCTCCATGACATCCCTGATGTGAGCCCCCGGTAAGCACACACCTCTCTAGAGAGTGCATCAGGTCGGCAGATGGGTGCCTCTGTGCCTCTCAGTAGAGAGTCACCTACCAAGATGGGTGCCTCTGTGCCTCTCAGTAGAGAGTCACCTACCAAGATGGGTGCCTCTGTGCCTCTCAGTAGAGAGTCACCTACCAAGATGGGTGCCTCTGTGCCTCTCAGTAGAGAGTCACCTACCACTATCACCCATTGCTTTTTCTTAGTAGCACTGGTCTTTACACAGCGAGCACACTGGGCTGCCTTACTGGGCTCCAGTGTCTCTCCTGATGCAGCAGGTCTTTCCTCCTCAGACTGCAGAGGACTGAAGCAGTTCTGCAAGGGCACCTCAGGCTTCGTGGGAAGTCTCTTCCTCCTGCCTTTGCATCCTTCCATTCCTCTGCAGTTTTATCCCCCCTTCCTTCTGTGTGTGCCACTGGGGGGTTCTGCAGGGGCACCTCAGGCTTTGGGGGAAGTCTCTTCCTCCTGCTCGTTCTTGCCTTTACAATCCTCCATTCTTCTGCAGTTTTATGCCCCCTTCCTTCCATGTGTGCCGCTGAGGGGTTTTTCAGCTGTTTGGCCATTGACTGGTGGGGCCACTGCAGACTGCACTTGGACCCTGTTATCCAGCTCCTTCTCAGCCTCCCTGATGTCACACAGCCTCCTCACCGCCTCCTGTAGCTCAGCCACCTCCTGCAGGAGGTCCTCCACCTGGGCACACCTGATGCAGGCAGGTCTGCTGCTGCCCATCCCTGCCCCGGGCAAAAGATCCAGGCACTTTACCGCAGCCCGAGGTCTGCACTGCAACCTCTCCCTTCAGCAGCTCTGTCTGGGTGGAGGCATCGGTCACGGCTGGGGTCGATGGTGCAGATCCCCGAGCCGGAGCTGCAGCCCTCGCTCTCAGGCGAGCGCCCACCACTCTGCCCTGAGGGTCAGGGAGGGCGTCTGCGCCCTCCCTGCGCGCCCTCCCGCGCGAACTGCCGCGCCTCGCCCTGTTTGCCCGCTCTGGTCGCTGGCGCTCCCGGGGCCGCCTTTGCAGGACGGGCCGCGGTTGCTCTGGCAACGCCCCCGCCTCGTCAGCGGCTGTCCGCGAGCGCTGCCGGCTCCGGGCCGCTCCCGCCGCTGCCCCGGCGTTTCCTCACCTCAGGAAAAGCCGCCGTGCGGCAAGACCTGCCCCTCCGTTACGGGACCGGCCGGCTCCGGAGCAGCTCCCCTCGGCTGTTGTAGAAATTTTCACATAAATTGTTATAGAAGTTCTCGTGAATTAAGCAGATAAGAATCAATAAAGATGAAAAAGAACTAAGAATAGAATAATAAATGTAAGTCTGACAAACACAGGTGGGCTTTCACAATCCATTAATATTGTTGTCAAAGCTCCTTTATATAATCCTGACCTATGACTGAAACAATCATCATTCAAAGCTTAATGAGTAGCTAAGCAGGAGTAGGCCTAGAAGTATTACTGTCTGATGCCTTTAGTAAAAAGGATGTATGGTTAACCTTTTCTTTACCTTAAAAAAAACATAGGACACTTAGAAATAAGCATTAATAGAAATAAGGTTCTAAATAGACTTTAGCTATTTTAGGTTAATACTTAGGAGACCCTGGCAGTGGAAGCCAGACTCTGGTCAACCTGGATCAAGACGTGACGCTGATCACAGCAAGAACATTAAGGACGGGGTGTCTACTGGAGCCGGAGTGGAACCAGAACATAAAGATCAGCTGACCAATGGAAAAGAATGGACTTTTGTGGACTCCTGACACTGGACTTTTGTGGACTCTTGACGAAGGAAGAAAGAGGAATTGAAATAGTTAGTGGATTTTTAACAGAAGCTTGTGAGAAGTTTGTGATGTAATTACTTATTAGTTTCTATATAAACTGATAGTGAATTTGAGTCAGGTACCATTCACTGAGGTGGTGGTCCAACTCTGAGTTGCTTCAATAAAGAATCGCAAACCTAGAGACCCGGACTCTGCCAATTTTCTTTAACATCGGTGACTGACTTCTTGGAGAGATAGCCCATAGACTAAAGAGAATATCTGTGTGTATATATGGATATGTATGTATGTTGAGAGATGGGGAAAATAGTAGTGACTTGATGTAAAATATATAGATTAAGGGGTGGAATCCTGTTCTGGTTTCATGGGATAAAATTTATAGAATCAAGTTTCTGTTAAGATTCTTGTTTCAGTTTGTGGCCAGCCATGGTGATGAAGGCCCTTACCAGTTAAATCCAGGGCAGCTGACCCTGGCTAGCCCACAGGTGTATTCTATATAATTGACATCAAGCTCACTTCAAAAGGGAAAGCTTGCTGGGGAGGAGGGGGAGTTGTTTTTGTTCTCCTTTCTTTTAGCCTCCCTTTTTCTCATTCCCAACAATTGCTATTCCTGGACAACTTGCTGCAACTTTGTAGTTAAGTATAATTTTGTGTGTTTTGTATTATCATTGATATTGATTTCTTTATTTTATTAAATCTGTTTAATTTTAACCCACGAGTCTCCCTCCTTTTCCCAATTCCCTTCCTCAGTTGGGGAAGGAACACTGGGTGAAAGAAAAACTGTTATTGTTTAGCTCCGGGTGCAGGCTAAACAAAGACAGCATCTTTTCCTTTTAACCACCTGAACACTTTCCTTCATTCAGAAATGCTTTCCAGATTGTTTCATTTGAGGAGGAGGATTTGAACATAAGCACCTGGCCTTTCACAATTCACCACAGCTGGAATCGCACTGCACACATGTCATATACGATAAAGAATAACAAATCTGAGGCCAATCAGTAGGGTAATGATCCCACTTGCCCGACCTGAAAGCATCCTCAGATTGCAGCTGTCTAATTTGGACTGTTGGTGAATAGTGAAAGGTTTCGCCTCAGTTCATCCTATGCTCGGTGTTCACTTAGGACATCCTGACCATAGCTAGAAGCTACACAAAGCTCTGGAGGGCGTAACTGAGGTGGTCCTGGTAAATTCTCTCTGCTCTTTTCTTGTGCATTTTGCTCAGGGCTGGCTCTAATTAGTCATAAAAGAAGTACGAACATGCATGCAGCAATTAGATTTATATTTTAAGTGCTCGTCCACATGTATTTCTCTAACACAAGTATAGAGTCTACCCCCTTTATCCTTCAAACAGTATTTTAATACAAATACATAGCTATTAAAACCTTAAGGTCTCCCTCTACTCCGCTCTCATGAGACACCACCTGGAGTACTGTGTCCAGCTCTGGGGTCCCCAACATAAGAAGGACATGGAGCTGTTGGAACGAGTCCAGAGGAAGACCATGAAGATGATGAGAGGGCTGGAGCACCTCTCCTATGAAGACAGGCTGAGAGAGTTGGGGCTGTTCAGCCTGGAGAAGAGAAGGCTCCAGGGAGACCTTATAGCAGCCTTCCAGTACCTGAAGGGAGCCTACAGGAAAGATGGAGAGGGACTTTTTACAAGGGCATGTAGTGATAGTATGAGGGGGAATGTTTTAAACTGAAAGAAGATAGATTTAGATTAGATATTAGGAAGCAATTCTTTACTGTGAGGGTAGTGAGACACTGTAACAGGTTGCCCAGAGAAGCTGTGGATGCCACCTCCCTAGCAGTGTTTAAGGCCAGATTGGATGAGGCTTTGAGCAACCTGGTCTAGTGGAAAGGTGTCCCTGTCTGTGGCAGGTGGGTTGGAACTAGATGATCTTTAAGGTCCCTTCCAACCCAAACCATTCTATGATTCTATGATCTACTATCCATATAAATACAATCTCATTTTAAAAGTTAAAAATTTCTTCTGAAGACCTACTTAATAAAAAGTATTAAAACAACAAATAACTTATCACTACAGATACCAGAGCCTCTATCAGGTACTATAAAATATGGCCTGAAAGGCAGACTATAACTTGAGAATTCAAGGCCTACTGTTTAAAGAATAAGAATTATTCTAATTTTGTAAAACTTTAAATATAAACCAACAACAAAACCAATTATAAGTCCTCCCATTCTTCGAGATCTATTATTTATATGTGCACTCCCTACTACGGATACCAACAGTCAAACGTTAATTACCATCAAACCCTGGCAGGCTCTACAGAAATGCCCATTCTGCTTGTGACATACACCTTCCTTTACAATACTGGATCAAAGTACGCCACAGCTGGTGCCAAGATCCTCAAGAAAACTTATGGTGTCACAGCCAGGACAACCAAGAGGCTCCTTTTTGGAAAAATTACCTTGAACCACAGCACTTCCAAAGTACGGCCAGATCTTGCAGGTCAAGAAAGTGACCAAGTACCCTGATAAATTCACAACAGCACTACCACTGCAAATGTCACCCATGGGAACTTTAATCTCTCAACAGACACAGTCTCAGGAGAAGAACTCCAGCCCTTGTTCTTTTTCTATCCTACAAAGTTCCTGCCCAATAGGCACGAGTTCTGCCCTTTCTGATGTCTGCCTCCTGCCAAAGCAGACTCTGTTGGGAATAAATCTTGAAAACGCACAGGGATGGAGAAATGAGAGGTCTAGTAACAATGCGACTTGGAATTATGTAAAGTTAGGAGACAGCATCTAACATCCACTCATCCAAAACAGCAGATTGCCAGGACAGGTAATTTGAAAGTCCTTCACTGAATACCTAATGAAGTAAAGGTAATGGCAACTGAGGCGGAGAAAGAAGCTACAGTTCAAACTCCTGCAAGCAGCTTTGCTTTGGGCTTCAGACAGCAGATGTTGCAGAGCTCAGGGCCTGGACTGTCCCCACATTAACTCTTAACACCTTTGCTGGAGACCTCACTGTGACCTATCAGGAACACTAACGAACTAAATGAAATTATTTTTACCTGGAAGGTGTAGGAAATAGTTCAAGTCAATATATGGCAGCATGTGAGACCTTGCCTGAATGAAGATTTGCCCTTAGCAATTGCATCTATAAATCTATTTACCTTGCAGCGAATGAGAGGGAATGTATACTGACACAATTGCAGTGGCATGGGAGCAGGTGGTAAATGTCTAGGGCACCTTGCAGCATGATAATAATGGATTCATACAAGTCACAGAATCACAGAATCACAGAATGTTAGGGATTGGAAGGGACCTCGAAAGATCATCTAGTCCAATCCCCCTGCCGGGGCAGGATTGCCTAGACCATATCACACAGGAACGCGTCCAGGCGGGTTTTGAATGGCTCCAGAGAAGGAGACTCCACAACCTCTCTGGGCAGCCTGTTCCAGTGTTCGGTCACCCTCACTGTAAAGAAGTTTTTCCTCATATTTATGTGGAACCTCCTGTGTTCCAGCTTGCACCCATTACCCCTTGTCCTGTCAAGGGATGTCACTGAGAAGAGCCTGGCTCCATCCTCGTGACACTTGCCCTTTACATATTTAGAAACATTAATGAGGTCACCCCTCAGTCTCCTCTTCTCCAAGCTAAAGAGACCCAGCTCCCTCAGCCTCTCCTCAGAAGGGAGATGTTCCACTCCCTTAAACATCTTCGTGGCTCTGCGCTGGACTCTCTCTAGCAGTTCCCTGTCCTTCTTGAACTGAGGGGCCCAGAACGGGACACAATATTCCAGATGCGTCCTCACCAGGGCAGAGTAGAGGGGGAGGAGAACCTCTCTTGACCTGCTAACCACACCCCTTCTAATACACTCCAGGATGCCATTGGCCTTCTTGGCCACAAGGGCACACTGCTGGCTCATGGTCATCCTGCTGTCCACTAGGACCCCCAGGTCCCTTTCCCCTACGCTGGTCTCCAACAGCTCTGTCCCCAACTTGTACTGGTACATGGGGTTGTTCTTGCCCAGATGCAGGACTCTACACTTGCCCTTGTTATATTTCATTAAATTTCTGCCCGCCCAACTCTCCAGCCTGTCCAGGTCCCTCTGAATGGCTGCGCAGCCTTCCGTTGTGTCAGTCACTCCTCCCAGTTTTGTGTCATCAGCGAACTTGCTGACAGTGCACTCTATTCCCTCATCCAAGTCATTAATGAATATATTGAATAGTACTGGTCCCAGTACCGACCCTTGAGGGACTCCGCTAGACACAGGCCTCCAACTGGACTCTGTCCCATTGACCACCACTCTCTGGCTTCTTTCCTTCAGCCACTTCACAATCCACCTCACTACCCGATCATCCAGACCACACTTCCTCAGTTTAGCTGCAAGGATGCTGTGGGAGACCCTGTCAAACGCTTTACTGAAATCGAGATAGACCACATCCACAGCTTTACAGAATCACAGAATCACAGAATGTTAGGGACTGGAAGGGACCTCGAAAGATCATCTAGTCCAATCCCCCTGCCGGGGCAGGATTGCCTAGACCATATCACACAGGAACGCGTCCAGGCGGGTTTTGAATGGCTCCAGAGAAGGAGACTCCACAACCTCTCTGGGCAGCCTGTTCCAGTGTTCAGTCACCCTCACCGTAAAGAAGTTTTTCCTCAAATTTAAGTGGAACCTCCCTGTGTTCCAGCTTGCACCCATTGCCCCTTGTCCTGTCAAGGGATGTCACTGAGAAGAGCCTGGCTCCATCCTCTTGACACTTGCCCTTTACATATTTAGAAACATTAATGAGGTCACCCCTCAGTCTCCTCTTCTCCAAGCTAAAGAGACCCAGCTCCCTCAGCCTCTCCTCAGAAGGGAGATGTTCCACTCCCTTAATCATCTTCGTGGCTCTGCGCTGGACTCTCTCTAGCAGTTCCCTGTCCTTCTTGAACTGAGGGGCCCAGAACTGGACACAATACTCCAGATGCGGCCTCACCAGGGCAGAGTAGAGGGGGAGGAGAACCTCTCTTGACCTGCTGACCACACCCCTTCTAATACACCCCAGGATGCCATTGGCCTTCTTGGCCACAAGGGCACACTGCTGGCTCATGGTCATCCTGTTGTCCACTAGGACCCCCAGGTCCCTTTCCCCTACGCTGGTCTCCAACAGCTCTGTCCCCAACTTGTACTGGTACATGGGGTTGTTCTTGCCCAGATGCAGGACTCTACACTTGCCCTTGTTATATTTCATTAAATTTCTCCCCGCCCAACTCTCCGGCCTGTCCAGGTCCCTCTGAATGGCTGCGCAGCCTTCCATTGTGTCAGCCACTCCTCCCAGTTTTGTGTCATCAGCGAACTTGCTGACAGCACACTCTAATCCCTCATCCAAGTCATTAATGAATATATTGAATAGAACTGGTCCCAGAACCGACCCTTGCGGGACTCCGCTAGACACAGACCTCCAACTGGACTCTGTCCCGCTGACCACTACTCTCTGGCTTCTTTCCTTCAGCCACTTCACAATCCACCTCACTACCTGATCATCCAGACCACATTTCCCAGTTTAGCTGCGAGGATGCTGTGGGAGACCGTGTCAAACGCTTTACTGAAATCGAGATAGACCACATCCACAGCTTTACCATCATCTATCCACCGGGTAACATCCTCATAAAAGGCTATCAAGTTGGTTGAGCAAGACTTCCCGTTGGTGAAGCCATGCTGAGTGCCCCTAATGATCCCCCTATCCTTGATGTGCCTAGAGACAGCACCAAGAACAAGTTGCTCCATCAGCTTTCCGGGGATGGAGGTGAGGCTGACCGGTCTATAGTTACCCGGGTCCTCCTTCTTGCCCTTTTTGAAGACTGGAGTGACATTCGCTTTCCTCCAGTCCTCAGGCACCTCTCCTGTTGCCCATGACTTAGCAAAGATGATGGAGAGTGGCCTAGCAATGACTTCCGCCAGCTCCCTCAGCACCCGCGGATGCATCCCATCAGGGCCCATGGATTTATGGACGTCCAGGTTGCTTAATTGGTCCCTGACCCAGCCCTCATCTACCAAGACAGATTCCTCCTCTATCCTGACTTCTTCTGGGGCTTCAGGGGTCCGGGGCTCCTCAGGACAGCCTCCAGCAGTATAGACAGAGGCAAAGAAGGCATTCAGTAACTCCGCCTTCTTTTTATCCTCTGTCTCCAGGGCCCCCACCTCATTCATCAGTGGGCCTACATTGCCTCTAGTGTTGGCTTTACCTGCAATGTATTTGAAGAAGCCCTTTCTGTTGTCCTTGACCTCTCTTGCAAGGTTTAATTCCAAGGAGGCCTTAGCTTTCCTAGTTGCCTCCCTACATCCTCTGACAACAGACTTATATTCCTCCCAAGTGGCCAGCCCCTCCTTCCACGATCTGTACACCCTCTTCTTCCACTTGAGTTTGCCCAGCAGTTCCCTGTTCAACCATGCAGGTCTCCTGGTACCCTTCCTTGACTTCCTACCTGTTGGGATGCTCTGATCTTGAGCTCGGAAGAAGCAGTCCTTGAATGCTAACCAACTATCTTGGGCCCCCTTACCTTCTAGTACCCTGTCCCATGGGATTTCCCCTAGCAATTGCTTGAAAAGGCCAAAGTTGGCCCTCCTGAAGTTCAGGGTTGTGATTCTGCTAGCTATTCTGTTCCTGCCACATGAGATCCTGAACTCTACCATCTCATGGTCACTACAACCAAGGCTGCCCTCAACCTTCACCTCTTCAACCAGACCCTCCTTGTTAGTAAGGATAAGATCCAGCAGCGCTCCTCTCCTAGTTGGCTCATCCACCATTTGCATCAGAAAGTTATCATCAACGCACTGGAGGAACCTCCTGGACTGGGGATGGCTGGCTGAGTAGGCCTCCCAGCAAATATCAGGGTAGTTGAAATCCCCCATGACAACCAGGCCCTGTAATTGCGAGACTGCTCTCAGCTGCCTGTAGAAGGCCTCATCACTGTCCTCATCCTGATCCGGTGGCCTGTAATAGACACCCACAACAGTATCACCCCTGCCAGCCTGCCCCTTAATTCGCACCCACAAACTCTCAGCTCGCTCCTGATCCGCCCCTGGACAGAACTCAATACATTCTAGCTGCTCACTCACATAAAGAGCAACTCCACCACCTCTCCTTAGTGGCCTGTCTTTCCTGAACAGGACATAGCCATCCATGACCACATTCCAGTCATGCGAGGCGTCCCACCAAGTCTCTGTAATTGCCACTAGATCATAGCCCCCCGACCGAACACGGATTTCCAGCTCCTCCTGTTTATTCCCCATGCTGCGTGCATCGGTGTATAGGCATTTCAGGGAGCGAGCTGAGCACACCGATTTCACCCTAGGGGGATGGGAGGCCTCCTGGTCTTCCTCGACACTAGAGCGTTGCCCAGGTGGTGCAAGCCCAGCTACAACCCCATCCCCCTTCGAATCTACTTTAAAGCTCTCCGAATGAGCCCTGCTAATTCCTGTCCCAGAACCCTTTTGCCCCGATGACATAAACCTTTCACATGTATTACGGTCACGCCTGGTGTCTTGTAAAACCAGCCATTATTAAAGAACCCAAAGCCCTGCCTGTAGCACCAGTCTCGTAGCCAGGCATTAATAGAGAGAATCCTACTATTCCATCCCACGTCATCACCTGAAAATGGAAGGAGGGAGGAGAAAACAACTTGTGCCCCAGACTCTGTCACCAACCGTCCTAGGGCCTTGTAGTCTTTCTTCATCCCCCTCAGACTACGGGATGCAGCTTCTTCCCCACCTGTCTGGAAGATCAGCAGGGGGTAGTAGTCTGTGGCCTGCACCAGGTTGGGGAGTTGCCTGGTGATATCCCTGATTCGGGCTCCAGGCAGGCTGCAGACCTCCCTGTGATGGGGGTCAGCTCTGCATATTGGGCCCTCAGATCCCTTAGGAAGGGGTCTCCAACCACTAAAACTCTTCTCTTCTTCCTTGTGGAGGAGGTAGCTATACGCCTGTCAGGTTTTTCTGACTGTGGTGGGACCTCTGATATAGGTTGCCTCTCCACCACATCCCCATTGGACCGGCTGTATTCCACTCGGGCTTCATATCTATTGCTCAGAGGCACCTGTGGAGGCAAAGTAGGCAAGGAGGGCACTCGCCTTTTGCCACGGCCATAGACTTGGCTTCACTCACTCCTCTCCTCTAAGTTATTGTTTTCCACCTGAGAGGGCAGAGTACAGGGGTCCCTCGATCCTGGGAGCTCTCCGGCAGGTGCTCCCATTTTTGTTGCAGGGAGGGCAGAGCCTGGCTCCACCAGTCTATCTCCATTTCAGCCTCCCGAATGCTCCTAAGCCTTTCTACTTCGGCTTGAAGCCTTTCAACCTGGCTTTGCAGCTGTGCCACTCGGCCGAGTGGATCATCTACCTGCTCACAGCGCACACAGCCCCTGTCACCACAGAGATACTGCAGCATTCCCTGCAGCCTGCAACCTGCACCATTGCCTCCTTCCGTGGGAGCTCTGTCTGGGTTCCCACATCCATTTTGATCTTCTTCCGCCAGGTAGATACCATTGTTCTTTCACTGAGCTGGGAAATACCTGTTGGTGACACCCCTGGTTCACAGCTCCTTGGCACCTTCCTCACCTTGTGCACTGGGAGGGAGTCAGCACCCTTCCCAACGAGCTGCAAACTGCTGTGGCCTCTCCTGCCCTGGGACACACCCAGTCACTGCTGACTCACACAGTCACTGCTGACTCTCCCTCTCCCCTCTGGCCAGGGACTAGTCCCTGCCCTCCAGGAGGCTTTTTATCACCCAATCAATCACCACCCCCAATCAACAGGGGGTGGTGCATTTAAATTGCCCGCGGTGCCTCCGGCTACGCCCCCTCCTCTCCTGTTTCGTTGCCGGGAACCTCCCAGTCCAGGGTGGGGGGGGAAGCAGCTCGGGGCTGCTGCTCTGGGGGGGCTAAGAGTACGAAAACCGCCCGGTTACAGCCCGATGTCGCCCTCGCCACCGCACTAACCTCAAGTCGCTGTCGCTGCTGCCGCCGCTGTCAGCTGTTAGTCAGTATTGTCAGTAGCATCTCAGTATTGTCTGTGTTCTTGTAGCAAAAAAAAAAAATAGAGGAAGTTGCCAGATTATTTGATGGACTACATGATGCTCAAAAAATATATGGCTACCCGTTGAGAAAGAAAGTTTTCTCCTTAATGGATCAGTATCAGCTTAAGTGCTTAAATCCAAAAGTAACAAATTCCACCTGCTCCGCTCTGAGATCCCTATTTCCAGAAAGAAGGGCTGCAAACAAAAATTTCTCCCATCAGAATCTGGTCCTTCTTGTGTACTCTTTCAGAAGAGGAAGCACAAACCACAGACATTAGGTCCAGCACAGCTATATTTACTAGCTGAGTGTGCCTGTGGAGTACAAAGCAGAGGGGATGAAGAAGGACATGTGCAGAATTCACAGAGTTCCTATCAATCATTCCTGAAGTCCACAAGGACTCTTGTTGCAAGTGTGGATGCTGCCAACATGAGCAGATAAGATTTATTCCAAAAATCTCATTTATAGATGAGCTCAACTAGAAAGTAGCAGAGAAAGAAGATGCATCATCAGCATCTTCAAATCTATGTCCTAAGAGCGAGCCTCGGGCTGAAAGCAGCAGTCCCTGAAAGGTGAACTATCCCTCACACCTCCATGTGATAAATGCACCAGAACTAGAGAGCCGTACCCACCGTCTCTCAATAAAAAGAGGGGAAGGGAACCGGTGACACAGCCTATACTCATTTGCAATAATGTATCTTGGTGCTGAATTAAGTTCTGCACCCTCTGTTGCAGCCTCTCACTCCCGGGAGGACTCACAGTACTACTTCTTGTCCTGCTGCTACCAAAGAAAAGAGGATCCCTCTCCCAAACTGTCAAGCACAAAGACAATTAGTGCATGAGGAGTAAAGATATGGTTAAAGAAAACACTTGCATTCAAAACAAACAAAGAGGAGGGTTCTTCATCCACTGTGTAATTAACCTATGTTAGTGAGATTAAATTACAAAAGTCATAGTGGATGCTAAATGTTTGCATGGCTTCAAAAAGTGACCAGAAAAATTAATTGAAGAAAAGTTTACTGAGGCCTTTTCTACTTAATAGTACAAAAATGCCAAAGATACTGTTGGAGACAGGACAATGGAGTAGAGAGACCTTTCATCTTGACCTTTGTTGGCAGGGTGTTCTTAAAACCGGTAAACTATAATTTAGCTGAGAAAGTTGGTTAAGTATATTGTTTTTCTTTTGAAGAAAACAGATAATCTATTTCAGTGAGTTATGGTGCTGCAGAGATGGGCTGACAGCTACAGAGAGAAATCCTGGGGACTGAATTTTAGGAAGACACCAGCTGTCTCTCTTACTACAGGATAGCTGCAAAAGGCAAAGAAATCTGGTCTAGTTCTTCAAAGGAAAGTAACGCCTTCTCAAGGGAGGGTTTGATTCTTGGCTCATTTGTACAGATTAGCACCTTGGTTTTGGCCCAGAGCTGCTCCCATTCACAGAAGTGACTTCTTCCATCTTCATGGCAGTGGCCTTTGGTACCACATTACATCGTCTTTCTCTGTATGGTATCTAGAACTTGGTGTTACCACATAACAAAGGAAAGTGAATCACGTCGGCAGCCTACTGAAATAGATGGAACAAAAGCCCTCTCTATAGCAGGACACATATCAAAGTGCGGGCTCAGAATGAGTGCCCAAAGGAAAAGAGGAAGACTGACAGGACTCAGTCACTTTCAGAGGATAAGTTGTGAAGAAACACCTGGAAATTTTCATGATGCCATGTTTTAGCACAGAAAGATTAAGGAAGAAGTTGTTTCCAAAGACTCACAGAGGAAAGGAGGTACTGACAGAAAAACATGTAGTCAGAGCAACAGAAGTCAGCTTATATTTAAACCTGTCTGCTTCAGGCTTACAGTTGAAATGCAGGAGATGGGCAAAGGCAGCTTCGAAGCTTCTATCATGTGCCCAATTTATTTAGGGCCAACTCAAGCCTGCTCAAGTTTGGCTCAGGTGTGCTGTCTGTCTCTACCCTTTACATGTACACCAAGCTTAAAAGGTACAACAGTGGAAGCGTAGACCTGGATGACTATCACATTTCCCAGAGAGTAGACTCTATGCTAATTGTTGCTAATTAGCATTAGTGGAACAGTGTTTCATCTCTGTGGAACAACCCCATGGAAATACTTTCCAAAATGTTCCTGTACATAACTTTACAACTGGCATATTAAGCAAATGTTTTGCTTTAGATATGAAAGCTGAGAAGTTTGCTAATTGTCCATGATACCAGGAAGTAATTGAACAAGAACTCTCAATTCTCTGTTTTAAACAGAAGCCTGTCTTCTTTCAAGATGGCATCCAATCTTTTTTCCTCAGCTTCCTGACAAAAAGACTTGATTCCTTACTTAAATGTTTGAAACTGATGGGCATTATGAGCTGAATTATGAACTAGCATTATCTGGAATCTAGAAACTACCCTTTGAAGTAAGCAACAGCTCTTCAAACTCTACAGTCAGCTCTTTGATGAACAGCTGTGAGGGAAATAGCTCCTTGCAAGACTTGCAAGCTGCACCAACTTCTCCTCTAGCATGGATCCCAAGTACTCTTGTGTCCTCTCACGTCTCTCTCATTTGTGGACATGTAAGTTTTTCCTTTAGTTACTAGGTTTGTGAATTGTTTGGCCTCAGATGGTCTGCTGCTTGTTTTTCTCATGTATTTCAACATACATATCAGCAGACTGGTACAAAATTTAATTAGTGATCTGAGACGCAAGGTTTGGACCTCTACACCAATTTCGTCAGTTTGGTGTTTTTTTTCCCGTTACTTCAATAGTCACCTCATTACTCAGTGTTTCCTTCGTAGCACTGTCACCATCCAGCAAACGTATCTGTGGACTTCATCTCAACATTGTGACATCCAGGTTTCTGACACAACTCCCAGAACTTCAGGTTTTATTTACTGATAGAATTTATACCCTTTTCCACATAAGAGTAATTTGCATATCTATAGAAGCACGTTGGTAAGTATACTAAGAGGCTGTACAAGTATAATATTTTAACTGAAGGCACAATGAAGTACTTACACTGCAGACAGTAGCTAAACTATTCTGATCTCCCCTTTCTGTAACAGTTTCAGAGTAGCTGTCTCAGTAATCTCTAAAAAAAACGTAGAACCTCTTATTACCAGGGGACTTGCCTTCGTCTGAACTGTGTCTTCTTTTCCAGCAGTGAGATTTAACAGATGAATCTGTCTCTTCCAGAGATCTGCTCACAGGCTCCATTCCTAAGGGAATTGTCTCTCTTCTGCCTCTAACATAGTGGATTCACATAAACACTAGTAATCTCCTTAAAAACAAACAAACAAAAAAAGAAATAATACCAAAGATCACTCAATATTTTCTTGTAATCACTTCAGGGGCACAGTAATAACTATTCTTCTCCACTCCAAAAGGACATCTAACAAGTGGTGAAAACTGCCTAGATGGTTTACTTAATAAGTGTTTTTAACTCAGAATTAAGGTTGCCAAATTGAAACTCAAGCTCTTACAAAATGTCATATTAAGCAAAACATGAAATCCGAAAACTAGAATATACAAAGTTAGGGTACATGTCCTCACAGTCTGAGCTTTGCCCTTAGTTATCAAACTAGCCATAAGAACTAAGCTACAAGAAATCCAGGTGCACTCAGTGTTACCAACATGTGTATTAGTAAGGACAGATCTAGCTCAAACAACTTGAAGAAGCTGGGTGATGCAAAACCACACATGCGAGCCACACGTTTCTGGTTCGAAATCTCACCCCATCCAATTGTTAAGACATTAAATTATAATGTGTTACTTGCTTTTCGGAGCCCTCTGCTGCTGCTGCATATGTATTTTGCAGGCAACCATTTACTGAACTGGGATATTTCCATGATTAAAAAAAAAAAAAGCCGACCAAGTTGTTTTTCTATTCCACTGCAGAAGTAAAGGATCAAAGTTAAGCACTTGGAGTTTACCTTTGGCCAGAAAGATGTTCTCGCTATCACCTGTTCTAGAATATTCATCTCTTCTGCAAATATCCTAGCAATCAATACCCTAAAGATGAATGATTGTTCAGAGTCTGCAACGTTTCCTTCTGTTAAGGAAAAAAAAACTTTAGAAAACTGGTATGTGTGAGGTTACAGAAGACAAAAGGACATCACGCTTGGTAATAAGATATTAGTAATTCCAAAAATCACACTCTCCACCTTGAGTCTGTCATTACTCAATGTTCAATATATAAAAGGCAATGTATATGCATATTAATAGAAATACATACACATTCTTTGACAAAGTTGTCTAATAATATTCAAAAAGGCCTGTGGGAATACAGTAACTGAATACTCCAGGGAGAGCTAGTTCCCCCCAACCGGCCTCCTGCATTTGCTAGACACCCACTTTCCTCTAGTAGCTGTTCTTTGAAGTGTGTTGTCTGTCTGTATTGCATTAGTACTATTAACAAGGCCATGTGAAACCCATATAGCTAGCAATGCCTTTTGTCTAACACCTGGACCAAAACCCCTTCCTCAGCATAAAAACAAAGAGAAGACAGGTCTCATGCAGCAGAAACAGGTGCAGTCAATCTCTTGCTTTTACTTAGTTTTCAAAACAAAAAAAAAAAAAAAGAGGAGAGCATGCATTTGCTGCCTTAACAGAGTAACATCTAGAATGCCCCTCACTGCACTTGCGACTTACAGTTTTGTATACAGGGCAGAGCAGGCACAGGTAAATCAAAGTACAATTACAACTTGGTGGACACCACAAAATACACACAAATGCAGATGCTTTATACCATTCAAATGTCAATAAATTATACTTTCCACAGAAAACAGCAACTGTTTATCAGAAACAATCATTTATCTAACTTTTAAACAAAAATCTTTGCCTTCTGTGGCAATTCTCAAAATACTCTTTTTCATTTAAGACTAAAGATAGTATGTTAGAACCTAAACCAGCTTCCACTTCATCACCATGAATACACCTGCACTATATATTTTTCCCATGCAAATGAACACCCTAACTTGGCCAACACAGGCTAACACATCTCAGGCTCATTAACGTGGGATACTTTTTCATTCCCTCTTCTTTTTTAAATCTTGCTTTATCAAGCAAATGCTTCACTGTCCATTAAAAGCTTAATTAAAGAAGCCTTTAGTTCTTAAGCAGGCAAGAATATTAAAAAGCTATCACTCCAGACACTAGCATTACTATCCAATAGTTATCTCAAAAGAGTTGATGTTTTCTCTCCCTTTACCCCTTACCTGCTCTGGACTGAATGGGCCTTCCTGAGCAAACATCACAGAGCACTCAATTAGGTACTGGTTTATTAGTTCTCTCAGGTTTTCATCTGCTTCCAATATGGTGACACATTCTTGCAGCATTTCAGCAGCACTTTCTACTGACTCAGTGGAATGGGCAGACTGAGGGACTGAACACTGGCTCTCCACATGTTCCATGTTGACTGATTCAGCTTCAGGTGGTAAATTCATCTCATCAACAAGCTGAAATACAGCTTCAAGATTTACTTCTGTCTTCTTGTCTTCATGAGATGTATTACATGGCCAGTTAGAGGGCAGAAATTCAGCTGTATAAGGTGACTGCACTGGAGGACTCCGGGGGAAAAAAAAATACAGTAAGCTTTTATATCAAAAAATTACAGTGACAGGATATATATTGGTTCTGTAAGGCATCAACTGAAGTGTTCATTTATCCAAAAGCCTGAAAGATTGTTATTTGCATTTAAAACAGCAGGTTTAATTAAAAAAAAAAAAAGCTACTATTTTGTCTTGTTTTTCATTAACCACCTTATTCTTGGCACACTTCCTTTCTTCTGTCCACAGATTATCCTGGAGAGAAAGGAAGGTTACTTATCAGTAGCTGTGTACTCCCTCACATGCATTGGTTGCATACCCTTTGCATTGCAGGTATAAGTACACCCAAGCATTAAAATCAGAGACTTCTAGCCCTAGGAGGAGCTGCAGGGGTACATTAGAACCACCCTCTTCACATGCCACATCTGTGATAGAAAATGATAGAGCAAATCTACCTGCTTTCTGTTCTTCTAAAACTCAAGCATTCCTGTTGTGTATAAACCCAATACAAACTGCAAGATTTTTAAGCAAGAGCAAAAGGTACGTACGCTGTAAATGTGCATATGGACAACACAATTTGAGGAACTCAGTTACTTACCAATAACATCTTTTCACTCTTCAAGTGATGTGCCTATACACATCCACACAATGGGTGATTCCCAGGGATGCTCCAGTGCCAAAATGAACAGGAGTTCAGATACCTGTGGAAACAAATACTGTACAAAAACTGCCCTGTCTGCCACGGCCTCTCATCTAGACGCTCCTGTCACAACACAGTGTCCCAGAAATGCATGGCTCAAAGTCTACAGAAATCTGTATAAAAGCCCTATAGATCTTCAGGTCAGAAACAGTTCTTGAAGAATCTGTAGAGGCTGCCTTTGCCATCATCCAAAGCAGGTCTGAACATTACTAAAATACTTCTCTGTAATGACATCACAAGATGACAGGATACAGTCAGCAATCCAATGATAAATTTTTTCAGTAGAATTCACATAAATCAAAGAATGTTTAAAGCAGAAAGAAGACAATGCAGAGTTTTGCAAAAGCGGCAGGTCCTACCCAAGTGAAATGATAAATCCCATTTTAACAGCCGGTGTCTGTGCTGCTATTTCTTCTGGAGATGAGTCAGAGTTAAAGGACATGGAAGGGTAATTTCTTCTGACAAATACAAGTCACATAATGATGCTAAACAGAAAGTCAGGTATATTTAAAACACAATCTTATTTTGGAAGAGAACTGGTATGAAGGATTAGTCCTTAGCGCCTGAATATCCTCAGACCTTCTAGCTGAGGCAATGGTTAAGAAAAAGCTACTTCCACAGTTGAATAAATTAGAGAACAGGAAGCCACAGGATTACCTACTAGGAAAGCCATATCGGATCAAATGCCAGGGAAGGACTTGGTCTCTCATCAGCATGAGCATCAGAAGGCCCTGAAAAGAGATGAGAACCCTTCCTCTGGGTATATGAAGTCAAGTCCTCTTGTGGATTCACGTAGATGTGCCAGTCTGCAGATAGCCATAAACTGTGGAGGGTGGGCAGAAAGGGAGGGGAAGAGAAAACCTGGAATTGGAGAAATGTAGATTAAGTGAAGTGTTTTCATTAAAGGCAAGCCACCTTTATTTTTTTATTATATAGGTTTAAACATAGTTCCTTTCATTTACTATTTTTTCATTTGTATTTTTTAAAATATTAACAAGGTGTTTCACTTTTGTTGCATTGCCTGTTTGTTGTCTTAAGTAGCCAGGATTTTAAGTAAGATCTGGGTTACCAAGTCAACTGTCCAGGGAAGAGATCATCCCTGTCAAAACCAGCAAACAAACCAACCCACACTGCAACTTCTTCTGCCTCTTCTTAGGGGACCTCAGCTTGAAGCTGTTGTAACACATATCATCTTCTTGGATGCACTATAGGGTCTTGTACGCATTTCCAACAGGAGAAAGTGCCCACACAAAGATGGAATTTAAATCCTTTTAGTTTATCTAGAGAAGATAAGACAGACAAGGATGGGAAGGAGGCAGCAATGAAACAATGAGAAGTGATGAAAGATGGAGAAGTCAGGACTCAAAAGACTAATAGTTTGCTGGTCATTTGAGCTCAAGAGGAAAAATGGTCTAATTTAGCAAAAAACAGTGAAAGGGAAGATGAGCATTTCACTTACAAGACTAGCATAGTGTACACAGGTAGTAAAACACAACCACATCTTTTCAGGGGCTGCCAGGACCAAAACAGTCTGGCTTGAGTACTTGGGCAATCATTCAGAAGTCGTTCAGATTCAATTTCATTCTGAAATAATATGGCTGATTATCATTCTTATTACAAGTAAAGGCAAACCAATTAGAACTGCTTTTAAAGTCAGGAAAGTTTCTCTTCTCCTTCCTTCTTCCACATTTATTTCTTCCATTTCCAGTTACTTCTTGCTTCAGTTCAAAGAGGAAATACTGACAGCTTAAAAACAATGCTAATAGCAACAATCAAACAGCAGGGCTGCTATTTAAAAAAAAAAAAAAAACAAAACTAAGAAAGAAAAAAAAAAAAAGGAAAGAAGAAAAAAAAAATCACTAAAATCCAACATGCAGCCTTGGTTCACACCTGTGATAAAGCAGCAGGGAAATACTGCAGTAATGGTTGTGAGTTGCCAGAACTGCTGTTGCAGAAGAGAGCAGGAGTTTTCTCTCACAAGACTCATTCCTACCCAAGGATACCGGTTCGTCACACTGATCCGTGCCCCACTTCCACAGAACCCAAATGAAAAAGAGCAGGAAGCTGTACCTGAGCTCCCAGTTCTGTAACCAGTTGTGATGAGAGTGTACACAAATCTCTGAAACCTTGATTTCAGAAACCTGACAAGACATATACCCTAATCAGCCACTATGACTGGCTATAACCATGTACATCCCGGTGCTGTTCCACGTGGTAATTCTCTGTAGCTTCTTCTGGAAAGCAAACTGCAGGCAGCAGACGTTTACTTACCCGCCTTTTCCGCCCATGTTCCAGTAAGGGTCACCTAAGACCTTTAGCAGGTCAGGTGTGTACCGTACAAGCCCAGCAGCTGGCCTCCAAGCCCCAGGAAACTCTACTTGGCTTAATCTCTCCTCAAGTTTAAGTGATGCTCTCTGGAAGGCTCAGTAAGAATGAGCACAAGGTTCAGGCTTTCTTGTCCAACAGTGCCTGTTTTTCCTTCCCAGACCACAAAGCACTGTCTGGATCCAACAGAAACAGGGCTGATAATCAGCTTGCTGATACCCAGTGTGCTGATATGGCTCGCTGTCTTCTCAACTGGTCCAGTCACTTGCTACCCAGCATCAGCAGTCTTGTATAGACATTGCCAGCAGTATCTAGTAGGCCACGGTGTGATCAAAGAGTCTAAAACGCGCCGAAAGCCACCCCTCAGCAGCGTTGCATTGAACTCCTGCAACTGGTGGAAGATACTGAGTGGAACAATACAAGACAAAAGTTCTATTATTTTGTGAAGAATGACAAAAATGCTTAGTCAGCCAGGGCTGACTAATTTTACTGCTTTTGAGGATTTGTGCAAGTGGTTACTGATGATTAATACACAGGCAGGGCAGGATGATCAATGCTGTAGCTGGCTGCATCCCTCAGAAGAAGTCTGGGGAAGTATCCACTTACCAGAGGTAAACGTTATTCTCCACAGCTCAGTGAGAATCACAGGCAAACCATTGTCTTCTCCACCATCTGCACAGTCCCAGTCATCATGTTCCAGGAGAAATTATCCATGCTACACCAAGACTCAGAAATCTCAAGAAGTCCTGTTAACCCATTCTCTTTTGACTCCACACACTTCCCATGGACTTGCTTCTCCAAACAAACTGATTTTTACTAGACCCTTTGGACACTATATTTATATTTCAGTCTACCCACAACACCACCCTTGATGACTCCTTTGGAATGATTTGCTATCCCAAACATCGATCTCAGCCTTCTGAGATAAGAAGTCATTACGTTGTGACTTCCCAATACTCAAACTGATCCTCACGTCCTGGATGAAAAACCAGCTCATGATGAAAGTGAGAGGACAAAGATGCACTGTGTGAAAAATAACTACTAGAATACCAACGGCATGAGTGGCCGCTGGATATTATATCCTTACACCAACGTGTTATCCTGGCCATAACATGGCCATCTTGGATAAGCTTATATTAAAAAAAATCATATGAAAGACAAAGGTTGATATTTGCAAGATGGGAAACTGGATGATCAAGCTTGGGTAGGGCAACCCTTTTTCAACACACATGAGCATAACTTGCTTTGCTTGTCCTCGGTGAGGGAAAAAAAAACAAGTTATGCATTACACAGTAACAGAAAAGGAAGCCTTTGCATTTTTACTTCACGTCTTTTGACATTTGATAAGCCAGACCCTCCAAATGAGGTGCAGTTTCCACCAGAATTATATAAAGCATTTATAGTAAGTACTGTAGTTATCTTTAATAAGACACCTCTGAGGTGGGGCCAATTCCAAAAGTCAATTTAGTTTTTCTCATTCACCAAATGAAACTCAGGACTGCAGAAAGCTGTCTGGGACAACACAGTGGAGCTGTTTCCCAGTACTTTCATAATATTAAAGAATCTCTTTTTGTCCAGGCAAGGACAGTCTTCAAAGATAAATGCAGACTCGTTAACTAAAATGAATTCTGGTGAAGTCAAGCAAAAAACCTATACAGAAAAAAACACTCCACGGAGGAGGACAGCCACTATGCTGCTATCCTGAAACCTAACTTGAATTACAAAAGTACCCATTTAATGTTCAGTGCTTCTTTGAAATAGATATTTGTAAACCACGTTACTTTCACTTTCTCAAGCAGATCACTTTTCAAATGTATATCCTTCACTCCAGAAGTCCATAAACCTACAGTTCATTCATAGAGTGTCCTCCGCTTTCACCTGATTTCAGTATGCTACACTCACCTGGAAAAGGCTGCAGTGGGTGTATGTCGAAGCTGCGAAGGGTGTATGGACCAGAACAGCCAGTTGGAGGATCTGTGTGGGCAGGTGGTGAACACTGCAGTGCAGCTGCAAGAATTCAAACACTGTGCTCAGACTTCCAGAAGTTGCGTTTGGTATGCAGAGTTCTATTGCTTACTTTGATTAAACATTTCAATAATTACACAGTAAACTCAATTCCAGAAATATATTATTACCTCCCAAGTGATTTTAAGACTGATTCCTTCATCTGAAAAAATATTTATTCTGATATATGTGTACATACATTAAAAATATATATTGCAAAATTGATATTCACACACACAGAAACTTCATAATCACAGTCTTTTGTATCTTAATATCACCTTTTTGATTTGGCTGCTTGACTTTCTCATCACAACATACCACAGAAAGTGGATTCACACAGGAAGAGCCTGGATGTTCATACATACACTGAAATTAAACAGCGATTTTATTCTAAAAAGAAACTTTATAGACGAGGCAGTATTCTGCAGGTAGTATTTTTCTGGTGACACACAGAGATAATTTAAAAGAAAAGGCAGTATTTGCAGGACAGATAATCTTTAAAATCTGGAGTCGTTGTCATTCTGAGAGAGAGAGAGAAATCCTTAATGAAATCAAATTTAGTCCAATGTTCATAATAAGTAAAAGTAATAAGTATAACTTGAGATGGCAAACAGATCAGATCAATTTGTTTGCAATGTGTGACACTTACATGAGACAGTTGCTATGTGGTTTTTTAATATTTATACCTATTGCTCTTTTTAATATGATGTTGCTGAATTTTTGTGCAATTTGGAGCAACAAACATAGGAGCTAAACAACACAGAAAGAGCTAGTGGACACCCTGCTAAAGCCCGAGTTATGTGTATGACTCATGTTACTTCAAAAGCTAATTCTGAGCACCTTTCTGATTAAATCTGGACATCTTTCAGAATTACATTCTATGCCCTGTGAACATATTACCATTCTGGATATTGCCAAAAACCTAAATGATATCTGGGTTTCACCCACTGGAAACTCCAAAGTATGGTTACAAACCCAAGAAAACCACCAAAGGAAACATTTGAAGGGCTACTGTAAAAACAATGCAAGAGAGCAAGGACAAAGGAGACATTTCTAACCTGCTAGAGTGATTCTAAGGAAAAACAAACACATATTACACAAAGAACGTATTTTCTAAGAAAAGGAAAGGAAGGACCTGAAGGGAAAAAGTGCTCGTGAAATAGTAGGTAAGTGTAAAACATGAAGTCCAGATCAGATGCTATAAATGGCTACAAGTAAAATATGAATGACAGTATTCTTACAGTTATTAGAGCTTATAGCACAAGCAACTCATTAAGCAAATGAATTGTTATGTTTGTAAATCAAAGAGAGAACAAAAAAAACCTGTAGAAGACTAGACTGATGACTGATTCTGAATAGTTCTGAAATGCAGAATGTTGCATAAAAAGAATGGTTTGCACTCACAAAAACTCTTTTTTTTGCCAGCTTACAGGCTATGGCAGTGACTGATTGTCACGGTTTAAAGCTGGGCTGGCTATTAAACCTGCGGCAGATGCCCTCTGTTATCCCCCCCCCTCCCCCCAGAGGGAAAGGGAAAGGGAAAAGGGAGAGAGACTTCTGGGCTGGAAAATTAAAACAGTTTTAATAAACTACAATAATGAAAAAAAAGTATAATAATAATAATAATAGAAATAATCAAATATATACAAATATATATACAAAACCAAGATTGAGCTCCCCTGAAGTCAGCCACGTCACCACCGGCACTGCAGGGCAGGCTCCGGGAAGGCCCAGGCTGGGCCTAGCGATGGTCGAGAGCTGGATTCAGGAACGCACGGATCGGGATCGGGGGCAGCAGGAAAACAGACGGAGTCCTCCCTGGACACCGGCCATAGCAGAAAGAGAGCGAGACCCTCGTGATGCCCCCCGCTTTATACTGAGAATGACGTGTATGGGATGGAATACCCTCGTTGGTCAATTTTGGGTCACCTGCCCTGTCCGCTCCCCCCTGCAGCTGCGACCCCCCTTCGGCTCTTCACTCGTAAGCAGTGAGGAATTCAGCAGTGACCTTGGTTTCTCTCAAGAACAAGTACAGCAAGAGCCTTTCTGCACAACTTCCCTACCGGTGCCTCAGTGATAACTACAAACTTCGAGCGTTATCAGTCCTGGAAGCAGACACTGTCCGCAAAAACATGCAGTTAGTTTCAGAAAGTGCAGTTACTTAGAGGAGACTTAGCTGAAAGTAAAAATCACTGAAAGGAAAATCGGCCTGGTTTAGGCCAAACCAGGACACTGATCTAATAGCAACAACAACCACATCTGTGGAAATATCATGGGAGACACGAACGTAGCCTTAACGGTCGTCAGTTAAGAAGCAAATCCACCATAAGATGGAGGCCCATTTTAGATAAGTACCACTCATCACCCATAGTCACAAAACGAGGGTCACCATGTATCCAAACAACTTTTTAAATAACACTGAAGAAAGCAGTTACTGACAGGCATTTTTATCAAAGGCGAAGGTGTCAATTCATTTATAATACTTTGCATCAAATTGAATCAAGCTTCAACAAACAAACCTGCTTCACTCACATGCTTTTGTCCTACCCTGTTAATTGGAGAGAAGACATTTCTATGCCCTTTTGTCTAAAAGATAGTTAATCTAGTCATACCCAGAAGAAATTACCAGGTAAAGCACATTCTGTTACAGGCTGTTATGAAATAACTGACAGCGAACACAGATCTCATTTGAACTCTAAGGAGACAGGGTTGAATGGCATCTTATGGAATAAATGACTATTTACTGAATAAATTAAGAAAAAGATACAGCCCCTTCCATCAAACAACATGGATCAGCCTCAACATAGATTTGGTTTCTGCCAAATGAGATGTACTGCCACCCATACAAGCTATGGATGGAAAATTTCACACCCCCTTTAGGACACAATATGAGGAATACAAACACGGATTTAGGAAAACGGAATTGCTGTCAGCGGGGCTATAACCGACCCAGCAACGGACCCCCGAGAACAAGCGGAGATTAATGAAGGGCACAGTTCACAGAACAAGGAAAGGACTGAACACTCTGCATCCCAAATATTACAGAATCACAGAATCAATCAGGTTGGAAGAGACCTCTGGGATCATCAAGTCCAACCGTTGCCCTGACACCACCATGTCAACTAGACCATGGCACTAAGTGCCATGTCCAGTCTTTCCTTAAACATATCCAGAGATGGTGACTCCACCACCTCCCTGGGCAGCCCATTCCAATGTCTAATAACACTTTCTGAAAAGAAATTCTTCCTAATGTCTAACCTGAATCTCCCCTGGCGAAGCTTGAGGCTATGTCCTCTTGTCCTATCGCTAGTTGCACGGGAGAAGAGGCCGACTCCCACTCCGCTACAACCTCCCTTCAGGTAGTTGTAGACTGCAATAAGGTCACCTCGGAGCCTCCTCTTCTTCAGGCTAAACAACCCCATCTCCCTCAACCGTTCCTCATAGTTCAGACCCTCCAGACCCTTCACCAGCTTGGTTGCCCTCTGCTGGACTCGCTCCAACACCTCAACATCTTTCTTGAAGTGCGGGGCCCAGAACTGGACACAGTATTCAAGGCGTGGCCTCACCAGTGCTGAGTACAGAGGGACGATCACTTCCCTAGACCGGCTGGCTACACTGTTCCTAATAGAGGCCAGGATGCCACTGGCCTTCTTGGCCACCTGGGCACACTGCTGGCTCATGTTTAGCTGGCTGTCGATCAGCACCCCCAGGTCTCTTTCCACCGGGCCGCTCTCTAACCACTCTTCCCCCAGCCTGTAGAGCTGCATGGGGTTGTTGTGGCCAAAGTGTAAGACCCGGCACTTGCTCTCGTTGAACCTCATGCCATTGGTCTCGGCCCATCTATCTAACCTGTCCAGATCCCTCTGTAGGGCCTTCCTACCCTCCAGTAGATCAACACTCCCACCCAGCTTGGTGTCATCTGCAAATTTACTGAGGGTGCACTCAATCCCTACGACTAGATCATCTATAAAGATATTGAACAGCACCGGCCCCAGAACTGAGCCCTGGGGAACACCGCTAGTGACCGGCCGCCAGTTGCACTTTGCCCCATTCACCACCACTCTCTGGGCTCGGCCATCCAGCCAGTTTTTAACCCATTGAAGAGTCCACCCATCCAAGCCCCGGGCAGCTAGTTTGTCTAGGAGGATGCTGTGGGAGACAGTGTCGAATGCCTTACTGAAGTCTAGAGAGACTACATCCACAGCCCTGCCCTCATCTACTAAGCGGGTCACTTGGTCATAGAAGGAGATCAGGTTGGTCAAGCAGGACCTGCCTTTCATGAATCCGTGTTGGCTGGCCGCAATGCCCCGATTGTTCTGCATGTGCCGTGTAATGGCACTCAGGATGATCTGTTTCATCACCTTGCCTGGCACTGAGGTCAGGCTGACGGGCCTATAGTCCCCTGGATCATCCTTCCGACCCTTCTTGTAGATCAGCATTACATTTGCTAATTCCCAGTCAGCTGGAACTTCTCCAGTTAACCAGGACTGCCAGTAGATAATCGAGAGTGGTTTGGCAAGTTCATTTGCCATTTCCTTCATTACTCTGGGGTGAATCACATCCAGGCCCATAGCCTTGTGGGTGTCCAATTGGCACAGCAGGTCACTAACCATCTCCTCCTGGATTATGGGGGTTCACACAGCCCCCCGTCCCTTACTTCAGGCTCTGGCGGCTGAGTCTCCTGAGAACAATCGGTCCTGACATTAAAGACTGAGGCAAAGAAGGCATTGAGCACCTCTGCCTTTTCCTCATCCCCTGACACTATACTACCCTCCTCATTCAGCAAGTGGTGGTGGAGACTCTCCTTGACCCTCCTTTTGCTGTTTATATATTTGTAGAAGCTTTTTTTGTTATCTTTAGCAGCCAAATCAAGCTCTAATTGAGCTTTGGCTCTTCTAATCTTCTCCCTACATGACCTGGCAACATCCCTATAGACCTTCCGTTACCCAACCCTTCTTCCAGAGCAAATAGGCTCTCTTTTTTTCCTTAAGTTCTAGCCTAAGTTCTCTGTTTAACCAGGCTGGTTTTTTTTCCCCAATGGCTTGTCTTCCTACACACTGGGACAGCCTGCTCCTGAATATTTAGCAATTCCTTTTTAAAGCATGTCCAGCCTTCCTGGACTCCTTTGCCCTTCAGGATCGACTCCCAAAGGACTCTGTCCACCAACCTCCTAAACAGATTAAACTCAGCCTGCCAGAAATCTAAGGCAGAAGTTCTACTCTTGCCCCTCCTTACTTCCCCCACTATCGAAAACTCTTTAACATTTTGTGGTCGCTACTCCCAAGATGGCCACCGACCCTCACATCTCCCACTAGTGAACAGAGGTTCACGAACAACAGGTGAAGCAGGGCCCCTCCTCTAGTGGGCTCATTTACCACTTGCATTAGGAACTTGTCCTCCACACATTCGAGGAACCTCCTAGATTGCTTCCTCTCTGCCATGTTGCATTTCCAGCAGACATCCAGCAAGTTGAAGTCGCCCACGAGTACAAGGGCCGGCGACCGGGCGGCTTCTGACAGCCGCTTGTAAAACGCCTCGTCCGCCTGCTCATCCTGGTTGGGTGGTCTATAACAGACTCCCACCGTAATATCCGCCCTGCCGACCTTCCCCCTGATCTTTACCCACAGACATTCAACCTTGTCATCCTCACCATCTTCCTCAATTTCAACACAGTCCAAGCACTCCCTAACATACAACACTACCCCACCGCCTCTCCCGCTTTGCCTGTCCCTCTTAAAGAGCTTATAGCCATCCATGGCAGCACTCCAGTCATGAGAGTCATCCCACCACGTTTCTGTGATGGCAACCACATCATAACCTTCCTGCTGTACAGTGGCTTCTAGCTCTTCCTGTTTGTTGCCCATACTGCGTGCATTGGTGTAAATGCACTTCAGCTGGGCTAGCGGCCTTGCCGCCGACGCAGGCCTGTCACCCCTAGGTTCATTTGCAGTTGCCCTGGTCTTATCCCCCTCCCCCATCGAACCTAGTTTAAAGACCTCTTGATCAGCCCTGCCAACTTCTGGGCCATAACCCTTTTCCCCTTCTGACTCAGGTGTTCCCCATCTGGCATGAGCAGGCCCGGTGCCATGAAAGCCACCCCATGGTCAAAGAACCCAAAATCCCACCTATGGCACCAGTCTCTTGGCCACGTATTAATCTGTTGTATTTTCATAGTCCTTTCCCTATTTTCATGTAACACCGAAGGAACTGAGGAGAATACAACCTGTGCACCTATGCCCCAGGGCCCTGAAGTCCCTTTTGATTGCCCTGGGACTTCTCTCTTCAATCTCATCCCTACCCACCTGGAATACTAATAGTGGGTAGTAGTCAGAGAGCCTCACCAGTTCAGGAAGCCTCCTGGCAACATCCCTTACCCGAGCCCCAGGGAGGCAGCAGACTTCCCTGTGAGTTGGGTCTGGGCTGCATATGGGGCCCTCCATTCCCCTTAGCAGGGAGTCACCTATAACAATTACTTTTCTTTTCTCCTTTTTGGAGCTGGTTGCAACCCTCCTACTTGGTTGCAACCCTCCTACTTGTTTGCTTCTGTTTACATAGCCCCTTAGAAGGTCCTTCACCTAGATTCATGTCTTCCTGACGCTCAGGAAGACGCTCTCAGCACCTCATACCTATTCTTCAGAGGGGTGCAGGGAGGGGAGGAAGGTCGGGATGGGATTCGCCTACCACCCCGAGCAGGGACCTGCCTCCATTCCCCCCCATCCCCTAGGTCTCCTCCTGCTCCTTGTGGAGGGGGAAGAGGATCCTCCACTACCCGGGGAGCATTAGGCCCGTCCGTTTTCCTCAGGACAGGCAGGGAACAGCACTGCCCGCCAACCTCTTCCTGGGATGCTCTTGTGCTCCTTAACCTTTGCACCTCCTCCTTGAGTTGTGCCACCAAGGAGATCAGGTCGTCGACCTCTTCACACCTCACACAGGTGACGTCTCCGTTACCCTCGAGTGCCAGGGCCAGGCTCTGGCACTCCCTGCAGCCTGCCACCTACACCTCCGCATGCTTCCGCGGCAGGTCCGTTTGCGTTTCCATGTCCTTTCTGGCACCCGCAGAGGACTTAGGGCCCCGCCGAGTGAAGACCATTCCTGGACTCTCCTCTTGCCCTGATGGGAGGGAGACCGCACCTTCCTGCCCGCCTGCCCTGCTCGCCCTGCCTGCACGAACTGCCGCGCTGCGCTCTGGGTCGCTCGCGCTCCCCAGGGGCCCTTCAAAACTCCCGCAGTGCCTCCGGCCACGCCCCCTCCTCTCCTGATTCGTTGCCGGGAACTTCCGGGTCCAGACGGGACTCAGGGCTGCTGCTCGGGGGGCCCTGAGTACGGAAACCGCCCGGTACAGCCCGACCTCTCCCTTGCCCCGGACTCACCTCAGTCGCTGTCACCGCTGCTGCCACTGCTGCCTTGCCGACGGACCAGTTCTTGCACAGAAGTCAAATTCTTGCACAGAAGTCAAATGACTGTATTTGAGACATACTGCAAATATCTTTGGATAGCTAAAAAGGTTGCAAAGAAATCAATACTTTTAAAGAAGCTATTTAGGAGTATGTTAACAAAAAAAATTTGTAAGCAAATACAAGTTACAAATCTGAGATTTGACTAAGAAAAATTAGAAGGAAATTCAATGGAATAGAGAATTAGTTGACACTGGGTAATATATAATGGGGATGAGCCAACAAGACTTCTTTTTGTTTAAGAGAAGTCACCCTTCATTGCCCTCTTGAAAGACCTCCAGGAGGTAAAGAAACATGGATAACTGTGATCTTGCTGATATGATATTTATATTTCCAAAAAGCTTTCAACAAAGTTGTCATCAGAAACTCTTATGAAAACTGAGCAACAGCACAAGAGTGAAGGCTGTGCATTTTAAAAATAATCTGTTTTAAAGATACAATCTAGAAGACAGGAATAAACTGTCACTTCTCACAGGTGAGGTCATGAGTGGAGGTCCCCAAGGACCTGCACTGGAACTCATGCTGCTCAGCAGTTTAATAAAGCACTTTACAAATTGAGTGAGTGAGCAGTGAGGTGATGGTTGCTGATAACACCAGGTTATTCAGGTCAGAAAAGAGCAGTCAGCTATGAAGCTGTAAAAAAAAAAAAAAACCTCAGAAGTTTCCCAAAGCCACTACCCACCAGACAAAGCTCTGCACTTAGGAAAAATAAACTAATTTCACACAGAAAATGATGAGTTCTTAATTGTCAACCAATAATCAGGAACTAGATCTTGGTAGTAGAGTAGATAGTTTCAGGAAGATACCAGCTTGACACTGAGCAGCTGTCAAAACGACCTCCAACGTCACAGATGAAACAGATTATTAGGAAATAATACAAAAGGGAACAGAGAATGAAATAGGAACATTATTACTCCACTGTATAAATCCATGATTCACCCATACCTTGACCACTGTGCGTATTTTTGGTCTCTACATCTCAGTAAGAAAATAACAGAACAGGCTCCAGGGAAGGCAACACGGATGATGCACAGAACACTTTCCTGGAGGAACAGCTAAGTGGGGCAGCTAATGAATTTTCTCCATTCCAGAGAAAATGCAACACAGGGAACCAAGATAGAAATATTAAACTCATGAACGGTGCAGTGAGAGGGATATGGATATAGACACATTCACCCAAAAACCAAACGGAGATTTAATGACTATGCAGTAGGGTCAAAAGAGACAAGAAAAAGTGGCTCTTTGCACAAGATGCAACGAAGCTGTGAAATGAAGTCCTTGTCACGGATGTTATATATACCATAAGTCTATATTTCTTGGGAGAAACAGGCAAGTTCATGTAAGTGAAATCCACTGAGGGCTCTTAAATACAACTCGTGTTATGGTTATTAATTCCCTGAGCCCACACTGTTGGAGTATTTTGGAAAAGCATCAGTCCATGCTTGCTGTACTCCTGCACTTCTCCTTTGGCATTACTGTCAAAGGAAATGATGAGCTACATGGACACTTGGTCTGATCAAGGCTAGTATTCTTATCTCCAAAGCAGAGAACTATTCATTAGAGAATTATTGAGGCATTCACTAAATCCTGTTTTCTGGAAAAACTGGATGAATTGTATAAAAATAAGCATGTGAAATTTAGCTGGAGGGATAACAATATTAACATCACATTCTTATATACATCTTCCTCCTCTTGAGACAATATTATTTTGTGAACTCTCCATGTTTCAGTAAAGAAGAACAATTCAATCATAATCTTTGCTGAAGACATGAATGCTACAGCTCTACCAGTAAACTAAACGCATCCAGATCCATTCTCTGGCACAGGGTCTGTTAATAAGACAAAACAGCCATATCCAAACAGCCTGTTGGGAATGGTCCCAAGCCCATGCCAACCACTGAACTAAGCGCAGTGCTTTTGGGGGAGAGGGCTACCCAGGCTAACGATCTAATACTGATCAAGACACTCAGGCACTTTTCCTGGCAAAGTCTAGTACAGTAGCACAGACACAGTCAGCTATGCTTGAGCTCAGCCACAGTTTTAGCAAAGATGTATCTTGCCAAATGTCTCTGGAAGTTAGAACCTAAATGTAAATAAAATCTAAGAACGCCAAAAAAGCTCCATGCCTACAGTTCGCTGTGTACATATTTGTACTGCATGCTTTTTACAGGTTCTAACACTACACGCAAACTCAGGAAAGTTGAAAGCCCAAAACCAAATGCAAACCCAATATGATGAGCAGTAGTTCTTTTTCAAGCTTGAACAACCACCATAATTTCTCCAAAGATCTGCTGGAAATTGAAGGAACGCACGTATCATCTCTATGCACTCAAGACAGCAACAGACATTAATAAGCGTTATTAGCAGCTCAGCTGGGCCAGAGGGCATCTGACTGACATTCTCCAGCATCTTCCATTCCACTTGAGCACACACTACACGGGAAATACCAATGAAGAACCTTAAGACCATCCTTTCAGTGTGAACTTATCATTTCGGGTCCATAAGTTACGCCTAAGAGAAGCTAGTTACTCGTTAGACAACTGGGTCAACGGTGCTCAAAGCTGTGCAGGAAATTAGGGAATGGAGCTGTGCCTCTTCCTGCCAGCTCAATGAACACAACGAAATGGGCCTGAATACAAAAACTATGCAAGCCCCAATCCTTTACCAACCAAAAGACTGACGAAAATGAAGATGATACCCAAGGTTTCTTCAGTAAGGGAAAATGGGAAAGACAATGTTGATTGAACTAAGACATTTAGGTGGGATTAATTACCTTACTGCTAGATAGACTCAGATGTCTAGCAGTTGTCAACTCTGCACAGTCAATGACCAAATAGGCTCATCAGAAAGAAATGATTTGTCCTCCAAAGGCATACATCTAAGAAAGGTGGAATGACTCACCCTTCGGAGGTGCCTGTTTCTCTCTGCTGACTATATATGTAATCTAGGTGACAAGCTCAGGCATATGCAACTATTACACATTCAGATGAATCTTAGGCAAGACGAATCCTACAACTAGTTTTACAAGTGCATTACTAATGCATCTAGTCTGCTTTTCTCAGGGAAAATACGGTGCTATTCATGCTGTGTTAAAACAGATGTTTTCAGGTGCTCATTTATTTCAAGAATCCCCTTTTGACCATGTGAATTTTAAGCCTTACACACAAAGAAAATTATTTGCCTTAACAGAGGGTGTATCGTTCAGAATATCAAGACTCCTCCTAAGCTACCACTCACCAGAAAGGTTATCGTACCTAAATGAACCCTACAGCCACAGCTGTATTCGAAAGGCATGATTGGATTTGCAATGTCAGGTGACACCAATAACTAAGATTTCTCACATAGTCTCCTTGCCTGATTTTTCATTATTAGGATATTTGCTGATAATAAAGCTTCACTTTTGCTTTGATGCAATGCTACTACTTTCAAAGGTTTTGCAGATAGTTGAAAGCAAACAAAACTAAATCCTGCAAATAATTATGGTCTAATGCTAGTGGGAAAAAAAGATCCAGATGAGCATCTTTTATTTTACTGCCCTTTCAATGAAAAACCAGGGAAATCTTTTTGCCACTGAAGTTAACAAAGAAGTTTGAATATACACAAAAAGAAATCTTTTGACAAAGTTCTACTTTGATTTAATAATTTAATGGGACTTCAAAAGTGAAATGAAAAGAGTCAAGAATAAGATTGAACATATATTCTTTAGTCCCCTCACTTATGAAATACATATTTTATTATTAACTATCACTTTCCAAATAAGCTAATCTTCGTGCTGTGCTCTCAAGATGAAGGAAAGCAGACTTCTTCATGTCGACTTAAGAAATAAGCTTTGAGCATTCTGTATGTTAGAATATATAGAAGAAACGATAACGGAGAGATTAAGAGAAACACAGGAACAGAAGCAAAAACACAGAGATAGTCCTAAGTGACAGTGAAAATCAAAAGATTTATAATACTCTCTAGTGAAATGTCAAATTTACCTTCTCAGAAGTACTAATGAATTCATTGGAGTTTTCAAAAGCCTCAGATTCCAGAAGTTTCCCTATTTCAGTTTGAATTACACCTTAATTTTTGTACCTTGCAACATTTGGTATGCTTTCATCACGCTCTTCCCCCCACCTGCCACCCCAGCAGATTTTACCTGTACAACATAGCCAATATATTCTTTAAAGTTTTGTAACTCCAGTGAGAGAGACTAGCGTCATCCAGTTACAGATACCTACATATTCATGTCTAAAACTACGCTAGTCTCCCTCAGCTCCTCTACAGTCAGTACTGCAAAATAGGCACTTGCAGGACATGAGTAATCTCACCCCAAGACAAGCTCTAAACCAAGCGATACGACTCGCACCCTGTATGTGCCCATTTCCTTCCCTTGACTATAGAAGAGGTCTGGAGGACTAGTGGAGATGCAGACATCTAAAATTCAATATGATGAATTTCAGCCTATGCTCTGTAACCGATAGAAACATGAAGTGGGGACCATCTGCCATCTTAGGCAGGTATTCTGGATGGGGCTTTGAGCAACCTGATCTAGTGGAAGGTGTCCCTGCCCATGGCAGGGGGGTTGGGACTAGATCATCTTTAAGGTCCCTGTCAACCCAAACCACTCTATGATTCTGTGATTCTCAGGTCACCCTGCTCCTGGGAGAAGACTTAATAGTTTGCAGCTGCTAATGCAGGCTCTAGCCACCCCAGTAATGTTTGTCAGTAGGTAATCTTTGTAAGCAGCACAGGGCAAGCAGCATATGGCAAAAGGTGCCTGCCTCTTGAACACTTATCAGTATCCACAAGAAATGCCAAGCTCTTCAGAATCCTTCCTTGACACAAATGATGCTATGGAAACTAGTGATGATTGTCTGAAACGTTCTCAGCAGAGGTCTCAGAAGACATGCACAAAAGACGCGAAGGTTTCACTGGCTACTTGGAGAAAGACAGCAGCCACCACATGTAGGATTACTAAACAGGGATATCTGTCTTAGTGAAGGTGCAGCTGCCACGGGAGGAACAGGCGGAAGGAAAGAATAACTGAACTTTAGTTTGTTCAAGGAAAGAGTCACTGTGTTCTGAGTTTCAGAAGTTTTAGGGAAATTTAAAAAAACAACAAAACACAGTGTCACCCCCAAAAATTAAGCTATCACCTGATCTTTCCAACTGAAGGTAAGAGCAAGGAAAAGAAAAATAGTTTCCTTCAACTTCTCTTCTGAAGAATAAAAACACTTAAGTGAAACTGAAAATTTTAGCAGAATCATTTTAGTCAAAAAAAAGGAGTCAAGACTTTTGTACTTTCTAGTCTTCAGTGCGTAAAAAAAACACAGCATAGAGAAGCTATGCAAGAAAAAAAATTAAGATACAAAAACAGTATGAGCAGAATTAAATTTCTACACAATACTTTTGACTGATCTTTGACTTTAAAAATTTAACCTGGGAAAACATGAGACCAAGGACTAGTATACTACTTTTCAACAAGTTCTCAGTGCTTTAATATCATCATCCTAGTTTTGTTTAATTAAAAAAAAAAAAGAAAAAATACAAAATTTAGCCTAACACTGACTACTTATAGACAAATGTTTTTCTCCTTGCTCTTTAAGCTCAACAGAGAGGCTGTCTGGAAAATCACCAGGGGATGCGAAACATCTGGAGGAAGGACAGGAATACCAAATAGAAAATCTTTTTGCTTTAAAAGTCTCTTTTACTTTTAGACTTTGCACCTTCTATCTCATTCTCACTTGAGGTATACGCATGACACAGCATTGTAGAAAAATATTGCAAATTATAACTTTTAAATGTCTTTTTGAAAAGCAAGTGGAGAAATTTTTTTCATACCTGTTGGATAGTAGGCTTGTGAGTACTGCACTGAAGATGAGTAGCTGCTATAATATGGAGAGGAAGCTGCCATGGTCCAAATGTGTCTCAGGCTCTCTAAAAAAATGCAAACGTTTGCAGATTGTTCCTACAAGAAAAGTGCCAGCCCTGAAAGTTGTTGCTGGCTGTAACAGTCCCATGGCAGCCCTTTCACAGCCCCAACAACAATGGGGGTCTGCGCTTGTTTAGCTACTTAAACGTTCAAAGTTTTCGCAAAACAAGAGAGCCGAGAGCCCAATTCAAAAATGACACCGTTCGCATATTTCTCCCACAGGAACGGTGCTAGCATTGAAAGTTTGCCGTTTACAGAACACAGCCGAGCCAGAAGAAAACGTACTGCAGAACCACGAAGTCTCATTTACACTGTGCGCAGAACTGCTAAATTTATCCACTACATTTCCAGACTCTCCCAGTGAAGTGAACACTGCTTTTATAAATATATTTTGTTCATACTTGTGCTTCATTCAATCATGAGCATATATTTTTTGTTTTAGAGGCCATTGATTTCCCTGAGTGAGAAGACACTTTGCTCCTGATCCACGCAGATCCAAAAACTAGGCTAAAAATTATATACTTCTATTTTAAAAGCCATGGATTTAAAGGACAGTAAAATGTCAAGAAGCAAACTGACCAAAACACAAACCACGTACCTTGTCCAAAAATCAAACTGCTTCCTGTGAAAAACGCTTCTTCACAGAACAACAGAGTGGCTAGGGTTGGAAGGGACCTCCGGAGACCGTCTAGTCCAACCCCCTGCCTCTCCAACAAGCAATTCTTATTTCGGATTTCCAATAGAGTGACAAATTGAAGTATAGTAATAAACCAAGATCCTTAGGCATGGACTCAGATATTTCAAGAACCTTCTGAAATTGATTTTTAAAGGACACAGAGTTTTATATTCAGAATTTGGATCAAAATTTGCTGTAAAATTTCTAATTTACCATTTCTGTAGCAAGACCACCGTATCTTCTTCTTTATCTGATTTATTCTTTAAGAACAATCTGCATACTTGAGATATTAAACTCAAGGAAATAAGCTCTGTTTCCTCAAACAAGAACCTTAATCTGGCCTTTCATTTTGAATGAGGAAGCAAACTACTTTCAAATGTTTAAATTCCAGTATTACCTCTTCCTTGCGCATGCATACTCCTATACTGTTGCAGATCAAAACTCACTTGTCATACTTCAGACCAATCCAGAAGCTATCTGTTATAGAATGTATGACTGCCTCGGTAGTTGTTTGGGGGGTTTGGTTTTTTTTTTTTTTGTTTTTAAATCAGTTTAGACATAGAAAAATATGTTAGCTGTCGTACAGTATGCAAAATACCTATTAACTGCAATATCCCTGTGTCCTGGTCTGGACTAGGACGGACTTTTCAGTTAAGTTCTTTTAAGTGACTGTACTTTCTGGAATTGACTACACATGCTTGTTGCTGTGGAAACCAGGTTCCCTGTTGGGTCTCTTTGTTCCACAAGTGAAAGGGTGTAAAAGTGTCACACCTGCAGGGAGGAACAGACAGGACAGGTGACCCAAACCAGACCAACGGGGTATTCCATCCCACACACGTGATACTCAGTTTAAAGCTGCGGGACCACAAGCGTCGCACTCTCTTCCCCTATGGCCGGCATTCAGGGAGGACTCTGCCTGTTCTGGCTTTGTTCCAGAATCTGGTTCCCACCTGCTGCTGCGTCTGGTTCAGGACTCCCTGGCGCCTGCCCTGCAGCGTTAGCGGTGATGTGGTAGTGATCGGGGGGAGCTCATAGCTGGTTTTGTGTATAGTTCATTATTTATTCATTATTTTTTATTAAACCTGTTTTCACTTTCCAACCCATAAGTCTCTCTCCCTTTTCTATCTTTTCCCCTCTGGGGAAGGAAAGGGTTAATAGAGAGCATCTGTCCATCTGCTTAACAGCCCACCCAGCCCTAAATGGTGACACCCTGGCAGGAAAGAGAGTGTTCTTAAAGCTGCAGCTGAAGGAAGAGATTCCTGTAGAGTACCTAGCCAGTTTCAAAGAATTCCAAGACAAAAGATGGATTTGCCTACATGTGAAGTTGCATCTGTTTAACAAAAAATGTTATTGGCAGTTCACTTGAGAACAAATCAACTCATGGCTTTTACTTTGACCTAAGAGTAGTTTATTCTTTCTGTTAGAAGTTGCTTAAAAATTGTTTTAATAAGTCATCTGAAATAAAACTGTCTACAATATGCTTCATAGCAAAATCCAAAAAGCAAACGGATATGAGAGGCTACAGTCATATTTTCTTGGTTTAACAAGTTGCTGCTTCTCAGACCTTCGTTATAACTCCTTACGTAACTGTGTGTACATTCAGGTCTATAGCAATGCAGAAGAGGATCACTTAAACCAAGTAACAGAAAGCAGTCTGAACACATAATCGCAAGAATTCTCACAGAAAGGAGATGCTAAAAATTACTTTTATCCCTAAAAAAAATAAAAGAGAATGTTTCAAAAGCCCAGTAAGCACAGTGGAAAAGCTAACTGTTCAATAACAAATTAGTCATTGATATCTCATCAGAGCAGTTTAAATACCAGTTCCATGGTAACAGTTTGTCTAGAAATTGTAAAAAGGGAAGCAAAACTAACTTTACTAGTTTGCCCAAACTAATTTTCATTTGTTTTTCCAATTCACAAATGTGGTTACCAGAAAATACTGTCTTGCTAGTTTTTATTATTTTTTACCAGCGATTCAACAAGCCATAGGCACCTCCATGATCTGAAGAGAGCTTAAAAATTTGGGGGTATGAAAGGAAGGAAAAGTGGAGAGGATGGAAACCCTAAAAATGTGTCAGTTTAATGTCTGGAAAAATTCAAACCAATTTGGACATTGTGGTAAGAACTGGTTAAAAAAATGTTTCTACAGATTCAGCAGAAGTTTCTTACAAATAAACATTCTTTCAGCAGTCTATTTCACTCCATCTACAGTGACTATCCTCCATCCCATGGGGTCTGGACTGCCCACACACCTGACAGCTGCTCTTGCAGGAGACAACCATGATGACACCAAAACTCTGAAGAAATTACTTCTCTTCAGCATACCAGCAGTCTCCATGTTGTGCTCCAGCAGTACAGGTGGAAAAAAGAGAAAGAGCTGTATGGTGGAGGTGCTCATCAGACAGCATCAGGAATAAGGAAGCTCAGAACACGTGTGGTGAAGATAATGAAAGAAAAAAATCAAGGATTCAGCCAGGGTCAGGGAGATAAAAGCAAGGTGGGATGAAACAGGTATAGGACTGGAGGACACAATAATGGCTGCTAATTAGATGAGTACCACCATAATAAGGCAAAGCAGGGAAGCTTGTGCTCATGTGCAAAGAAACCCTCGCTAATATACTTCATGAGCACTAAGCGTCGCACACTACTTGCCATAAGCACTAAGATAATGGTGTGCTTTGTGAGCCCTACAGTTTTTAACAGTAAAGAGTCTGAATAGCTGACTAAATAGCTATTCTGGGAAAGATTTAAGAGTGTTAAACATTCTATGTCATTTAATTAGAATTGAAAAGTTCTCATATTATCTACTCCAAAAACATATACCACCCTGCTTTAACAGTCTTTGAGGAGGCTATTTTCAGCCATAATGAGGGAATGGATCACAGCAAGACCTCACATATATAGGATGAGCTACAACTCTGATGCAAAGTGAACTCTTTGACCACCAACTAAGGCTCATGAAGTGACCAAACACTTCCTTAACAAGTGCCAAAAGCTGATCTGAAATTCCGGGTATAAATATGTAGGTAAAATACAGCCATCACTGTGGGCTCCTTATACATACTTTGTCTCTTTTTAGTAATTCAGACATGTTAGCAGAAATCTCAACTACAAACTGTAACGCTACCACTATCTATCCCCTAAAGAGGGATACTAATTTTCATTTGAAAATGGACACCTATAGCAATAAACTCATAAGCATTCATATGTCTTGAGAACACTAGTTTTCCAAAATTGTTATGAAAGAGACTACTATATGAACTGCACTGTTCAAATGTCACATTCAACTAGAGCTTTTGGGCATTTATAAAGCTACCTTCAGAAAGCAATGTGCAGCATTTGTACACCTGGCATAGACCCTGCTATTCATCAGAAAAGTTTTTACAAATACCAGGGTTTTTTTCTGCCCCACACCGATCATTTATACACATATACACAGACATATGAGTCAAAGTTTAAAAATATCAAAAATGCAATTTTGCTATGCATATTCTTCATGATAAAGGCAACATGACCTTAGAAGTACACTGACCAGTCAAAAATAACCATATTTTTACAGTCCTCATTAATCTTGTTACATCAGTGCAGACTTCTAGAGAACATTCTCTCTTCATGGTTATGACCTTAAGCTCACAGGCAATTTTTAAGAAAGATTCCTTTTTTTTTTTAACAGTTTGTACTGAAAAGTTAACATCTCAGTTTACAAGTTTAACTTTCAAGGGGCCTCCTTGTAAGTCCAGAATGTATTTGTGCTGTAAAGAAGTGATTCTCTATTAAGAATATGCAACATAATCTGCTGTAGTTAGAATCTGAAGCACAGCAGCAGTAGCTCATACCAGAGACAGACTGGAGGAAAATTTTTGAAGTTACCATTCCTTGTTAAGGGCCATGAATATGAAGTTCTAGATAGGAGCATTATTATAGGAGTATACTCAAACAGCCAGTCTCTTACAGTGGGTTAATGTCCTCTTTCTTTCACCTTGAGATAGCTCATTTGGAAACTCACCTTACAGTCACATGTTCCTGGGGTTTCTAGCATAAAGATTTTATAGAACTACCTCATCTTCCAAGGCTTGCCAGCAAACCCTGCAGAAGAGATGCCAGACAGCAAATCAGGATATGCCATTCTTCACCACATCATGTGAGAACATGCATGAAATAAAAACAATATTTATTAAAAAAATACCCAAAACAAAACCACACACCCCCTCCTCCAAAAAACCCCAAAGCTTACACATAGAAATCAGGTGCATTACTGACATACGTTAACTGGCCAACAAATCATAAAATCGTAGAATCATTTAGGTTGGAAAAGACCCTTATGGTCATCCAGTCCAACCGTAAACCTAACACTACCAAGTCCACCACTAAACCATGTCCCTAAGCGCCTTGTCTACACATCTTTTAAATACCTCCAGGGATGGTGTCTCAGCCACTGCCGTGGGCAGCCTGGTCCAATGCTTGACAACCCTTTCAGTGAAGAAATTTTTCCTAATATCCAATCTAAACCTCCCCTGGCACAACTTGAGGCCATTTCCTCTTGTCCAATAACTTGTTACTAGGGAAAAGAGAACAACACCCACCCTGCCACAACCTCCTTTCAGGTAGTTGTAGAACAATAAGGTCTCCCCTCAGCCTCCTCTTCTCCAGACTAAACAACCCCAGTTCCCCCACCCACTCCTCATAGGACTTGTTCTCTAGACCCTTCACCAGCCTCTTATGCTCCTCTTTCAATGTTTCCCTGAAAGTGGACAACTAATATTGAGGAAACAAATATAGTTAAATATATCCTATTCACACTCTGTTTCACTGAGTGCTAACTTACAGCATTGAGAATGGTTAAGTATCCCATGCGCATATTATATTACTCCGGTTTATTTTTCGACAGACTCCTTATAGCAGGATAACCTGCATGAGAGACTCTGCCATACTACCTTGCATAGATGCACGAGTTCCATTTTGCCTCCTCCTTTCCACAGCCCAACGACCCCCAGGAGCAGCAGTTTGTATTCTGGAGCCACCAATCCAGGTAGCATATGATGCTATCAAGCAGTCCTGACTACCTGAGCACTGTTAGGCACTACACAGCTTGTAGCTGACAGCTCTGCCCACCTGCAGGCTGGCAAACCCCTGCAAGCAAGGTGGCACAATGACAGGCAGTAACAAAGAACACAGACATAACAAGGAGCAAAGTCTTTGAGAAGAGATGTGGAATGAATAAAGTACAATGACCTCTGACATTTCTGTTCCAATGCAGGTACAGACCAAAAGCTGTTACACTGTAAATATTTACCATGTCTCCCCATCAGATGCTATAAAGTAACTGCTTCAGTGCTAATTACATGTTGAGCAGCAGTGAACTGTCTCCTAGAGAAGTACCTGAAACCTGCAGCTGATCAGCATGACTACTTATTCAATGGTAAAATATAATACTTTGAAAGGTATGGACAGCATGAGTGAAGTAGAGGTGTGGATATCGAACTGAGGCTTGTGGAGGTTAGAGAGGATACTGTAGCTGAAAGTTAGAATCATGCAGCTCTGTTTTCAATAAAGATAATAGTGAACAGGAGTTTAGTAGAAGGCAAATACCCATGGGATGCAGCTGACCCACCTATTAGACTTGTGCATGCACCACTGCGGTACAGAATTTCAACACTGCACATGCCATTCGTCCACATAATCTACCTTCCTCACTACTCAGAGAGCACTGTATCACCAGCTAGTGCACTGCATACATAAATTATTTCAGATCTTTATATATACTGTCTCTGCCTGTACTGCTGGTAACTTACTACAAGAAAAACAGACCAAAATACATAGATCTTGCTATCGTTGTGAAAACTTTTCTCAACAATACTTGATTAGGAAGTAACACCTTTCTGACTTGCCATGTCAGAAAGACTTAAAAAAAGAAAAAAAAAAAAAGAGGGGGCAAGACATATTTTACAGCAATTTTTAAGTTCTGAAAATTAAAAAAAGTATCAAGGATTTACTACTTTAACAGAAACATAGCCTTTTCACCAAAGACTTCGAGAAAGAATCTGAAACACACAGCAGACAAAAAGTTCACTGGAAATATTTTCATCACAAGTAGTTATATTACAAAGCAACTGAGGAAAGAGTGTCTGATTTTTCATACTGCTACAGAATAAAATTAATTAACCTCTCACTACTGCAGTCTAACACACAATGAAGAATAGTTACTAACAAAGCAGTAAAAGCATTTCCTTTCCCAGTTAGCAAACGCGAGTTCAGACTACCGCTTCTTCCTCAAACGGGTTGGGGGAGGAGGGAAGGACCATCCCCACTTCCCCAGCGAACAGGTTTGGTGTTTTTTTTGTCCCATCGGCATTTCTACTTCTTTCAACCCTACTATCACGTACGACAGAAAAAAAAGAATTCACCGTCAAGGCCGTACATCACCGCCCACGGCCGCGACACACGGCCCCGGCCTCCAGCCAAACCCCAGCCGCCCTCGCTCGGCGCGCAGAAGCACGGCGGTGCCGCGCAGGCGAATAAAGAGCTGCCCCTCGCCCTCCCTAGTCCATAGGCGCCTCACATTCCGGCTGAGCCCGGGTTGTACGCAGGCGCCGTCGCAGTTGAGGCTTGCGGCCGCCTGGAGGGTAGACAGCAGCGCAGGCTGGCGTGTGGTGCTAAGTTCGCTCTCGGCAGCTCGTGCTCGCACCGCCCCAACAGAGCACCGCTGGGAGGAGCTGGTTGCTTTGCCTGCGTATCTCAAGAGTGGTGTTTCTTTTATGGAGTCGGTCTTGGCACATGCACACCCCACCCAACTAACAGTTCGCAGGAGGGAGAGAGGTCAAGCCAGCCTCGGAGTAGAGGCTTGTTCTGTTTCGATTTTCGGTCGATAGTGACTCAGTGACGAATGAAGCATACAAAGATCCGGCCAAGGACATTAGCGAGTACACAGCTGCCAGGACCCAAACAGGCAGCAACCTCGGCCCAGGAGGAGGTTTCTGCGCAGTGTCCAGAGCTCTGCGCATGTGTCGGAGGGGTGCCGTAGTGCGGGCGCGTTTCCGGGCGGGCAGAGGCTCGTCCTCTGCGGACTGAGCGGGGTCTTCCTGTCGGTAGCGTGTACCGCCCGCAGCGGTCATGGGGAAACTGAACGTGGTGATGCTACGGTACCTCTCCAGGGAGCACTTCAGGGTCCTGACAGCGGTGAGCCGGTGGAAGAGGCCTGCCTGGGGGGACAGGCGAGCGGGGGGAGGAGGGGAGGCCTGCCTAGCCCAGCCCTGCGCACGGAGTTCCGCATGGCCCCTTAGGTTAGCGGGGTCGGGCAGGTTCCACGCACAGATGGGAGACTGGATTGGTTGTGTCGCAAACGGCAGCGGAAGAAAGGCTGCAGGGGCATGAGACCTGCTTCTGTTCTCGCTGCCTCCCCTAAAGTCCGATGTTGGTGCTTCCCGGTGGGGGAGGGTCCAGGTCGTGGCGTTCTGTCCTTCAGCCGGCCGCCTCGGAGGGATCGTTAATGGCAGGGCGGTCGCTGGGGCTGCCCAGGTGCTTGCCGCCCAGTAAGGTACCTTCACCAGTTTTTCCACGCGTTCTGATGGCTTTTGGCACCCTGCCTAACAAGGAGTGAGCAAAGGCTTACCAAGGCTTGCTGCCTTGGCTCGTTGCATGGTAAGTGCAGGCCGCAGCAGTTGGCCTGTTGGACTCCCCTGGCAGCAGGAGTACTAGAGGAAAGACAAATTGAGCCATGGCTGTGTAAGTATGAGAAAAGAGTCATTTCAGAAATGTAGAACAGCTCCTTCATCCACTCCTGAGACTGAAATCTAATCAGCGGTTCATCTTCTGACCAGTACTGTGGAAGTTTAAAGAATGAATTATACAAAGGATATCAAGGGGCAGTGATGCATATTAAAAGGTTCGGTTAAGTAATTAAAAAAAATGCATCCATGAAAAGTGATTTTAGTGTCAAGCAGGATCTGGTATTAATTGATTGTTGAACACAAGGGCTAACAAATCTGTTTTTATTTACTCTTTTAGGTGGAAATGGGCATGAAGAACCATGAAATAGTTCCTGCTAGCTTAATTGCTTCCATTGCCAGCCTTAAACATGGTGGTTGTAGTAAAATTTTGAGAGAGTTGGTGAAGCACAAACTTCTAGCTTATGAACGATCAAAAAGTGAGTTTGAATTTTATGTTAGGCTTCCTCTGTCATTCTGTTCCCGGTGCCTCATAGCGGTACTTGCAGGAGTACCACAGCTTGGCAGTATGAGCATCCAGAGCACTTGCTTACCTTCTCTTGGACCTACCCTGGGTATATGGATTTGTGCAGCACTATATGTTGCAGCTGTCTGCTGAGCTGCTGGTGATGAACTAATGATAAAGATGACAGGCAGAAAAGAGATGAACAGTTAACTTTCTTTTTTTGCTCAGTCACCAAAGTCATGAAAAATAAAAGAATCATCAGTTACGGCAATATTCAGATGCATACAGGAATCAACCCAAATGAGTTACAGTCTTATAATACACAAAATGTAGCAGACTGCAAAGGCCTTATACATGTCACCCCCTCAGAAACAGCTACTAAAGTAGTTTTTATTCCGTGTCATGTGACAAGCAGTAGTTGTGCAAGCCTTACCCCATTTCCTTCAGCTCTTTAGTTACATCTGGCTTTGTGAACATACTGTAGGAGTCTACAGGAAATTACTATCCTTTTTGTCCCAATGCTTCAGAGCATTAAAGGTCACTAAATCATCACAACAATCCTAGATCGCTGCTGTGTCTTCTGTAAGTGTATCTTAGAAAATGCTCCTTGATTTTTCCTGGGCTATTTAAAGTACTGCCATTGCCTCTATTAGAGAGAGGTTAACAGCATTTCTGTCTTTCGCCCAGTTGTCAGTTTTCATAAAACTTGCAGGAATCAGAACATCTTTACCATTCTGTCAAATTGGGCTGATACTAGCCAACGGGTGACTTGGGTATTGTGTACTGTAGGCTGAAACAAGAAACAAGACTAAACTGAGACTTAATTTAAATGTAATGTATACATAATGAGGAATGAAGTGTTTTGCTTTTTATTCTTACCTAGCTGTCCAGGGTTATCGGTTAACTAATGCAGGATATGATTACCTTGCTTTGAAAACTCTGTCTTCCCGACAAGTCATAAACTGTGTTGGAAACCAGATGGGTGTTGGCAAAGAATCAGGTAATTAAAAAAAAATTAATATTTTTTTAAGCAAAGACAGCTGTAATATTGCAAATGTTTTGCTAGAAACTAGGTAAGTTTTCCTCCGAATAGTCACATCAGTTAATCTGTCAGACACCAAGATTTAGGGGTCACTTGTTGAAATGCTATGTGAGGCTTCTGGCTGCATTTGAATATTTCTTCACAAGAGTGTCATTCGGCTTTGCACATTTTGTCTGATTATTTGTTTATGGCTTAAAAGGGTTCTTTGCAGGCCGATGTTGTTTGTCTCATGCTTTGTGAAGAGTTTTGAACCTTTTTAACAAAAAGATAATTTCAGCTTTTTCATCCCACTTAAGATAGTAAAGTGAAATAGGCTCACTATTTGGAGTACTATCTTAGTTCCTCTTACAATCATGTAGATTGTAATTTGACACAGCACATAACTTGTGTAATTGAAGAATGAGAAGGACATTATTTGGGACAAATGGTAGCAATGAAACGTAGGCTATTTCTTAACATTGTTTAAATGGTCCCTTGGGTTGTCTGTCCACTCAATAGAAAGAGGAAAGCTCTTCCAGAGTACAATTAAGAACACCAGCATCTGCCCAGATTTCTCTGAAGGATAGCTTCTATTTGTTCTTTGCTGTGCAGGTAGCCTGGGGATGTTAACATGAATATAGGAACTTTAAGATCTCCTACTCTTAAAGATGTTTCAGATCACCTCAATATTTCTTCTAATGGACTACCATGATCTCTTAACAATCATTTCTTCTTGTTCAGATCTCTAATGTACAGTATGTAAATTTAGCTGTCTTTACTAACTGTAGTAGAACTTGCCAAGCCAGAAGTAGTAATTGTGAGAAATGAGGTAACAAAGTTATAACTGCACTTTTTTGTCAGATACTAGCTTGTTAGATATCATTTATTTCTTAGATGTGTCTTCTAGATATTTATATTGTTGCAAATGAAGAGGAGCAACAGTTTGCACTGAAATTACATAGGCTTGGAAGAACTTCCTTTCGCAGTCTGAAAAATAAACGTGACTACCACAAGCACAGACATAAAATGTCATGGCTGTATTTGTCCCGGCTAGCAGCAATGAAGGAGTTTGCCTATATGAAGGTAGGTGGCCATTCACACAATATCAGCAATGGTATAATAGACCGGAAGGTACTTTTCAGACTGTCTTTTGATCAGTTCATATTTGCAGTACTGGTAGGATTTACACCTTTTTTTTTTTTTTTTTTTTTTTTTTAACTAATGGACTTAAAGTATCCGTTTCAGAGAATTTCAATGCTGTATGTTTTGTATACTTTCCAATGACAAAATGAAGCTTTGCCATGGAAGTAATGTGGAATAGAAGCAGGTGTCATGAGAGAATTTCAGATGAACGTTGTTATTTATGGATAGGTGAGAGAATTTCAGATTAATGTTGTTTTTTATGGATAGATAATTTATATATCACCATTTCTGATGTTTTTCCTTTAAAATTTATTGCATAACCTTGCAAAATCACCTTAAAAAGTAAGGAAATTTACAGTCACGTGTCAGAATTATTTTTTGTTCAGCTGTCATTTTTTAAAATTCATTTATTTATTTTTGAATTTTATTTTTTGATTTACCATGCTTTCAGTTGTTGCTGTGCTGTTGAGGGAAAACTTTCAGTTCAGACTGGTGTTCTGATTTGAAAAGACACACTTTGTTTTATACTTCGGGAAACTATTTCATTTCCAAGCATATATTGCTACTGTCAGAGTTCCAGATTTTTTTACCTGCTTTAAAAAAATGCAGATGTTATACAGTGATTGAAATTTGATAGTGGAAAAACGAATTATTTATAAAAAATAGTTTTCCCTTCTCCTTTTGTGCTATTCAACAGTACTATATACATTAAATATTATTTCCTTGTTTCTCTTAAAAAAACTTGATAGGTTCTACCAGTCGCCTTCACAGAGAGAGAAAGACCTATTACCATCATTTAGAATCTCTGTATTGGTCCAGGTGGTCCAATCGGTAAAGCATTATCTGGTCAGGACTTGTAGGAATATAATTGTGGGGGGTCAGTTTCCCTGAAAAGAGAGTGGGGGGAAGATTAATTGTGTGCTGAAAAGTGATAATTGTATAATATTTAAGTAACAAAAGCTGCATTTATGTTGCTTTAACTTAGAACTCTGTCTTAGAGAAATTCACTGGTAACAAGAGAATGAGTAAAAGGAGAATGAACCCATAAAGAAGTTGAGTGGATCAAATGAATGACTAAATTTGCATTAGAAAAGACAAACAGGAGAGCTTCAAAATATTATGAGCTACCTTTGGTTAATCTTTAATGTGGTGTAATGCTGGTTATTAATATTTAAGAATGAACTTTTGTCTTACAGCAACTGAGTATGGATTAACTAGTAAGGCAGAACTGTGTTGGCAGCAGCTTAGTGTGGAATTTGTTTCTAATGCCTGACACCCTATTCCCAGTTATCTTTTATTGATTACTTGGTCTAACAGACCAGATATGATTCTGTCATTTTTCCATTCTTTCAGGTGCACGATAATTAAACTGTAGACAGTATAGCAGTGTGTTTAGTGTCTAAACTTACAAATTTTATTTGTCTTTGCAGTGAAAGTTCAAATAGCTATTATGCTTGTCTTCCTTCTTAAGCATGTGATTTGATCTTTCCAGTTAGCATTTGAATAATGTACGCTGCTTCTACAGTAATATTTTATTGCCTATCTTAGACGTGAGTTTGTCAATACGTGTAATGTTTTCTTACCTGTTTCATTTTAATTTTTCAACATGTTGTCTGTTTCCAGGCTTTACATGATAGAAAATTTCCTGTTCCAAAACCTGTAGACTACAACAGGCATGCAGTTGTTATGGAACTTATTGATGGCTATCCTTTGTAAGTACTGAAGCTTGAATTCTCTGTGTTATAGAAACCTTAACAACATCAGGTTCGGTAAGGAGACAGGGTTAGGGTTTTTCCTTGTCGTGTGAGTGAATTCTGACTTCACTATGCTGAATAATGCTTTCTAGCCTACACTCATTGGCATTCTACTTAGTTATAGTCTTGCTTCTGAACTATCTCTTTATTTAAAGAAAGTGTTTTTTCCTTAGTCCAAAGAAACTGGTGAAATAGTCTCATGTTTTTGGTAAGGAATACATCAAAAGAGCAGTGTGACACAGGTTAGTACTGCAACTGTTTTCTACACAGAAATCACATATTCTGTATGTTATTGGACATACACAATATTGAATACTGTATCCTTCACGTTCTGAGCTCCAGTTTGTGATCCTTGCTCTGGTAATTCAGGTAACATTATAACTCACCATTTTAGAACTTCTGCTCTGTTTAGGTAGAATACCATGTAAAATCTCATTTTGCTTCTTCAAGGAAGATTGCTTTGCTTGACTTGTTCAACATCTAAAACATTATCATTGAAAGTCTGTACATGAAGGGGTGGTTTGTTTTGTTTGCAGAGCAGAATGCCAAAGGCCTATATGCGCAATATAATGTAGAATAACGTAGGTCCTTATCCAGAGATTTGAAGTGTCTAGTTCTAGAACAAACCAGTCCATGCTTTTCTATAGTAATCAAGATCTAAAGTTGGCAGTTTAATCAAAAGGGGATTAATCCCCAAGTATAACAGTTGAAGAGTAACATGGAAGACACTTCATTATATTCTGTCTTCCAACCTTTATTTGTTAAATAATTCCACATCCGTCACGTACATGGAGCACTTCAAGTTCTATGTGGACATCTGCAGTGGAAGTTTACCATGCTCTCCCTGTCCTGCAGTTCTAACCTGAAGGAGATAAGTAGTGGATGAGAATTATTTCAAATATGCCAAGATCAAAGAATCTCCAAATAGTTGAGATTGGAAGGAACCTCTGGCAGTCATCTGGTCCAAACACCTTGCTCAGGCAGGGCCGCCTAGAGCCTGTTGGCAGTTTATGTATTGTCCATTGCCTGAGTTGAAAAACGTGTGGATTTGGCAAACAGTTGTTACTCTCTCTTTGACAAGTACAAGGTTACTCTAAGTTCCTGCCAAATTGGACTTAGTTTTTCCTAGTCTACCTGCTTTATTTCACATCTCACAGCATCACAGAATGGTTGAGGTTGGAAGGGACCTCTGGAGGTCATCTGGGCCAACCTCCTGCTTGAGCAGGGCCACCCAGAGCTGGTTGTCCAGTGCCATGTCCAGATGACTTGAATATCTTTTAAGGAGGGAGACTCCGCAACTTCTTTGGGCAACCTGTGCCAGTGCTCAGTCACCCTCACAGTGGAACAAGTGTTTCCTGTGTTCAGACAGACCCTCCCGTGTTTCTGTTTGTGCCTGTTGGCTCTTGTCCCGTCATTGGGCATCACTGAAAAAAGCCTGGCTCTGTCCTCTTTGCACCCTCCCTTCAGGTATTTATATACGTTGATGAGATCCCCCTGAGTCTTCCCTTCTCCAGGCTGAACAGTCCCAGCTCTTTCAGTCTTTCCTCATAGGAGGGATGCTCTAGTCTCTTCGTTATCGTTGAGGCCCTTCGTTGGACTCTCTCCAATATGTTCATGTATCTCCTGTACTGGTGATCCCAGAACTGGACACAGTACTCCAGGTGTGCCCTCACCAATGTTGAATAAAGAGTAAGGATCACCTCCCTTGACCTGCGGCTGATGCTTTGTCTAATGGAGCTGAGGATACCGTCAGCCTCTTTTTACAGCAAGGGCACATCGCTGGCTCATATTCAACTTGGTGTCCACCAGGACCCCCCAGTCCTTTTCTGCCAAGCTGCTTTCCAGCTGAGTGGCACCCAGTGTGTACTGGTGCATGAAGTTGTTCCTGTCCAGGTGCAGGACTTTGTACTGCTCATTGAACTTCATGAGGTTCATGCTGGCCCCTTTCTCCAGCCTGTTGAGGTCTCTCTGGATGGCAGCATGACCCTCTGGCATATCAGCCACTCCCAGTTTGGTGTCGTCTGCAAGGTCTGCCTCATCATCCAGCTTATTATTGAAGATATTAAACAGGACTGGAAACACTTTTGGCTGCTAGGGCACACTGCTAGTCACTGACCTCCAACTAGACTTTGTGCCCAGCCATTCAGGCAGTTCTCAATCCACCTCACTGTCTGCGCATCCAGACCGTACATCAACAGCTTTTCGTACATCAACAGCTTTTCTATGAGAGTCTTAGAGGAGACAGTGTCAAAGCCTTACTGAAGTCTGCATGGATAATACCCACTGTTGTCCCCAAATCTAGCAGCCAGTCACTTCATCACAGAAGTTTATCGAGTTGGTTAAGCATGACTTCTTGGTGAAGTTGACTGCTCTGGATTATTTTCTTGTCCTTAAATGCCTGACAGTGGTTTCCAGGATTAGCAGCTCCATCACCTTCCCAGGGCTCAAGGTGAGGCTGACCAGCCTATACTTTCCTGGGTCCTCCTTCTTACCCTTCTTGAAGATGGGAATGACATTTGCCTTTCTCTGGTCTTCAGGTCCTCTCAGTCGCCATGTTTGATCAATGATTATCAAGAGTGGCCTTGCAGTGACGCCTGCCAGCTTCCTCAGCACTCAGGGGTATGTCCCATCAGGGTCCGTGGACTTACCTATGTCCAGTTCACTTAAGTATTCCCTGAGCTGGTGCTCTTCCACCAAGGGTACATCTTCCTTGCTCCAACCCTTCCTTCCCCCTGGTCCTTGGAACCTGAGATTCCTATCTCAGAAGATAGTGGTTAACACGACTTGCAAATTCAAAGAGAAAGTGGGACATTTTATGATACAGACCTGTGGATATGAGAAGTGTCACCAGTTCATTTTAGTACAAGTATGAGAGTGTTCAACAGGAGCTGTTACAGAGCTTCTAGACTTCCAGTGTTAATTCTTTGTGTTGTACAAATGATCCATTCACATAATACTGTACTGCTGCATTCAGACCAAAATATTTCACATGATAACTGTAAATGCTGACCACTTCTTGACAGTTTATAGTACACTAAGAGAAGTGCCTTTTTACTTGATTTGTTTTTAAAGAGAAGATCACAGAATCACAGAATGGTTAACGATTGCAAGGGATCTCTGGAGATCATCTAGTCCAACCCCCTGCTAAAGCAGGTTCCCCTAGAGCATGTTGCACAGGGTTGCATCCAGGCGGGTTTTGAATATCTCCAGAGAAGGAGACTCTACAACCTCCCTGGGCAGCCTGTTCCAGTGCTCTGTCACCCTCAGAGTAAAGTTCCTCCTCATATTCAGATGGAACTTCCCATGTTTCAGCTTATGCCCATTGCCCCTTGTCCTCTCACTGGGCACCACTGAGAAGAGTCTGGTCCCCTCCTCTTGACACCCACCCCTAACGTATTTGTAAGTGTTGATAAGATCCCCTCTCAGTCTTCTCTTCTCCAAGCTGAACAGACCCAGCTCTCTCAGCCTTTCCTCATAAGAGAGGTGCTCCAGTGCTTTGATCATCATTGTAGCCCTTCGCTGTACTCTCTCCAGTAATTCCTTATCTTTCTTGAACTGGGAGGCCCAGAACTGCACACAGTACTTCAGATGTGGCCTCATCAGGGCCATCTAGAGGGGCGGGATAACCTCCCTTGACCTGTTGGCCACACTCTTCCTAATGCAGCCCAGGATACCATGGTCTTCCTGGCCACAAGGGCACATTGCTGGCTCATGGTGAACTTCTTGTCCACCAGAACACCCAGGTCCTTCTCTGCGGAGCTACTCTCCAGTAGATCAGCCCCCAACCTGTACTGGTGCATGGGGTTATTCCTCCCTAGGTGCAGGACTCTACATTTGCCTTTGTTGAACTTCATGAGGTTCCTCTCCGCCCAGCTCTCCAGCCTGTCCAGGTCTCGCTGAATGGCGGCACAGCCTTCTGGTGTATCGGCCACTCCTCTCAGTTTTGTGTCATCAGCAAATTTGCTGAGTGTACACTCTGTTCCTTCATCCAGGTCATTGATGAATAAGTTAAACAGGACTGGGCCCAGTACTGACCCCTGGGGAACACCACTAGCCACAGGCCTCCAACTAGACTGAGCACCACTGATCACAACCCTCTGGGCTCTGTTGTTCAGCCAGTTCTCGATCCACCTCACTGTGTACTCATCTAAGCCACACTTCTTGAGCTTTCCTGTGAGGATGTTATGATTTGTATTTTGCCACTTACAGTACTTTGCTTTCTCAGGTGTACATTCAGAAATGCATTAAGCTTTTTTCTTTTTTTTTTTTTCCCTAACTTAATCTAGAAGATATGTTGTTGTGAAAGAAAATGTTATGGAGCATTTGAATTTGTATACAGGAAGACCTAGTTCCTACTGAGACCATAAGTTTACCTAAAACAGGAGAGACATAAAAACTTATGGATCCATGTCCTGGTTTGGCTGGGGTGGAATCATAGAATCAATTTTCTGTTCAGAAAAGCTGCATTTTTGAGTGGATCGTAGCATCCAATACAGTGGGAGGAAAGTTGATAAGGCACTTTGCTTTAGTTTGTGGCCAGCCATGGTATGCGGGTTTCTGTGGTGATCAAGGCTGTTAGCAATTTCAAGTTAGCCACATGCTCAAGCTAGGAGGAGCGAAAGCCAGGGCAGCTGACCAAAGCTGGCCAACAGGTGTATTCCATAGTATAAACATCATGCTCACTATAAATTGGGAAGTTTGCTGAGGATGGAGCTTCTCCTCAATGGTTGCCATCCCCTGGAGATGCTTGTCCATCATTCTGCTCCCAAGGTCTACTCTCCCATTTGTTGTGACCATCGTGCAGTGTTCAACATCTAGCATTTGCTGCTGCGCACTCCCAGCTGCTGGGAGTGCGCAGCTCACGACCACTATATGGGCTGAGTATAACTCTGTGTCTTCTATATTAGCATTAGTGCTAATATCAGGGGTTTTTATTTTATTAAATCAGTTTCCATTTCAACCCATGGGTGTCCTTTCCCTGATTCCTCTTCAGACTGGTGAGGCGTCGTTGGATGATAGAACAGCTGGTTATAGTTCGGCTAAACGGAGACAATCCATTATTTAAATAATGCATTATGACAGTGGTGCCTGATGGGAAACAATGAGCCTAAGTTGCAATGAGATTTAGCCTGGATATAAGGAAAAATTTTCTCCTATTGAGGACAGCGAGGCAGTGGCACAGGGTGCTTGGGGAGGTTGCACAGTCTCTCTCAATCCCTGGAGTTTTTCAAGGCCCAGCTAGACAGAGCAATCTGGTCTGATCTCAGAGTTGACTCAGCTTTGAGGAGGGTATTGAACTAGAGACTTGAGAGCACTTTTAACTTCAATTACCCTGTCATTCTGTCAGATATATTTCATATACTTTGTCTATATTTTTAAATAAAGTCTTTCAAGGTTCAGAATGTTTTATTTTATTTAACTTTTCAGGTGCCAGGTGCGCCAGGTGGAAGATCCTGCCTCTCTCTACAGTGAATTAATGGATCTAATTGTAAAACTTGCCAATCATGGTTTGGTTCATGGTGATTTCAATGAATTTAATCTCATATTGGATAATGATGACCATGTTACTATGATTGATTTCCCTCAGATGATATCAACATCACATGCAAATGCTGAATGGTAGGTTCAAATTTAAAGATGTTTTCGAAGTAAATCTGACAAGTGCTGATGACAGCAAATAGTCAACCATGACTTATTTCCATAAGCCTGTTTCTGATTCTTTTTCTACCATTGTTGTTATGCAGCACAAATAACATTCCAAACATAGTTTGATTTATGAGTGAGTAGAAATGTCTCTTTAGGATAAATACGTAATTAATTGCTTCTCAGAGAGAATGATGTTGTTCAGTTAAGAAATGCTTAGAAATAAACTGCATAGAGTTTGTCTCCTAGCCTTTTGTCTGGGATCACTAATAGAAATAATTTTCAAATAAAATCAGTAAAAGACAAGAAATGTGGAGTAAAAGTCTGTCATTGCAATAGACTTCCTTACCTTGATTTTGTGTTTGTCTTTTCTGTATTTTTTTATTTATTTATTTGATTCTGTATTTTTTACAGGTATTTTGACAGAGATGTTAACTGTATTAAGGAGTTCTTTAAGAAACGCTTCAACTACAAGAGTGAGCTCTTCCCAGCATTCAAAGACATCAGGTAGAAACTGCCAGATGAATTTGAGTTCTCCTATTTATGGTGTTTGTTCTGGTTTTGTGAGAAAAATGGGTGCCTGTGAGAGATGGTTGTAGGAGTAATAAAAAAAAATAGGCCCAACTGTGCAATGTAAATTATATTTTTGTCATTCCTATTTTGTTTTCTTCAACCAAAGTTACTGTAAGTGGTTTCCAAAAGCTGAAGTATGCTTTAAAAATCTGCCGCTGCCTCCTTTGTCTTTCCTCTTGCAGCTAAGGAAGAGAGATCAATCTGAAGGCTTAATCCAAATAGTAAATATCCAGGAAACGTTAATAGTGATGCAGAATAATTTCTCCCACTTCTCAAAGCCTATTTAACAGTTCCAGTATATTGAGGGTCTCAAGTTGTGGCAGGGGAGGTTTAGACTGGATATCAGGAAAAATTTATTCACAGAAAGGGTCATCAAGCAGTGGAACAGGCTGCCCAGGGAAGTGGTGGAGTCACCATCCCTGGAGGTATTCAAAAGCCGTGTAGATTGTTTAGTGGTGGCTTGGTAGTGTTAGGTTAATGTTTGGACCTGATGATCTTAAAGGTCCTTTCCAACCAAAACGATTCTATGATGCTATGAATAATTTGGGTTTCACTTTTAAATTTATTTTTAAAATGCTAGTAAATATGTTGACTGCCTCTTCAAACGTTATTATGTTAGAAGTTTTTTTCCTAATGTCTTCTGTCCCTTTTGAAAAGTAATTTTTCACTTATTTTAAGACTGAAGCTGTTGCAATGAAAAGGATTTTATTTCATTCTGAGAGCGTTTCCAAAAGGGTGCCACACTTGAATCAGTCACTGTGTGTCAGTGTACCCTTTATTCTTCTGTTTGCTTAAACATATTTTGAACTTAAAGCCAAATAGTATTCCTGCAAAATCACAGATCACAAAATAAAATAATTTCCTATAAATAAATAAATAAGCAAACAAATGCTGGTTGTGGAGATGGAATCGTCTTCTGTAGAAGTTTGCGTCTCTTAGGTCACATTCTGTTAATACTTTACCTAAAGCTCACTGCTGTCATGTGGTGGTCTGTGTGTTTCAACAGCGTATATCCTCGTTGTTGATAGTATGGGTAACTATAGTCTATCTTGGTTATTATTTTTAATCCAAAATGTAGCATATTGGTAGCTTGATGATTTAGCATATTAAAAGGAAACATATTTGTACTTCTTTCACAGGAGAGAGTGTTCTCTTGACAGAGAGATTACTGCCAGCGGCTATACAAAAGAAATGCAGGCAGATGGTGAACTATTTTACCCACCAGATTCTGATGAGGATGATAATACAACAGACATATCAGAATTTGTAGAAGATGCTGAGAATAAGTTCAGCTTCTTCAGCAAAGATAAAGAAAACAATGCAGACGTCACGTATGAAGTGGGTGATTTCTCTGAAAGCGGAACCTCTAACGAGTTTATGTGTAGCAATGAAGAGGCTGATACAACTGAAAGTAGTGAAAATACACAAAGGCTGAATATGTCAGAGCTGAGTTCAGCCTTAGAAAAAGTTGAAGGGCAAGCTATGCTTTGGAAGTCTGGTGAAGATGCAGAGAGTTCTGCAATTGCTTTTTTTGAGGGCAAAAGCATAACTGAAAATGCTGCTGAAGTCAAAAATCAGACAAGTCAAGGAGGGTGCAGTAATGAGGAGGAGAATGAAGACAAATGCCATGATCTGGTTGACTTGTCAACTTCAAATGAGAAATTTGGGCATTACAGGTAAAGATTCGTATTTACTGTCTAGGAGTGTGGCTTCTCCCCTCCCCCCAATAAATGTAAGTCTTTAACTCAAAAAGGACTACTTTTCAGCTACCCTTGTTTAAACTGAAGACTGCAAATTCAATTTGTTTTTAAAACATTGCAGTGAATATCTTTCCTATTGGTCTCATGATAGGTAACCTGTTGATTGGTACTACGTACGTAGTGCTTCATGTGTAATATGTGACAGATCTGTTGTCCAGCTGTGTAGTAGTATATAATGAGAGAACAAGTCTTGAATTTAATTCATAGACCAACCTGTTCTCTATGGTGGAGTTTTTTTCCCTTTTTCTTTATTTCAGTTAATATTGGTAGTGAAAGAGTTCTTGATATTAAAATACTGCTTCTAAATAACTTTTGTGAATAAGTTTGTAATTTGAATGCTCTGTCTGAAAGACAAATTATTCTGCTGCTCACTCAGCTGAAGTTAGCAAGAACAAACTCCTTGGAATGCATTATTCAAATATACTGTACTGTGTGTTGTTCTAGCTTTTAATTCCTTTTCTGACACACTTAGAAAATCCTGCTTACCTTCAGGCTAGCCCCTTGTACATGAAATTCTAACTCTGAGTTTGCCAGCCCACCAAGTACCTGGTTGCATATACCAAGCTCATACTCCCCTCATCTACTTTTGCTTTTTAGTGAAATGACTTGTCAAGACATTGTGCAGAATCTGAAATACTTTTTTTTTTTTTAGTGTTCTGAAGCTTCTTTTCATGGGCTTGGTATACATGTGACTATTGTTCAACAAATTCTTCCTTTCATAAAATGCCTGTTTTGAACAACTAGTGTTAATATATAAAATGTAGATGTTCTGTAGTACTTGCATGTTCTGTTGGGAGTTTTCAGATTATATCTCAAAAAGTTAAGACTAAAACGATGCACATAAAAGCAAAAGATGTTTATGTTGCTATTGGAATAAAACATTGATTTATGTATTTTAGAAATGAAGAGAGTATAGTTCATGTTGCTGAGCACAGAACAAGGACTAAAAGTGTCACATCAGTGAGAAGTGTTGGGAACTGTTCAACCATTCCAGCGGTAAATATTCTTGTTATGTTATTATCTGGTTTACTCTCAGATCATGTTAAATTGCACGTAGATGTTATTACATATTTGTAAAAATGTTACCTAGCATTAATTATCTTTAAAAATACTGTTACCTTGTACCTCACTGGTTTGCATTCCATGCCCACAGAAAAATCACAGAATCACAGAATGTTAGGGATTGGAAGGGACCTCGAAAGATCATCTAGTCCAATCCCCCTGCCGGAGCAGGATTACCTAGATCATATCACACAGGAACGCGTCCAGGCAGGTTTTGAATGTCTCCAGAGAATCACAGAATCACAGAATCAACCAGGTTGGAAGAGACCTCTGGGATCATCGAGTCCAACCGTTGCCCTTACACCACCCTGTCAGCTAGACCATGGCACTAAGTGCCATGTCCAGTCTTGTCTTAAACACATCCAGAGATGGTGACTCCACCACCTCCCTGGGCAGCCCATTCCAATGTCTTAATAACCCTTTCTGTAAAGAAATTCTTCCTAATGTCCAACCTGAACCTCCCCTGGTGAAGCTTGAAGCTGTGCCCTCTTGTCCTATTGCTAGTTGCCCGGGAGAAGAGGCCAACTCCCACTTCACTACAACCTCCCTTCAGGTAGTTGTAGACTGCAATAAGGTCACTTATTATTAAGAAGGAGACTCCACAACCTCTCTGGGCAGCCTGTTCCAGTGTTCAGTTACCCTCACCGTAAAGAAGTTTTTCCTCGTATTTAAGTGGAACCTCCTGTGTTCCAGCTTGCACCCATTGCCCCTTGTCGTGTCAAGGGATGTCACTGAGAAGAGCCTGGCTCCATCCTCATGACACTTGCCCTTTACATATTTATAAACTTTAATGAGGTGAGCCCTCAGTCTCCTCTTCTCCAAGCTAAAGAGACCCAGCTCCCTCAGCCTTTCCTCATAAGGGAGATGTTCCACGCCCTTAATCATCTTTGTGGCTCTCTGCGGGACTCTCTCTAGCAGTTCCCTGTCCTTGAACTGAGGGGCCCAGAACTGGACACAATATTCCAGATGCGTCCTCACCAGGGCAGAGTAGAGGGGGAGGAGAACCTCTCTTGACCTGCTAACCACACCCTTTCTAATACACCCCAGGATGCCATTGGCCTTCTTGGCCACAAGGGCACACTGCTGGCTCATGGTCATCCTGCTGTCCACTAGGACCCCCAGGTCCCTTTCCCCTACGCTGGTCTCCCAACAGGTCTGTCCCCAACTTGTACTGGTACATGGGGTTGTTCTTGCCCAGATGCAGGACTCTACACTTGCCCTTGTTATATTTCATTAAATTTCTCCCCACCCAACTCTCCAGCCTGTCCAGGTCTCTCTGAATGGCTGCGCAGCCTTCCGTTGTGTCAGCCACTCCTCCCAGTTTGGTGTCATCAGCGAACTTGCTGACAGTGCACTCTAATCCCTCATCCAATTCATTAATGAATATATTGAATAGTACTGATACATAGGACTGATACTTCTGTAATTGTTTACAGGGAATCATTTCCAGCACTTTCCTTCATGTATTGCTCTTCGTTCTTTCACCATGCTCTCTACATCAGCATTAATAACTCTCATTTAGCCAGTAACAGACTAATGTATGTTAATGTCTGTCAATGCACTAACATATAATCAGTTCATTCAGTTGCTAGCCACGATTAATATTTTTTATTTTAAAAGTGGATGCTTGAGTCAAGATTAAATTTGGCCTTTTTCACCTGTTGTCTTAGAGATTTTTTCGCACTTTTTTGTGAAACATTTATACAAACTCACTTCAATAGTGATTTTTTTGGCAATAGGAATTTATTGGACTTTCTGCATTATGTAAATCAACAGTAAACAGTGGAATTCAATCTCTTTTTCTTCAACCTCAGACTATATGCTAGGTAGTATGGCTACCTCTGTCACATTTTTGAAAGTGCGTTTTAATTTTAGAAGGAAGGAAGTCCTATGTTCTTTGTTAGTTATAAAGTATTCCTGTACAAAACAGAAAGAAACTTCTTTCAGCTAACAGCTGATCCATGAGGTATTTTTGTAATTAGCTCAGACTATATACTTGCCATTGTAAATATGGGTACCTATGTTTGGTCTCATTTTCATTTGTAGTTAGCAGAAACTCTGAAAAACCTAGTTTGAGGAACATATTAGTATAGATTCATGTCTTTCACAACATGTACCAGAAGCAAATATCTACTTTTTCGATTTGTGCCTTTTCAAAGCATTTCTATTGCCCAATTAGAGTATTAGTCCTAGAAATACTGTATCTGAAACCTCTAGTGAGGGCAAGAGTGATTTTTTTTTTTTTTTTTTCTTTTTTAGTTAGACATGATCTACCTCATTTACAGTCTTTACAGTCTGCTACTTACTGCTTTGCTACTGTTCTAACAAAGGTTTTGCTACTCTCCTGTTAAGTGATGTGTTACTCTGTGAAGCAGCCAAGTTTTACACAAGGTGCCTGCTGGTGGCTAAAACATTCGTGGAATAACTGGCTGCTTTACTCTTTCATGTTTGAATTGTTTTATTGGTAAGGTAAGTATTTTAAAGATAAACTAACAACCAATGTGTAAATAAATGTTAAGGAACAGCATGTTTGCATCTTGTCTAAGGCATTTTTTACAGGACTTCATGTGAGGCAGAAAAACAACTTAGATCTTCTTCATCACGGTTCTTATTCTAAGGGATGGCATTGTATCTTCTTAAGGAGACAAAGGATTTGGTTAAAACTATGGGATGAAGCAAATAAGAGCCAGGATGACCTGCCAGGAATTTGCTAGCTTCTGTCCATGCTGTCTTTTTTTTTCTTTTTTTTTTCTTTTTTTTTTTTTTTTGACTTTGCTAATTTAAGTGTGCAGAATTAAAAAAAAAAAAATTAGTGCTACTAAGTCCTATAAAGGAAATTACTTGAAATTGTACTCCTGTACACCACTTGATGGTAGCAGTGGTCGTTATGTAGGTATAGAAACCTTTTTGAGTATTTAATGGATGTATGTTTATTCTGTAGGGTTACATATTAGAAATACATAAATGGCGTGTAGGTACCTAATTTTCTGTTCTAAAAGAAAGATAAAAGCACTTTAGCAGAAAAGATTTCAAGAGATTCAGCCACATAAAGAACTTTTTCCTGCACCAATTTACCTTGCATTATGCTTTTACTTACATGCCTTTATGCTGAATCTTATTTTAACTTCTGAGTGTTAGAGCTAAAGAAACAGTGTGTATAATTACAAAACTAAAAATGCAAAATAATGGCACTTCAGTAAGATCCACTGGATTGCTTAGAGCTGATGCTTGTTATTGCTGCTAGCATTTGTCTGTTGTTTATGCAGCTTGCTTTCTGTTCGGTGGAGAAAACTTATTAAAACATAAGCAGATTTTTAAATTAATGACACAAATTCATATAGGCGTATATAAACAATTGCAGTAATAGCAATAGGTACAGTTATAACTTGGAGACTATGCCAGAAAGAGAAAGCATCATGCATTTTGGAAAATCAACTATTCCACGTGAAGTAAGGTATCTTTCTGTGCTCATATGCACTGATGTAATTCAATGAGGGGAAGCAATGTGAATGATCAAAAATTTAAATAATAAAATGTAAATCAGTTTACTCTGAAGCATTTCTCAGTATTTGCTTACATTTAGATTATGATGATGGAAAGACTAGTGAGTCTTTCTACCACATGCTGTTGTTGAATAATAGATTTACATTATGATTACATGTCAAAAGACTTTGGTATCCCCCTTGCAAAATTTCTTCTAGCAAGTTTTGTGTAAACTGTGAAGGAAGTCATCTGTCCTGGACCAGAGTGGGAAAAGTAGAGGCACCTTCTTTCAGAGTTCTGCCTGTAGAAAGCAAAGAATGACAGATGCCTTATTGGCAAAAGAAATACATCAGTGCAACAGTTTAAATTAGTACTGATGATTTTTTTCTTCAGCAATATTTTCAAAGAGAATCTACGATTTTTATTTCTGAAGAGCTCATGGTTAAATACCGAGTGCTACTAAGTACCCAAGGAAAGAAGAACAAATCGCATCACATGCAGCTGTTTTATCCACATTTCGATAGTCAGCCTGCATGTGACATGACTTAGGAAACTGCTGTTCAGGTGGTTCCCTAATTATTACAGTATTCACGCTGAAGTCATGGTTGAGTAATTGGGCTCGTTGACTACCTTGTATTTTGTTACTTTAGCTGTATTAGTCACAGCAATTCTTAAAGAGCATAACTTGCCAAAACTATTCTTTCTTGTTCCTGATTCACTCCCTACCAACTTACTACTTCATATGCTACAGTGAAGTTGAGTTGATAGTACAATCAACAAAGCACAACAAGGCAACTGAAATTGGGATACATGTAAATGAAATGTAATTTGATGCATAGTTTTCATCTTGTCTGGTTATTTGGACAGCAGCGGATCTTTTATTAAGGGCAGATTTATTTGTTGATATGATTTTTTTTTAATGCTTTATTAATTAGAATAAAAATAAGACACTCCTTTGGGATTTCCAACAAGATACGATTCCATCATGTTGAAATAGTGAGAAAGAGGAAAGTAATTTGATTTCTCTTTTTCTTCGAAGACAAGATATGCAAGTGTGCACTCAATATCAGTGTAGCAGCTTGAGCTGGGATGATTTTCCAAATGATAAAATCACTGCCACAATCTACTAAATTATGGCTTCACTTTTATTATGGATAGCTATTACCATCATAATGGAGGGCAGAACTCAGAATGAAAACATAGGTGTAAGTAACAGATGAAATTTCATAAAACTACTGCAGTTTTATGGAAATAACAGTTGCTGTTCCAATACTTTTGCTGTAGAGGCAGGAGACAGTCCTGACCTTGTGAATCTTAATAGAGTGCCTCACAACCGGGGAAAACTGAAGGAGGAATTGTAAATCACTCCTGACTGCTTGTCTTTTTTAGCCACACTTAGGGTAAAGAGTTGCTGTTTTTCATTAGGATCATACTCAGATCTTTGTAATCCAAACTCTAGAAAAAACAGGGATGCTAAAAAAAAAAGGCACAAACCAAATAATTACTGCAGGATGTGAAATGTTCTATTGCTCCTTTTTTTTTTTAACTTAAAAGACATTTATCAAATCTTCAAGCATAGGATATTATCAGCTTTTACATTTTTGTAGGAGGCATGTGTTTTGCACGAAGAGGTGCTGGTCCTCTGTGATCCCTGTAAGAAAGACACTTAAACTCTGCAAGGTATAATTTAAATGCCATTTATTAGATCTAAGACTATCACAAGAGAATAGCATAGATAATCCCACACCCCTTTAGATGCTGGGAGCCCTGAGGGTGTAGCATTGAACAGGACTTCAACACACATGTGGCACGCCATGCAGTCTTTGTCCATAGCAGAGAATCTCTCTTTTCAGTCAGTTGAGCTTTTTTTGTGGTTTTTCTTACAAGGAAACAACTCTCTTCATAATTTCTACAGTCAAGCTGAACTGATGTTCACATGTGAACTTCATGCTGCACTTTTAGATAAAAGCAGGGCCACACAGAAGGCCTAATTGCCAGTACTGAGCGGGAGCTGGCTTAGTTTATCCTACTGCCAACAGATTTGTGCAGTACAACACAGGCCTGAAGACAACCCTGTTCATGCAGCTTAGTGCAACACAGCACAGACCTGGGCTTCTTCACGGTAACTGTTGTGTAAATCTCTAACTTCTCGATGTGCCAGAGGTCTTCCAGTTAGGATCATGCAGGTTCGTGTCAGTACTGAAAATACACTGTTGTTGTGCCATGTGTTAGTGCTAAATCATCTTCCAGTAGTTCTGATACTGAATTGTTTGTTTATTTGTAGGAACTGGTGAAACAGAAGATAAAACGGCAACTGACCAAACATCAAAAGTCTGCTCTGAGGCAACGGCTGCAGAAAGGAGAGGCAAATATTTATACTAAACAATGTCGAGAAAATATGCACAACATTAAGTCAAGCTTGGATGCCGCTAGTTTCTGGGGATAATTTGTTAAAGCTCCTGTAGAACATGAGAAAACTCATAACGTATAAAGTTGAAAGAATTATGCTAATAACCAATAATCCTTTTATATAATGGAGCAATCTCTTCTATACAACCAAAAGTTTTTCTGGAAGTTGATAAACCTTATTCTGGTTCCTGTGATTTTGATTGGGTTTTGGATTTTGTTTTGTGTTTCTGGTTAGAACTGTTGACTGTAATTTAAATTAAATCAGTAGTACTGGCTAAGATCATTTAATTTACAGTATTTTCCAACAGTATCTTGTCGTAAGTCGATTGTACTGTGTTGATTTAGATTAAGAATCTTCTATTGTGCAGCAGATTCCTCTTAAGAGGGAAGGAAAGGAAGTTTTTGTAACCAATTTTACCAACAAATGACATGAAATTTAAATTTAAAATGTTGCCCTCATGTTACAAACAAATATTTGGTATAATCAAAAATCACAAATATGAACCGGATAGCAGTTAGTATTCTAAGATTTCTTTTGTACCTGTACGGAATTACAGAATGGTTCACAGAATCACAGAAGGGTTGGAGTTGGAAGGGACCTCTGAAGATCATCTAGTCCAACCCCATGCTAAAGCAGGTTCACCTAGAGCACATTGCACAGGGTCACATCCAGGTGGGTTTTGAATATCTCCAGACAAGGAGACTCCACAGCCTCCCTGGGCAGCCTGTTCCAGTGCTCTGTCACCCTAAAGTAAAGAAGTTTTTCCTCACATTCAGACGGAAACAAACATGAGCAATCCATATGATGGAAGACAGCAATTGTCATTTATTTCTTCCTTCACTCATATTAATCTTGCCCAGACAAATATGTAATAGTGTTGTACAGACCTGGCAAGCACTCGGATTTTTAGTGTGCCTGCACAGATACCAGTAAACTTAATTCCTTTGTATCTAATAACTTCCATAAAGTTATTATTTTGAGTCTCCTTCTCTGGAGACATTCAAAACCCGCCTGGACGCGTTCCTGTGTGATATGGCCTAGGTAATCCTGCTCCGGCAGGGGGATTGGACTAGATGATCTTTCGAGGTCCCTTCCAATCCCTAACATTCTGTGATTCTGTGTGATTCTGTGATAAAGTGATGAGGATTCTAGAACTTCTCTTTTCAAAAATACTACCTTGACTTTTACTGTACTGTATCCTTGGGGTCTGAAGACCAAGAAGAAAAACAAGTATCTTGATTTTTTTTTTTCTTTTAAGATATGTCTAGTTATAAAATTAAATGGTGTTTATATTTAAAAACACGTGATAAACCTAAGGAAAAAAGTGTTTGTGAACACTGAAGCAATTGAAGCAAGAGAATAGCTGAGTTGCGTTAGCAGAAGAACAAATGAAAATTAGTTTGGGCAGACTAGTAAAGTTAGTTTTGCTTCCCTTTTTACAATTTCTAGACAAACTGTTACCATGGAACTGGTATTTAAACTGCTCTGATGAGATATCAATGACTAATTTGTTATTGAACAGTTAGCTATTCCACTGTGCTTACTGGGCTTTTGAAACATTCTCTTTTATTTTTTTTAGGGATAAAAGTAATTTTTAGCATCTCCTTTCTGTGAGAATTCTTGCGATTATGTGTTCAGACTGCTTTCTGTTACTTGGTTTAAGTGATCCTCTTCTGCATTGCTATAGACCTGAATGTACACACAGTTACGTAAGGAGTTATAACGAAGGTCTGAGAAGCAGCAACTTGTTAAACCAAGAAAATATGACTGTAGCCTCTCATATCCGTTTGCTTTTTGGATTTTGCTATGAAGCATATTGTAGACAGTTTTATTTCAGATGACTTATTAAAACAATTTTTAAGCAACTTCTAACAGAAAGAATAAACTACTCTTAGGTCAAAGTAAAAGCCATGAGTTGATTTGTTCTCAAGTGAACTGCCAATAACATTTTTTGTTAAACAGATGCAACTTCACATGTAGGCAAATCCATCTTTTGTCTTGGAATTCTTTGAAACTGGCTAGGTACTCTACAGGAATCTCTTCCTTCAGCTGCAGCTTTAAGAACACTCTCTTTCCTGCCAGGGTGTCACCATTTAAGGCTGGGTGGGCTGTTAAGCAGATGGACAGATGCTCTCTATTAACCCTTTCCTTCCCCAGAGGGGAAAAGATAGAAAAGGGAGAGAGACTTATGGGTTGGAAAGTGAAAACAGGTTTAATAAAAAATAATGAATAAATAATGAACTATACACAAAACCAGCTATGAGCTCCCCCCCATCACTACCACATCACCGCTAACGCTGCAGGGCAGGCGCCAGGGAGTCCTGAACCAGACGCAGCAGCAGGTGGGAACCAGATTCTGGAACAAAGCCAGAACAGGCAGAGTCCTCCCTGAATGCCGGCCATAGGGGAAGAGAGTGCGACGCTTGTGGTCCCGCAGCTTTAAACTGAGTATCACGTGTGTGGGATGGAATACCCCGTTGGTCTGGTTTGGGTCACCTGTCCTGTCTGTTCCTCCCTGCAGGTGTGACACTTTTACACCCTTTCACTTGTGGAACAAAGAGACCCAACAGGGAACCTGGTTTCCACAGCAACAAGCATGTGTAGTTAATTCCAGAAAGTACAGTCACTTAAAAGAACTTAACTGAAAAGTCCGTCCTAGTCCAGACCAGGACACAGGGATATTGCAGTTAATAGGTATTTTGCATACTGTACGACAGCTAACATATTTTTCTATGTCTAAACTGATTTAAAAACAAAAAAAAAACACCAAACCCCCCAAACAACTACTGAGGCAGTCATACATTCTATAACAGATAGCTTCTGGATTGGTCTGAAGTATGACAAGTGAGTTTTGATCTGCAACAGTATAGGAGTATGCATGCGCAAGGAAGAGGTAATACTGGAATTTAAACATTTGAAAGTAGTTTGCTTCCTCATTCAAAATGAAAGGCCAGATTAAGGTTCTTGTTTGAGGAAACAGAGCTTATTTCCTTGAGTTTAATATCTCAAGTATGCAGATTGTTCTTAAAGAATAAATCAGATAAAGAAGAAGATACGGTGGTCTTGCTACAGAAATGGTAAATTAGAAATTTTACAGCAAATTTTGATCCAAATTCTGAATATAAAACTCTGTGTCCTTTAAAAATCAATTTCAGAAGGTTCTTGAAATATCTGAGTCCATGCCTAAGGATCTTGGTTTATTACTATACTTCAATTTGTCACTCTATTGGAAATCCGAAATAAGAATTGCTTGTTGGAGAGGCAGGGGGTTGGACTAGACGGTCTCCGGAGGTCCCTTCCAACCCTAGCCACTCTGTTGTTCTGTGAAGAAGCGTTTTTCACAGGAAGCCGTTTGATTTTTGGACAAGGTACGTGGTTTGTGTTTTGGTCAGTTTGCTTCTTGACATTTTACTGTCCTTTAAATCCATGGCTTTTAAAATAGAAGTATATAATTTTTAGCCTAGTTTTTGGATCTGCGTGGATCAGGAGCAAAGTGTCTTCTCACTCAGGGAAATCAATGGCCTCTAAAACAAAAAATATGTGCTCATGATTGAATGAAGCACAAGTATGAACAAAATATATTTATAAAAGCAGTGTTCATTTCACTGGGAGAGTCTGGAAATGTAGTGGATAAATTTAGCAGTTCTGCGCACAGTGTAAATGAGACTTCGTGGTTCTGCAGTACGTTTTCTTCTGGCTCGGCTGTGTTCTGTGTTCTGGCCAGCTAGTTGTCTATTAATCCTTTCACTGAAAGGAAATCTACTGAGTACAGTCTTCTGATTTTAATAAAATACTCAATAGTTTTGTGTAAGGTATATTTACAACAAGAAGGTGTCTGGAACACTAGCAAGTTAGGTACTTGTAGAAAAACGCTAAAATGTATTTTGGCGAAATTAAGAGGATTAGTTTTGCTCTTAGTTGAGGAAGACGTTCTCAGTTATTTGAATAGTGTAAGGAATGGTGTGCTTATTGGAGAGAACTCTAACTGTTCCGTCCCCAAAGATTCAAAAATGAACAGTCAGATCTCTCCACAAAGGTGGAAACGTAAATGTCAAATATTACATCTTTAAACGTATTGTCTATGCTGAAGTATGTAAGTAATACTCTCCCAATGATGAGTTTGGTCCTTACTGTCAGATCTTGCCTTTGCATTACTTCTGTTCTTTGGGATGTTTCTGAGATTTTTTTTACCCATGGTGTGTCTTTTTTCTTTCTAGATTTGTGGAAACAACTATTTCTTTGGTACTTGTTCTGTGTTCCCAAGTCTGTTTTATGTGGATATGGAGGCTGTGGGGCAGGGGAGAAAGCTTTCTGCCTGTCTCAGGGTGTTGCTGGAACAAATCACCTTCTCTTCCTCTGAGAATAGTGTCACTGCAGGGACTGAAAATGATATTGTTTGTTCCCTGCAGCTCTTTTTAAACTGCTGAACTTCTGCGGGAGGTAGGTCAGTGGGGAAGGCAGCAAACTGAAGCCTTTTTTATATATAGAAATAAAGCTACTGCTAAAGCTGGAGCTTCTTGCACTTTTGAAAAGTTGTCTTTCGCTATGCATTGTGGCTCTAGGTGAGTTCAGGATTGTTGACAGTACTGGAACAGCAGCCCAAGTCTTTTGCTCCTGAATAGAACATGATCTGTATTTCCAGAGAGATGGAGCTTTTCAACAGATTAAACAGAGCAACTGAGAGCTCTTCCTTATTCAAGTTTCGGGATGACTTTGTTACCCTCTAACTATTGGAGTTGAAAAATAAATTTTGCTTGGTACTAAGTAACTATTTATAACAGAGTTGATGGTGTTTTGCTGTTTGCAGCGACAGAGTACTTGACTAAGTGATTTAATGTTATGAGGGTAATTCCCATTTAAAATATCCATTTACTTCACCTGCTCTAGATGCTCTTCCTTCTACCCTGGTCTCTGCCTTTACAATTCAGTTCTGTCTTGACTGCAAAGTTTGTACTACTGGATGATTGACTTTTGATTAGGGCTTAATAGCTGCTGATACTGTTGTCTGATCAGATAATATGTATTTATTAGACAGGGGCCAAAAAACTTGAGTAGTATGGAAGTAGAAGCTCTATAAAGTAATTTGCCTGTAAATGCTTGCTTTAGGTGGTTTCTGAGGGTTTATGGTCAGTGGCAATTTTGTATGGCCTCCAGAAAAATATATGCAAATAGAGAAATATGTTGCATAACTAGAGCAACAGAGAAAGATGCAATGTTTCTATGATTGCTGGTGGTTTATTGATACCAGTTGCATTTAACATTGATAAGTAGAAGGTAGTATGTTTTCCAGAATAGTGAGTTTTGTTATGACTATGTTTGAAATATGTCTTTTAATTTCAGCCAATGTTTACAAAAATATGAATGAAATGTAACGTTATAAACAATGAGCTGTAGTATGTACTCATTATAAGAAAAGGTGTGTGCCACAGCTAAAATGGAAAGCATTTTTAAGCAAACTTTTATGAATGTTGTAATTCTAAACCTTAAGCTACTATTAGGCATACTAGTAACCATAAAGCAGGTTTATACAACTTCAGGAGCTTTCCTCTTGTGAGTGTATATATTTTAAAGAATTTTAGAAACAGAACTTTGCCTTCAGTTATCATAGAATCATAGAATGGTTTGGGTTGGAAGGGACCTTAAAGATCATCTAGAGTCAATCCCCCTGCCACGGGCAGGGACACCTTTCCACTAGACCAGGTTGCTCAAAGCCTCATCCAATCTGGCCTTAAACACTGCCAGGGAGGGGGCATCCACAGCTTCTCTGGGCAACCTGTTACAGTGTCTCACTACCCTCGCAATAAAGAATTTCATCCTAATGTCTAATCTAAATCTACCCTCTTTAAGCTTAAAACTGTTCCCCCTTGTCCTATCAATACACGCCTTTGTGAACAGTCCCTCCCCAGCTTTCCTGTAGGCCCCCTTCAGGTACTGGAAGGCTGGAACGTCTCCCTGGAGCCTTCACAGAATCACAGAATCACAGAATGTTAGGGATTGGAAGGGACCTCGAAAGATCATCTAGTCCAATCCCCCTGCCGGGGCAGGATTGCCTAGACCATATCACACAGGAACGCGTCCAGGCGGGTTTTGAATGTCTCCAGAGAAGGAGACTCCACAACCTCTCTGGGCAGCCTGTTCCAGTGTTCAGTCACCCTTACTGTAAAGAAGTTTTTCCTCATATTTAAGTGGAACCTCCTGTGTTCCAGCTTGCACCCATTGCCCCTTGTCCTGTCAAGGGATGTCACTGAGAAGAGCCTGGCTCCATCCTCTTGACACTTGCCCTTTACATATTTATAAACATTAATGAGGTCACCCCTCAGTCTCCTCTTCTCCAAGCTAAAGAGACCCAGCTCCCTCAGCCTCTCCTCAGAAGGGAGATGTTCCACTCCCTTAATCATCTTCGTGGCTCTGCGCTGGACTCTCTCTAGCAGTTCCCTGTCCTTCTTGAACTGAGGGGCCCAGAACTGGACACAATATTCCAGCTGTGGCCTCACCAGGGCAGAGTAGAGGGGGAGGAGAACCTCTCTTGACCTGCTAACCACACCCCTTCTAATACACTCCAGGATGCCATTGGCCTTCTTGGCCACAAGGGCACATTGCTGGCTCATGGTCATCCTGCTGTCCAGTAGGACCCCCAGGTCCCTTTCCCCTACGCTGCTCTCCAACAGGTCTGTCCCCAACTTGTACTGGTACATGGGGTTGTTCTTGCCCAGATGCAGGACTCTACACTTGCCCTTGTTATATTTCATTAAATTTCTGCCCGCCCAACTCTCCAGCCTGTCCAGGTCCCTCTGAATGGCTGCGCAGCCTTCTGGTGTATCAATCAGCCACTCCTCCCAGTTTTGTGTCATCAGCGAACTTGCTGACAGTGCACTCTAATCCCTCATCCAAATCATTAATGAATATATTGAATAGAACTGGTCCCAGAACCGACCCTTGCGGGACTCCGCTAGACACAGGCCTCCAACTGGACTCTGTCCCATTGACCACCACTCTCTGGCTTCTTTCCTTCAGCCACTTCACAATCCACCTCACTACCCGATCATCCAGACCACACTTCCTCAGTTTAGCTGCGAGGATGCTGTGGGAGACCGTGTCAGGCGCTTTACTGAAATCAAGATAGACCACATCCACAGCTTTACCATCATCTATCCACCGGGTTACGTCCTCATAAAAGGCTATCAAGTTGGTTAAGCATGACTTCCCCTTGGTGAAGCCATGCTGAGTGGCCCTAATGATCCCCCTATCCTTGATGTGCCTAGAGACAGCACCAAGAACAAGTTGTTCCATTACCTTTCCGGGGATGGAGGTGAGGCTGACCGGTCTATAGTTACCCGGGTCCTCCTTCTTGCCCTTTTTGAAGACTGGAGTGACATTCGCTTTTCTCCAGTCCTCAGGCACCTCTCCCGTTGCCCACGACTTAGCAAAGATGATGGAGAGTGGCCTAGCAATGACTTCCGCCAGCTCCCTCAGCACCCACAGGTGCATCCCATCAGGGTCCATGGATTTATGGACGTCCAGATTGTTTAATTGGTCCCTGACCCAGCCCTCATCAACCAAGACAGATTCCTCCTCTATCCTGACTTCTTCTGGGGCTTCAGGGGTCCGGGGCTCCTCAGGACAGCCTCCAACAGTATAGACAGAGGCAAAGAAGGCATTCAGTAACTCCGCCTTCTTTTTATCCTCTGTCTCCAGGGCCCCCACCTCATTCATCAGTGGGCCTACATTGCCTCTAGTGTTGGCTTTACCTGCAATGTATTTGAAGAAGCCCTTTCTGTTGTCCTTGACCTCTCTTGCAAGGTTTAATTCCAAGGAGGCCTTAGCTTTCCTAGTTGCCTCCCTACATCCTCTGACAACAGACTTATATTCCTCCCAAGTGGCCAGCCCCTCCTTCCATGATCTGTACACCCTCTTCTTCCACTTGAGTTTGCCCAGCAGTTCCCTGTTCAACCATGCAGGTCTCCTGGTACCCTTCCTTGACTTCCTACCTGTTGGGATGCTCTGATCTTGAGCTCGGAAGAAGCAGTCCTTGAATGCTAACCAACTATCTTGGGCCCCCTTACCTTCTAGTACCCTGTCCCATGGGATTTCCCCTAGCAATTGCTTGAAAAGGCCAAAGTTGGCCCTCCTGAAGTTCAGGGTTGTGATTCTGCTAGCTATTCTGTTCCTGCCACATGAGATCCTGAACTCTACCATCTCATGGTCACTACAACCAAGGCTGCCCTCAACCTTCACCTCTTCAACCAGATCCTCCTTGTTAGTGAGGATAAGATCCAGCAGCGCTCCTCTCCTAGTTGGCTCATCCACCATTTGCATCAGAAAGTTATCATCAATGCACTGGAGGAACCTCCTGGACTGAGGCTGGCTGGCTGAGTAGGCCTCCCAGCAAATATCAGGGTAGTTGAAATCCCCCATGACAACCAGGCCCTGTAATTGAGAGACTGCTCTCAGCTGCCTGTAGAAGGCCTCATCACTGTCCTCATCCTGATCCGGTGGCCTGTAATAGACACCCACAACAGTATCACCCCTGCCAGCCTGCCCCTTAATTCGCACCCACAAACTCTCAACTCGCTCCTGATCCGCCCCTGGACAGAACTCAATACATTCTAGCTGCTCACTCACATAAAGAGCAACTCCACCACCTCTCCTTAGCGGCCTGTCTTTCCTGAACAAGACATAGCCATCCATGACCACATTCCAGTCATGCGAGGCTTCCCACCAAGTCTCTGTAATTGCCACTAGATCATAGCCCCCCGACCGAACACGGATTTCCAGTTCCTCCTGTTTATTCCCCATGCTGCGTGCATTGGTGTACAGGCATTTCAGGGAGCGAGCTGAGCACACCGATTTCACCCCAGGGGGATGGGAGGCCTCCTGGTCTGCCTCAACACTAGAGTGTTGCCCCAGTGGTGCAAGCCCAGCTACTACCCCATCCCCCTTCGAATCTAGTTTAAAGCTCTCCGAATGAGCCCTGCTAATTCCTGTCCCAGAACCCTTTTGCCCTTACGACATAAGCCTTTCCCATGTATTACAGTCACGCCTGGTGTCTTATAAAACCAGCCATTATTAAAGAACCCAAAGCCCTGCCTGTAGCACCAGTCTCGTAGTCAGGCATTTATAGAGAGAATCTTACTATTCCATCCCACGTCATCACCTGAAAATGGAAGGAGGGAGGAGAAAACAACTTGTGCCCCAGACTCTGTCACCAACCGTCCTAGGGCCTTGTAGTCTTTCTTCATCCCCCTCAGACTACGGGATGCAGCTTCTTCCCCACCTGTCTGGAAGATCAGCAGGGGGTAGTAGTCTGTGGCCTGCACCAGGTTGGGGAGTTGCCTGGTGATATCCCTGATTCGGGCTCCAGGCAGGCTGCAGACCTCCCTGTGATGGGGGTCAGCTCTGCATATTGGGCCCTCAGATCCCTTTAGGAAGGGGTCTCCAACCACTAAAACTCTTCTCTTCTTCCTTGTGGAGGAGGTAGCTATACGCCTGTCAGGTTTTTCTGACTGTGGTGGGACCTCTGATATAGGTTGCCTCTCCACCACATCCCCATTGGACCGGCTGTATTCCACTCGGGCTTCATATCTATTGCTCAGAGGCACCTGTGGAGGCAAAGTAGGCAAGGAGGGCACTCGCCTTTTGCCACGGCCATGGACTTGGCTTCACTCACTCCTCTCCTCTAAGTTATTGTTTTCCACCTGAGAGGGCAGAGTACAGGGGTCCCTCGATCCTGGGAGCTCTCCGGCAGGTGCTCCCATTTTTGTTGCAGGGAGGGCAGAGCCTGGCTCCACCAGTCTATCTCCATTTCAGCCTCCCGAATGCTCCTAAGCCTTTCTACTTTGCCTTCAAGCCTTTCAACCTGGCTTTGCAGCTGTACCGCTCGGCCGAGTGGATCATCTACTTGCTCACAGCGCACACAGCCCCCTGACACCACAGAGATGCTGTAGCATTCCCTGCAGCCTGCAACCTGCACCATCGCCTCCTTCCGTGGGAGCTCTGTCTGGGTTCCCACATCCATTTTGGTCTTCTTCCACCGGGTAGATACCATTGTTCTTTCACTGAGCTGGGAAATACCTGTTGTTGACACCCCTGGTTCACAGCTCCTTGGCACCTTCCTCGCCTCCTCTTGTCCTGATTCGTTGCCGGGAACCTCCGGGTGCGGGTCCGGGGTGGGGGGGAAGCAGCTCGGGGCTGATGCTCGTGGAGGCTCAGGGGGGGACCAGAGTACGAAACCCGCCCTGTTAAGCCCAATGTCGCCCTCGCCCCAGCACTAACCTCAAGTCGCTGCCGCCGCTTTCGCTGCTGCTAGAGTAATGCTAGAGTACAGATAATGCTAGAGTACAGATTAGTGTTGACTAGAGTGAATAAGAGGGGTCGTCCTGAATGTGCTAAGTTTTCTTTAATTTTCCAGGTTTTCTTACCTGTGAACTAGCATAGTCATACTGTATCTAATAGTTATTGTTTAGGCAAAATTTTCATTAATTGCACTGGGATTTCAGGCTTGGACTGGCAATCTGATAAGCAAGTTACCTCTCTAGAATCCTGTGGACTATTCTTGCACGTTGAAATTGATCCTTGTGTTTGCACACTCCTTCTGTCTTCTGTAACACACTGGGTTTTTGAGCTTTTAACTTTTTTTTTTTATCTGAAGAGTCATAGGACTTGTTATGATGTGCAGCTGTATGAGTAGTATGGAAGGTTCTTTGAACCCTTTTGGTCTTAAAGGCTATCACCTCCCTGCTTGTTATAGTTTGGGAGTCTAAATTCTGATGCCTGCTCTTCTTTCTAAAACTGCTGTGGTTTGTTATTTTCTCCTTTTGTTTAATATTGTTAAGGGGGTGAGGTTTCAAAAGGCAGCAATACTAATCAAATGACCTACTGCCACTGTTAATGCAGTTCCCCTTGACTACGTGTTTTTGCCAGTTTCCTTGTCTCCATGGCATGCCAGTTCAGCTCTCTGGGCTGGTGGAGAACTGGGTCAGCAGTGCTGGAAGGGGAAATGGGCTTCCTCGTGTGTAACAACAGTTCAGCCAGGGAACACGAGCAGCCGTGAGGGAGAGCTGAGGCCTTGCAGCCAAGCAGGGAATGAGGAGGGACCTATTTGCCTCTTATGAGAGCAAGAGCATGTGGGAGTTGTCATCTGTTTCATGAAATCTTACGCTAAGTGAGGCCCGGGGCTCTGTTCCCTATAACGCCTCTCCAGCTTCTTTCCCTTGAAGTACTTTTTTGGTGTCTTTGGCCATAACAAGTCCACATTTAATAAAAATACCAAGATTTCCTGAATTCAAGTACTTTGTCCTGCATACCTTTCTTATAGAGAGATGTCTGAATATGTGTGAGTGTCTTGCAGTTGGGTCAGTAAATTAATTGAAATTGGTGTAGATAGTAATATTGCAATTGATTACTTGGTGTCTTTTTTTTTTTAACAGAATTAGTAAAATACATTCCTTCAGTGTAATAAGGTTTCTGAGAAAGGTATTTGTAGGATTTGTTTATGCATTGTAAGTTTTATTCTTAGTTCCACTTGATGTGGATTGGGAGGAAAGAAGAGCAGTACTGTAAGAATATTTTTGTCCTCAATTCTAATCATGCTCTTCTGGCCCAGTGGTATTCTTTCCTTAGACGCTCCATGTACTATTGCAACTAAGGTAAATTTTTTTAAATATAAAATTAAGTGTCATTCTTGATACACTTTCTTTCTTTTTTTTTTTGATATATTAATTATATTAATTGTTTTAGAATGCATTTATAGTAATATTGATGAGAAGAGACATGAGAGAAGATAGGAGAAAGAGAATAGGAGAGAAACACAGTAGACTGTAAACTTTTAAGAAGTCTAAGCTCCTTTATGTACTTCATGTAATTATATGTAAAGTATTTTTAAATGAGATTTTTGTGTATTGTGTTTGTCAGAACTCTAAAGTCACAATGTGAGGAAAGAAGTAAAGCTATCCAAGATAACTTACATAAACAAATCTAGATGTAGGTCTCACATGTATGTATAAGTGCTTTTGCAGTCCTTATGAAAGGACTTTCTATGTAAGTTTATAATTTAGATAGATTTCCTTTAGAAATTAATATACTTAAAAGTATGTGACTTGATTTGATAAGTTTTGAAATAGGTAAGTTACACATGGTGCTGAACAATTCTATTTTTCAAAGGCCATTATTTCTAGTGAGTTTTTAATAATTATTCTGTTAAGATAAAATTTGATATCTAGTATTGTCAACAAGCATTGTCTTTGAATAAAAGTAACTGCTGAAGTTTGGAGATACTCGAAACTGTCTCTATTGCAACAAGTTTCTTGCTTTATTTTAAATAGTTGTACCAGCCAATATAATCCTGTGAATTCTGTTTGTAATCCAGGCAAAGAAGAGGAACCAAAGACTGGATAATGCCTGTGTTTAGCAGGCATTTGGCTGTTCATTGCCAAGTGCACAGTTCAGTGTTCAGTCACCTGTGTCTGTCTGTTTAGTGCTTTTAATGCAGTTCTCTGCACCCTCCCTGTTCTCTACAGCTTATTTCGGGGCTTCAGACATTGCCTAGCTCATTATTCCGCAAGGAAGATTAAGGCCTTTACTGTCTGGACAGAACTACTTTCTAATTAGAGCCCTTGCTTTGGCACTGAATGTGTCAGTTTGTACCAACAGTGTGCAGGTTTACACCTGGCACCTGTATCTGCACATTTACATAATAAAGGAAAATACCTCGACTCTGTGTGTAAATTGGGCGACGCACACCGGGTAAACAACCCATTTTTGGGACAAGAGTTTTTGACACCCCAGATGGGACAACGTTGACAACTTTGACGGGTTTATCTTGCTGTACCCGACGGGGAGACGGGAACTGAGTGGATTCCAGCGCGCACCGACCTGTTGATCGGGGACTCCATCAGCTCCTCTCCTGCAGCTGGGCGGTAAGTGACGCAACGGTGCAACACTATTGAAAAGATATATTTTCAAGTATTGGGAAAAGGGGGGACGGGTGAAATCTCTTGGGAAGCAGTAAGCTGTCGGAAGGGCTGCGTAAGACGCATCAGAAAGGATAGCAGCAGTGGCATAATTGTTTCATTTCTACACATTGTTTGGTAACAAAGGGAGATGTCCCTCGTTTTCTTTTGGTAACGAAGGGAGATGTCCATCATTTTGTAAATTGTGTATGAAATATTGGGTAATTAAGGGAGACATCCCTTGGGTTTTTTCCATACAGAAATGGGCTCTGCTGCTTCTCAGGAGACAATTTTTTGCTCTCCTCTAGGATGCATCCTAAAATATTGGAATAAGATTGGTGGGGATCCCATCACAAAAGATAAATTGAAAAGATATTGTAATTACTGGTGGCCACAATATCAATTGGAAGATGGTGAGAAATGACCTGAAGATGGGTCTTTAAAGTATAATACTATTTTGCAATTGGAATTGTTTTGTAGAAGAACAGAAAAATGGGATTAAATACCACATGTGGATTTGGTTTTCACCTTAAGAAATGATTGGGAGACTAGAAAGAAGTGTGGGCTCATGGATTCTAAACATCAAAATGGAATATATCTGATTAAAAAGAAAAATTATGATTCTTGTTGCACAGGTGGTAAAACTAGCAAAAAAGGTTTAGAAGGAGGTGAGGAAGATGTTCAATTGTTGGTTGCACTTTCTAAGGCCAATGAATCTGAAGGTTCAGGTGAGGAAAATGTTGTTAGTCCAGTAGCTGGGAGAACGAGAGGTCAGAAACACTAGTTCAAGCCCCTCTAACACAAGCAGTGCGCCCAGAAGGAAATCCTGTGTATGTGCATGTTCCCTTTACTACCTCAGATTTATTAAACAGGAAACAGGCAGTCAGGTCTTATCAAAATAACCCAGAAGGGATGTATAGCACTGTCAAAACTGTGATGATAACTCATAATTCTAATTCGGGAGATATAGAAGCTCTTTTAGAGTATCTATTTACCCATGAAGAAAGGAGGACAGTCCTAGAAGAAGCTAGGGAAGGACTATACCAACAGCATGGAGGGGTACCAAATGCTGACACCTATCTCCTGAAGGAAGATCCAGGGTTGGACCCGTAACACACATGAGGGATTAAAAAGAATAAAAGAATATCAGAAATTAATTTGATATGGAATCCAAAATGGGGTAGAAAAACCCAAGAATTTAGCTAAGCTATATGAAATAAGGAGACAAAGAGACCCCATCTGCCTTTTATGAGACAATGTGTGAAGTAGCTCGAAAATGCACAAATTCAGACCTAGATGATCCTAGTAATATGAAATTGTTTACTATGCTGTTTATTGGCCAATCGGTGTCAGACATTGGGAAGAAATTGCAAAAAGTGGATGGTGCAGATGGAATGACAATTTCACAATTAATCTTGATTGCGTATAAAGTTTATAATAATCAGGATGAATTGGAAGAAAAAGAAAAACAAAAAAAGACAAAGCTACAGGCTTCCTTGTTAGCTGCTTTGGCAGAAGGACAAAGAGGAGCTAGAGGAAGAGGCAGAGGAAATTTACCAAGTGGATTTAGGGGCCGAGGAGGCAGCCGTGGAAATTTGAAGGGGAATTGGTGCAATACCCCTTTAAGACTTAATTAATGTGCCTGTTGTAAACAGGATGGTCATTGGAAAAAAGATTGTCCACATCAGTTGAATAGTCAGGAAAAAGGGACAGAGACAGCTGCTGAGGTATTGGCAGAAATAGGATTAGATTGAAGGGGACCGGAGGAATCTATGAAAAGTTTCCCCAGCCGATCCTCTGGTTCCAGTGAAGCTGGGGAATGAAACAATAGATTTTTTAATAGGTAGTGGAGCAACACATTCTGTACTTACAGACCTACATTAAGTAAAATCAAAACTAGTGTAATTGATGCCACCGGGAAAAGGACTCTAAAACCATTTTTGCAACCAATGGAGTGCACAATTGGAAATACTACGGTAACTCATTCCTTTCTCTATATGCTTGAGTGTCCCCTGCTGCTTTTGGGGTGAGGTTTATTATGTAAATTGAATGCACAAATAACCTTCTCTGAAAATTCTGTACATATCCCCCCAGAAAATGCTTGGAAGGCACAGACAGTTTTAGATTTGAAAGATGCTTTCTTTTGGATGAACAGAGTCAACTCATTTTTGCTTTTGAATGGAAAACCCGACTACCGGACGGAAAACCTAATTATGTTGGACTGTACTGCCACAAGGATTTAAGAATAGCCCCACATTATTTGGTAACGTATTGCAAAAGAATTGGAACAATGGCAAAGGAACAATGAACATTTAACTTTGTTGCAGTATGTTTTTGACCTATGAATTAGTTCAAACAATTACAGTGAATGCCTTGAAGCAACAGTTAGTTTACTGAATTTCTTAGGACTTGCAGGATATCATGTCTCCAAGAAAAAGGCTGAAATAGTGCAAGACCAAGTTCGATATCTGGGATTTGACATAATGCAGGGACAAAGGGAGTTAAGCGCAGAACGAAAATAAGCAATTTGTAGAATTGCAGTACCCACCTCAAAGAAACAATTAAGAGGATTTTTAGGCATGGCTGGATGGTGTCGGCGGTGGATCCCTAATTTTGGACTGATTACTAAACCATTATATGCTGCTGTTAAAGGGACAGAAGGACTGTTGGAATGGACTGCTGATTACTGAAAAGGGTTTGATGAAATCAAAGAGAGACTAATGGAAGCTCCTGCATTAGGACTTCCAAATTTGGAAAAACCCTTTCAACTATATGTACATGAGAGGCAGCAAGTAGCCCTAATAGTCCTAACCCAAATGTTGTGAAGTTGGAAGAGACCGGTGGGGTATTTTTCTAAACAGTTGGGTGAAGTCAGTAAATGATGGCATGCTTGCCTGAGAGCTGTTGCTGCAGCAATGATGTTAATTGAAGAGGCCAGGAAACTGACTTTGGGACAACCTATAATTGTATTTGTACCCCATGCTCTGATCTCTCTCCTAGAAAATAAGGGACACCATTGGATTTCTCCCAGCAGATTGGGTAAATACCTGGCTGTCTTGCTGGAGCAGGATGATGTCACTCTTTCAATATCTACTACCTTAAATCCTGCAACTTTACTGCCAATTTCAGAACAAAATGAATTACAACATGGTTGCTTGACAACAATTGAACAAGTTTATTCTAGCAGATCAGATCTATAAGATATTCCTCTTTTAGATTTTGATTTGTGACTATATACAGATGGGAGTAGTTTTATGTCTGAAGGAAAGCGATATGCTGGGTATGCAATAGTGACTACAGATCGTATTCTGGAAGCTGAGTCCTTACCTCACAACACTTCAGCTCAGAAAGCTGAATTGATTGCTTTGATTCGAGCTTTAGAAATAAGTACTGGAAATAAAGGTAATATATATACTGACTGTCCTGGTTTGGCCCAAACCAGGCCAATTAGTCTTAGAGAAACCAAGGTCACTGCTAAATTCCTCACTGCTTATGAGTGAAGAGCCGAAGGGGGCTCGCACCTGCAGGGAGGAGCAGACAGGGCAGGTGACCCAAGATTGACCAACGAGGTATTCCATCCCATACATGTCATTCTCACTTTCCTATTTATCACTAACCCACTGCCTCCTGGAGGTGGGGCCCAGGAGGGAGGGGCCCTCCTGTCTCCCACTGATTGGTACCAGCTTTGCCAGTTTCCAGTTAAAAGCCTGCAGGTGTGATGGCAGGGAGCTATTGCATTTTGCCCTCTGCCTGTGCTGGGGGGAGCTACTGCATTTTCCCCTCTGCTTGTGCTGGGGGGAGCAACTCTGCCTGAGAAGGATTTCCAAGCTCTCAGTCTTGGTTTTGTATATATTTGTATATATTTGATTATTTCTATTATTATTGTTATTATACTCTTTTTCATTATTATAGTTTATTAAAACTGTTTTAACTTTCCAACCCATAAGTCTCTCTCCCTTTTCCCTTTCCCTTTCCCTTAGCAGGGGGGAGAGGGTTAACAGAGAGCATCTGCCACCTGGTTAATAGCCGGCCCAGCTTTAAACCGTGACACTGACTCAAAATATGCCTTTGAAGTGGTCCATGCTCATGGGGCAATTTGGAAGGAAAGGGGCCTCCTAAACTCACAAGGAACTCAGGTTAAATATGGCATTGAAATTACGAAATTGTTACAAGTTGGTTTACAGCCAGAAAAAGTTGCAATAATTCATTGCAAGGCACACCAGAAAGGAAATAGTGGTGTGCCTTGCACACACACAGTCAGAGGAAATCAAAGAGTGGGTGCAGTGACTGGAGAAGCAGCTCTAAAACCAAAAGTAGAAGGAGCTCTAATTCCAGAACAGTGCTTGGATTTGACTCCCCCACAATATACAGAGAGAGAAGATCAACTGGCTGAACAATTAGACTGTACCAAAATTGAACAAGGATGGTGGATGACACCTTTAAAACAACTCCTAATTCCTGAAAGGACCATGGAATTTGTATTGAAGAAATTGCACCAAGAAACATATATGGGCTCTGATGCATTAATTCTTGTTGCAAAGAATATGTCATAGGGCCAAAAATGCAAAGCCTTGCAGATATAGTGATAAAGAAATGCCCAGTATGTTGTGCGAATAATCCAAAAATTGAAAAAAAGACCCCAGGAGGAAATATAAAATGAGGAATAATGTCCAGAGAGTATTGGCAAATAGACTTCTCAGAGTTACCTAGATGTTATCAATACAAATTTTGTTATTAATACACTACTAGTTTTAGTGGATACCTTTTCTGATTGGCCTGAAGCTTTCCCCTGTCACACCAATAAAACTAGAGAAGTGGTTAAGATAATGCCAAAAGAAATTATTCCAAGATTTGGCATTCCAGAGGGAATATATTAAGATAATGGACCTTATTTCGTAGCAGAAGCAGTGCAGAGAGTTATCTAAATTTCTAAAGATAAAATGGAATCTCCATACTCCATGTAGACCTCAGTCTAATGGTAAAATAGAACAAATGAATCAGACTCTTAAAAGACAAATTTCAAAATTATGTCAGGAAGCCCACCTTAAAAGGGTAGAGGCCCTATCTCTAGCCTTACTAAGGATTAGGATAATTCCAAGAAATAGAGAAAAAAGTTAATCCTTTTGAGATACTATATGGGAAACCATATTCTGTTAATACAATTATGACCAGGTGCACATTAAAGGACAAGAGACATTTAAAGAGTATCTAATTTCTCTTTCACAGAGTTTATCTTCTTTACATAGATACTTAAACCAGAGAGTGCCATTGCCGTTGGATACCCCTGTCCGTCCCTTCCAGACGGGAGATGTAGTCTACGTACGGACTTGGAAGGACGAACCATTAAAAGAAAAGTGGAAAGGACCGTATACTGTAGTATTAAGAACATACACTGCAGTAAAAGTAGAAAGAGTGGACTCTTGGATTCATTATACAAGAGTCAAAAAGGCACCAGAACAGAAAAGTGGACTTCGGAGTCTACAGGAGAATTGAAATTAAAGATCTCAAAGAAGAACTAAAGGTTTGATTTATATTCAGACAATTGCTGCTATTTTTGAGTTATCAGTTTGTGAATTATAGATAGAAGTTGAAAATTTTATGTTGAATTTAGTTACAATAATTATAGCAGTGTGTTTAGTTTTACCAATTGTTGAGAAAATTTGTATGGGGAAGATCCAAGCATGATAAAATTGAAGATAATATTAGTATTACTGATTTATCAAAATGTGAACATTTGTTATGGTAATTTGATTTTGCAACTTGTCCAGTCTTTTGGGGGAATCCACAATGTTAGACAGATTACCAAGATCTCCTGCTTCCCTTTTAGATTGGGGAATTTTGACTGTGATTTAAATTGAATTTTTGACACCATGTTAGTTAATGGGATGGGAATATTACAGTTTAACTTAAAGAAAGAAAAAGTATTTGGATTAAGAAAATGGAAAATTTTGTGTGACAAATCAAAAAATTTGTGTTGGCATATCAATGGAACACATCAGGCCAGGAATGATCAAAGAAGCTGAACCCTGTGACCGATTCCCTTGAGGAATGCAGTTTCCATCTGTTTGGAGAACTGCTGAGGAAGGAGAATGGCATTATACGCAGCCAACTCCTTGGTGTATTGACTGCACAGGAGGTCAATCAAAAGAAAAGGTAAGGAAGCTAATTCTACCTTCAAATTTAACAGAAAATAGAATAGAAATTCCTAAAACTTACAATTGGAATTGTACTCAAGTCTTTAATTGTTCAGCTAACATATCGGAGATTCAAAGGATAGGTCCATTGGCCAGAGCTTTAAGATTAGGATGTTTATGCCAAAATTATTCAACATTCCTCAAAGATACCTGGACAGGAACAACGATCAAGGATAAGATAATTAATTGCGAGCAGGAATCCATTCCCCACATTGGACATACTGTCTGGGTAAGTAGTGATTGATCTTGGTCAACACAATTGACTCTAAGAATACCCAGAAAACAGGTGACATTGGGAATGCTAACTTTGTGTCCTTTGTGGAGAAACCGACCCTTAACCTCCAAATTCTGAGGAAAAATTAAAAGATCTAATGTAGATCCATGGCAACATCCTTCAACTGGAACAACAGTAGGGTGGATATTAGAATCTATATTTAGCCCTCAGATAACTTCTTTAGAAATAGTGTGTGGTTACACAATTTAACTGGACAAATTGAGGCATTAGCAAATGCTGTGCAAATTGGCCTACATGATTTAAATGTACAATTAGAAAGTCCCTCAAGAATGACACTTGAAAATCATCTAGCTTTAGATGTGTTGCTTTTACATGAACATGGTGTCTGTGGATATTTAAAACTAAAGGATGACAAATGTATCCATATCCCAAATGTGACTGAGAACTTAGAAAAACAACTTGATGTTATTCAACAAGTAGCTAAATCAAGTTGTGATTTGAGAGAAGGAATGGAAACTGGATGGCTTAATGAAATTCTACATGGTTTAGGATTCTCCCTGACAGGATGGTTACAAAGCTTATTGTAAAACCTGATTATTTTCTTGATTATTATGATAATTGTTTGTATCATGATTGGATGTTTAAAAACCCTTATTACTAAACAATTTTCTCAATCACATGTATTGGTGATACAAAACGGAGGTGAGACTTGTTGAAGAATAAGACTTCGATAAGTCTCTAAGGGGAGAATTGGTATTGGTTAGGACAAACCTCAGTAAAGATTAACCTAACCCATTCTTTCATGATATTGCAAAACAAAGGGTCCAGTCTCCCGAGGTGAATGATGGTCTACTCAGTTAACAGCCTGTGAAGAACTACTTAGTACTGCCAAATTTAAGTGAAACTAGAGGGAAGGTAATTCTGGCAGGGGGAGATCGTGACCACTGACTCACAGACCACTGACTCAGGAAACCCACCAACCTAAAAGAAGAAGAAAATAAAATAGCTAAAAATTCCAATGCATATGTGTAGTCATTAGCATGAGAGGCAAGGAAATTTTAACCAATCAAATAATAGAATAATAATGAATATGTATCAGATGATTAAATATGTTAATATTTTGTGTATAAATAACTGTCAGTTTGTACCAACAGTGTGCAGGTTTGCACCTGGCACCTGTATCTGCGCATCTACATAATAAAGGAAAATACCTCAACTTTGTGTGTAAACTGGGTGATGCACACCGGGTAAACAACCCGCTTTTGGGACAATATGATTGATTCAGGATATGTATGACATTTTACCATTAATAAATAATGTTTATTGGCATGGCAAATATTTCACTTAATTTAATTCTTTCTTTTTTCCTCCTTGCCTTTAGAGATAGGTATGTTTCTACAGATGAGGTAAGATTGTTTTGGCATATTGTTTTCATGGAAATACAGACTTGGGCATGTATTCTAGAGTGGCTCTTTGTGGATCACCCAAATATACTCTCAATATTCTTTCCCAGTAAAGCAGTTAAAAGAATTAGACCTTTCTTGTCTTTTTTCTTTCTTATTTTTTTTTCCTTCCCGCCTGATGCAAGTCTGAATGTATTCCTTTCATGGAGTCTAAACCTGAGTGGGTGTGATGAGTTGACCTTGGCTGGCTGCCAGACCCTCACTCAGCTGCTCTCTCACTCCCCCTCTTCAACCGGGGGAGAAAAAATTGAAAAGCTCCTGGTTCGAGATAAAGACAGGGAGATCATTTGGACAGGAGATGTCCAAATGACTGGACATTTACCAATCATTGTCACGGGCAAAACAGACTCCACTTGGGGAAAGTTAATTTAATTTATTGCCAATTAAAAACAGAATAGGTTGGTGACAAAACTTAAAAATACCTTCTGTCCCACTCCCACCCTTCTTCCCAGGTTTAACTTCATTCCTTTATTCCCAACTCATCCACCTTCTTCCCCACTCCAAGGGGCACAGGGAAGATGGGGAAATGGGAGTTGTGGGTGGTCCATAAGTGTTCCCCTCTGCTGTTCTTTCCTACTCACACTGTTCCCCTGCTCCAGTGTGGGGTCCCTCCCAGGTGTTATAGTCCATCACGAACTGCTCCAACTTGGGTCCTTCTCTGTAGAGTACAGTCCTTCAGGAACAGACTGCGCTGGCATGGGTTCCCCATGAGCTCTTGCCAGAAAACCTGCTCCTGCGTGGGCTCCTCTTCACAGGCTGCAGCACCTATGTGAGCTCTCCGAGAGCTGCAGCTTCCTTCAGAGCATCTCCACCTCCTGCAGCACGGGGTCCTCCATGGGCTGCCTTGTGGATATCTGCTCCAACATGGTCCTCTGTGGGTGGCAGGGAGACATCTGTTACAGCACCTGGAGCACCTCCTTCTGCTCCTTCTTCATTGACCTTGGTGTTTGCAGGATCATTTTTTCACATATTTTTTTCTCACTCCTCTCTCTTACAGCTGTTGTGCAGCATTTTTCACCCTTTCTTAAATATGTTTTCACAGAGGCAGCAGCAGCTTCACTGATGGGCTCAGCTTCAGCCAGTGGTAGTTCTGGTATGGAACCAGCTGGAACCACCTGTGTCTGGCACAGGGCAGCCCGTGACCTCTTCCACCCATGCAGCTCCCCCACCATCAAAACCTTGCCTCATAAACCCAATACCGTGTGATAAACTTTGGATCTCTTCACTGTACTTTTATATTCTTTTATCATTAGAAATGCTGATTTTTTGTGATGCAAACATTAGAATAAAAAGTTGTACATTTTGTTCCTGTAATGAGTAAGGTGTGCTAGCCCTTATAAATGAAATGTTCTCCAGTTTTATTTATTTATTTGATTTCATATTGGAGGGGACAGTTTTGGAACATCCAGTTAAAAACACACACACCATCACTGAAGTAATTTCATCTTCACAGCTAGGAATGAGATTTTACTAATCTAAAGGGTAAGAAGAGAAAAAGGCAGACTGTTACAAAGGAAAGGATAAAGTTGCTTCTTTACTTTGCAAAAAGTGGTAAGCTATCAGCTTTTGAAGGGCAATAGTAACTTAGTTCAGTTAAAAAAATAGAAAAAAAGGGAGTTAAAAGCAGCTTAATACATGAATAATTACCTGTATTATATTGCTAGTTCTGCTGAGGTTCTGTTTCTTAAAAAACAAGTAGTGTGCAATATCTTGTTAAATGTAGTGTTTGCTAGAAATGAAACAATACTTTTTAAGAATGTTCAGGTTTCATATAGGGAAGAGTTTTTTGGTTTTGACATGAAGAAGCTGGGTAAAATTGATTGTCAGAGTTTGGATTTTAAAACAGAAGTAGATTAAGATTCTGTTCTGCATCTTCAATAGACTAAGTAGTACTCTTAATGCAGTAGAATTTAGTGTTGCGTTGCATTCTGTGTATTCAGTTGCAGAACTGTTCTTCAAATTCTTTTCTGAGTTGTGATGTGCCTTTGTTTTTCTGTGAAGAGACTGGGGAAATTTATATATGTGGCCTTAGCATCAAGTAAATAAAGTAGTAGTACCATGATCATTCAGCTGCATGCTTGTAATAACCAAAAGTATGGTTTTAATCATTTAGATAATAGTTTGAAACACTTGATACTTTAATCACACCGTATTTCACCTTTCTGACTACCTATTTTTTAAAGCAAGGATTTATAATGATTTAAAATTCATTAGCTGTTAAACAGGCAATGATAAGCCAACAAATAGCATCTCTGGACTTTCAGATGGTGTCTTCTGAACTGAAACATATATGTTCTTGGTGGTTTTTAACCTATTTCTTTCATTTCATTGACAAGAATAATGGAAATTACTAAGGCAAAAAGGTGCATTTTTATTCAGTGCATGCGAAGTATGAAAGACTTCAAGGTATATGGTTTGCTAGACCTCAGCATATCATGTGTGAATTACGTAGCAGTAATTTGTGCAGTGGCCTTCCTAGTTCTTTATCTGATGTAGCTTTGGAGGGCTATTCATTACAATAGGTCTTCTGTAGTGATTTCCAGAATTTGATGAGACCATGTTGTGTCTGCCCCACCTCAAGGGCTGATTGAAAGAAGAGCTAAAACACACTTGTGTGCTCTCTTGCATGCTTGCTGTGTGTCCTGCACTGGCACTCTCTCTCCCTGCTGTGTAGGTAGATTAGGGTACGGCGCCCGGAAAATCTCGAGCTGTAACGGAAAGATAGGCAGCAAGGAAACGGGATATGTAAGTATCGCGCGAGTTCGTTCGAGACAGGGCGACTATATAAGGCGGTTGCGCAGTTGAATAAACGCCACTTGTTGCATCCTCACATTGGTGTCTGTGCTCAATGGCCCTGGGGTGCGGATAGCCTCAGGCCAGCCAGCAACCGAACGGAGCTTGCGGCAGACAAGCGGCAACAAATGGTGACCCCGACGTGATTGCTGGACTGGCGGACTGCAGGCGGTCGGAGTGGGTTCGCGAACCATGGAAGCCTTGATTAAGGTGATTTTGTTACTGGGCAGGGAATTTAAGATTTCTGTGAAATCGAAAGACGTAGCCCAGTGTGTGGACTGTCTCGTTAAGGAGGGGGCGGTGGCAGGACCAGCTGATTGTTTACAGCCGAGCGCCTGGGAGCGGTGCTCGATGAAGCTCGCTGAGCAAGCTATAGCAGCGGGTTCTGCCAAAGAATTAAAAACATGGGGAGTTATCTTGCGGCTGCTACGGGCTGCGCGGGAGGACCGGTCGACATGGGATGCGGCTCGGGCGTGCTTGCATGGGGAACCAGGGCTGGACACACGCTTGCGGGACGTGAATGTTCGCGACACGCAAACGGAGCCCTTACATCGGGAGAACGAGGGTGATGAATTCGGACCGGGGGGTGGACGCGGGGAGGGGGATCAGCGTCCCGAGCCCCCGGCTCCAGTGTATCCCTGGGGTGAGATGAGCGCTCAGCCCCTGGTCCCCCCGGAGGACGGTGTACAGTCGTGGCCGGTGAATAAGCCGACGCCGTTGTATCCATGGGGCGAGATGCATGATCGGGACCCCCCGGTTCAGCCCCCTCAGTACACACCACCAGCGGGTAACCCCCCTGCGGAACCAGTGGTAGTTACCGACCCGCTGGACTGTCTCCCCGGGACATACATAAAGATGACGCCGGAGGGAGCGGGGGAGGATCGGTCGCAAGCCTTAGGGGCGTGGCCTTAGAACCGCCCCGACCCACCACCTGACCGTAAAAGGCAACAGAACTCAGAAACCCTGCTCCTCCCGGCCATCCCGGAACAAGGGGAGGAGCAGGAGGTGGAGGAGCTCACCTCCCGCTTGCAACAAGCGTGGAGCCCCGCCTCGGTACAGCGGACGCGCGAGGCGGGGGGGGGACCACCACAACCGACGCAACCACACCCGGAGGTAGTCGACCAACTCGTGGAGGTGTTAGAGGAAATAAAGAGGGACGTTCTGCACCAAAAACAGGTGTTGCAGCGAGTAGGGAAAGCAGGGGACAGAAAAGAGACCGGGGAGGCACCAAAGGCACCAATTGGAGGATCATTGCAGAAAACTGTGCTTTGGAAGGGATTCAGCTACAGCGCATGCCCGCTCTTTTTCCCGTCCGCGTGCAGGCAGGGGGCGTTGCAGAATGGGTCCCCTTGGAACCCAAGGTAGTGCAGTCGCTGTTGCAAGCCATAAAAGACAATGGGCTGAAGCATCCCTCCACGCGGATACTGTTAGATAGCATACATGCTCAGGGCCTGTTGCCCACAGATATACTACAGCTAGCACAATCTGTGCTGACCCCAAGCTCATGGGTAATCTGGAAGGAAGCCTGGCAGACAAGGTGTTACCGATTGGCTGCCGCTGCAGCCGCCAGTGCAGACCATCCGCTTGCAGGAACCACTTATGACAGGCTTGTGGGGAAAGCCGTGAACATGTTAACACCGCAACAGCAGGCAGGAGGCTTGCGGCCTAGAGAAATAACTGCTACAACAGAGGCCTCAAGAATTGCTTATGAGGAAGTGGCTAGGGTGGTGAAATCGGAGCCTCCCTGGACAAAAATCAAGCAAGCAAATGCAGAGCAATTTGAGGTGTTTTGTGATTGGCTACAAAGGGCAATAGAGGACTCTGATTTGCCAGAGGAGGCTCGCCCTGCCATAATGATAGAGTGCATAAAGCAACAGAGTAATGACTCCGTGAAAGATATATTACAGCATTTACCTAAAGGATCCAATTTGGCACAAATAATTAAGTTTGTATTGGAAAGTCAGTCCCGAGTTTCTGACCCAACTGTCCAGACACTGTTGCAAGTTGCAGCAGCCTTTCCCCGTGGTAACCAGCCTAGAGGCGGATGTTACAGCTGTGGAGGAAAAGGTCACATAAAGATGCACTGTCCTACTAAAAGAGGACATGAGACCAGAAATGCACCGGGGCCGTGTTGGGCATGTGGAAGAACAGGACATATGGCCCGAGACTGTAGAAAAACCCAGGGAAACGGGAGGCGGGGAGGCCAGACCCGGGGGCCAGCCTTCCCACAGAACCCAGTTTTTGCCCCCGGAATCCCTCCCTACAGCCCTCAGGGCAGGCAGGGCCCTGTAGAGGGCCATCAGTGGCCCTGGCACTAGATTTCAAACAGCGGCCTATCACCCGAGTTTGCATGGAAATAGTCAAACACATCGAGGCAGGGTTTATGGCCTTGAATATGTTACTTGATTCCGGGGCGGATGTTTCTGTCGTATCCTTCCGCATGTGGCCGCCACAGTGGCCATTGGACGATGCCGGATATATAGCCGGGGTGGGAGGCACCACCTCCACGTATAAAAGTAAAGAACTCATCCGATTCACCCTATACGAAACTAACGGAACTCGGCTACAAGCCATCGCGCTACCTTATGTAACAGATCTCTCGGAATCCCTGATAGGCCGTGATATACTTGCGGCCCTGGGGATGAGAATCACCAATGTTGCTCCTGGTTTTCAGCATCAGGGAAAAAGGGGGACAAATTTACCCTAAGGGCCACTGCCTCAGCAGTTTCACCGATACCGCTGCAATGGAAAAACAATGATCCTGTCTGGGTGGAGCAGTGGCCATTAAATAAGGAAAAGCTTATAGCCGCGCAGCAAATAATACGAAGAGAGTTAGAGCAAGGCCACCTTGAGGAGAGCTTTAGCCCTTGGAATACACCCATATTTGTCATAAAAAAAGAAGTCCGGTAAATTTCGTCTCTTGCATGACCTACGAGCAGTGAACCAACAGATGTGCGACATGGGGGCACTGCAACCTGGCCTACGCCTTTCCTCAGCAATCCCTAGGGGATGGCCAGTTGTGGTAATGGATATTCAAGATTGCCTCTTCTCCATCCCATTACATCCTAAGGACCGGCACAGGTTTGCATTCTCTGTCCCAACTACGAATTTGGAAGAACCAGCTAAACGCTACCAATGGAAGGTCCTCCCTCATGGCATGAAGAACTCACCAACCATCTGCCAATATGTGGTGGCCCAAGTGCTCTCACCGGTGCGCGCACACTTTCCTGAAGCGGTGATTATTCATTACATGGACGACATCCTGCTGGCGGCCTCTGTTGCCGCTTGTCTGCGGCAAGCTCCGTTCGGTTGCTGGCTGGCCTGAGGCTATCCGCACCCCAGGGCCATTGAGCACAGACACCAATGTGAGGATGCAACAAATGGCGTTTATTTAACTGCGCAACAGCCTTATATAGTCGTCTTGTCCCGTACGAACTCGCGCGATACTTGCACATCCTGCTCCTTTCGCCACGCCTATCTTTCCGTTACAGCCCGAGATTTTCCAGTCGCCGTACCCTAATCTACCTACATTTCCCCCTCCCCATGTTTCAAGTCATGCGAAGTAAAGCGTATCGCTAATTCTGGTGCCTTGAGTCAAAGCGTAAGCGTAACTGGCGGATACATCCTAAAATAGGAAAACCAAAACATGTTAGGAGAATAACTCCAACAACAACAGCAACAACTATTATGAGTTTGTCCCAAGAAAACCAAGACATTAGCCATCCCCAGACACTAGCTCCGATATCAGCTAGCCATTGCCATTTAACTGGATCCTTCTTAGCTATTTCTGCCAAGCTATCCGCTGCCTTCTGGAGGATTACATTACGTTCCTGGATCTGTTCATAATCGTCCGCAGAGAGACAACAAAAGGAAAGATTTGCAAAACGGGCACTTTTACACTTTTACTTATCCTTGGATAAGGATATCAAAAAGAACATCGATCGCCTCATGGTGAGCCTTCAAAATCCTTGAAGTTTGCTCAAACTTGTCTTGCATTACCTGTATCACTGCTTTAACAGCCTTATTGTTTCGAAGAAGGTGGCAAACCACTTTCTCTAGAGTGGCTGAATTTCGCTGTACTCCTACACCCGGAGAGAAAGCTAACGTAAAGACTCCTGCAGCGCCTTTCCAGACAGGGAAAGATAAGAACTCCCCTGCATAAACAGTTCTCACTGGTTATTACCTCGCCATCATCCAGCTCTACTCTCAATGTCCCTAAGTCCCTCTTTCTTCGTCGAGGCAGTCGCCTGCCTCGTCTCTCAGGTTTCAGGAAGATGCCCATGGGTTCTAAGGTGCCAAATATGCACCACCCATATGGCTCTCTTGGGTAGAAACATTTGTGAACAGTACCATTACATAATAATACTAACAGGTGCTGCAGACGAAAAGGGAGTATCCCTTATATCCATTTCGTCCACAACGAGGGAACTATTTACAGTAGCGTTCCACCCTGGCTAGAAACGTTCCCCCCAGAGCTTTGGTCCTCGACAGTACCGTGTCTGGTTATGTACCCGAGCCCAGGTTCTCCAGTAAGATTCCCCTGCAACTCCTGAGATGCAAAGCAAAAGCAAGCTAATCATGAGCGCATTGTTCAAAGCTTTTGTTTCACTCAGCAACGGTCGCTGTTCCTCATCTTTCTTGGCGCCCCGCCGCTTTACCAGACTCTCTGTGCTGCCGGGACACCTCCTTTCCGAAGGTAGAGGCTGATGTTTCTTCGGCTTCCCCCACAGGTACTTCTGAAAAACATAAAGCTCGGATAGCGTACATATTACTTCGGGTTGAGGTTTTGTTTTAAATCAGGGCGCAAACAGCGTGTAGGGACCCACTGTATAACATCATCCCGTTTGATGGCGGCATACCCCCTCCCGTGATGTAACAGCTCCCAACCTGCTTCCCACTTCGCTGTCCCAGGGAACCGAACCTTGACTGGGGGGCCCACTTCTGGCACCCCTGGACCCCAATGTCGCTCAATTGGGGCACGCTCTTGGTCTCCCCGGGCAAAATGATTTAAAGAATAAAGAGCACGATGTAAAATGTGAGATTGGTAGTTGACAGGAATTACGTCTGGGAATCCTTCCCCCTCCCCAAGAATCTTAATTCTGTGTTTTAGCATCTGATTAGCACGCTCTACAATGACCTGCCTGGTAGAATTATACAGAATGCCGTGTTTGAGCGTGATACCCCACCGCTGGCACCACTGACGTGTGGTATGAGCAATAAAACAGGGGCCATTATCAGTTTTGATCTCAACAGGTAGGCCTAGCCAAGCGATTGCAAGATTCCAATGTAGCTGAATGGAGCGTGCTGTTTGTTTCTGTTGCGGGGTGGCCACAATCATCATACTGTAAGTGTCCACTGTGACTGCCAGCCATGGTTGAGGTCTGAGCTGAGGACATAGGGTGAAGTCTGATTGTCATATGCCGTTAGGCTTCAGTCCACGGGGGTTGACCCCAGCACTCCATAATGGTGAACGCTGACAGTACAGGCAAGTCGCAACAACCTCTCGAGCCTGTGTGAGAGGGATGCCACAGCGTCTGGCGAGCGCTCATGCTCCGATATGCAGAAAGCCGTGGAGATCTTTGGCTTCAGATAGTGTCCATATCTTATTCGCTGCTTTGTCCGCCATTGCATTGCCTTCCGTAATAAACCCAGGCAAATTAGTATGATTTCTTACATGTAAAACATAAAACAATGCAGTTCAGATTTGAATTTCTTGCCACAGAGCTCGCAGCAATTCAAAAACACACTGATTACATATATGCTCTATAACAGATCTATCCAATTGCTTTATAATGCCAGCTACATATGCTGAATCAGTAACCAAATTAAAGGGAATGGGAAAATTCTGAAATACTTCTAATACAGCTCGTAATTCTACCACCTGAGGTGAACCCTTTTGTTGTACTACCATAGATTCCCACTTGCCATCAGAATACCAGACAAGGCCCGCCTTGCCTGTGTTCCCAGATCCATCTGTAAAAATGGTAATTCCATCCACAGGAGTGTCTGCGCACCACACTCCCGTGGCAATTGGAAGTTCCGCACTCAATTTTATAACAGGATGGGAGGGCAAGTGGTAAACAACCTGTCCTGAGAAATTCTCCATGGCTGTTTGCAAAGCAAAGCTATTAGCTATACACCACTCAAAGTATTGAGCTGCAATAGGAACGGTTAGTGATGCAGGATCTCTGTCCACAAGCTCCCGACATCGCATCCGACCTTTGATGATAATCTGTGCCAATAGCTCTGCAATCATGCCATTCCAATATATGTAACGAATTTGATTATTCTGAATTCCATTGACCAATTATTGCATACGGAATTTGCCTATCAAACAAAGTGATAATTTGTATTTCCTAATTCAAATCAATACAATGTACAAATTTGGAATGTAGCCTGCTTTCTACTTCTGTAATCAGTTGCTATACCTCTGCAGTAGTCTGTCGTGGTGCTGTTAAATTTGTGTCCCCTGCTAACAATTGGAATAGAGGCTGCAATTGTGACGACGCAAGCCCCAAGTATGGCCGCAGCCATAACTTGAGCCTTATGTCCCACATCTGTACTCGTTCCACAACGGCTGTTTGCCACAGGTCCAAGGCTTGGCAGCCGCGCAGGTTAACCCCGTGTGGAAACACCAGTCCTGCGCTCCCTGCGGTTCGGGCTGCGAGTTGACTGCTTATGCCTGGAACTGGCTGGGAAGATTCATTTGTGTCAGCACACAGTTTCTCCCCACGTTCTTTCTCCAGTTTCCCTGCACTCTGCAGCTGGTTGTTATCAGCTGACCTTGAGCATTATACTGAGACCTGCACAGCTTCACAAGATGCCCCAGCTTCCCACAGCAATGACACATCAAAACAGAGTTATCTCTCCCACTCAGCTTCGACTTCTTAAGGCAGTTTTTCTTAAAGTGACCTTCTTGCTCACATGTATAACAATGATGAACTACCTTAACTGCTGCCCCAAAAGTTTTTGCTAAATGCTCCATCTGAAATGTAGTGGTTCCTACCTTCCCGCAAGCATCCATTAGCTCAGTTAAGGTGGGGCCACGATTCGCCATCCCTGCAACAACTCTCCTGCAGTCCTCATCTGTGTTGTCCCTCGCTAACTGTAGTAACAATACTTCTTTTACAATTTTCCAATCTAACGGTTGCCAAATATTTCTTCCCTCAGGACCCGCACCCACAATCACCAGATACGCTTGTGGAATTATAACCCCTTCTAATAACACATCTCGAATGATCCCTTTCCATTTCACTCCTCCCCCCTCTTCCCCCGTATACACGGGCGGACGCTGATCCTCTCCCTCACCTCCCACATTACCAGATGGACGCAAACCTCCCCCTCCGCCCTGATCTAAAGGTGGAGTAGGGAATTGCAAAGGAGGTTGAGGTGGCCCTAATACTTGTCCAGAACACAGAGTGGGGTTTGGAGGAGACATAGTCACGTGTCTCGAGGTGTTGGCTGAACGGTGCTGCTGCAATTCCATCTTTAATTCTTCCAGTCATCTACCAAGCTCTGTCATGTCAAGTTCGTGTCCATTTCGTGATGGTAACGGTCCTTTAAGTCCTTGTGATTCTGGTACTGCTGACTCCGTAAATGGCGACTTTAACAGTGGTCGTTTAGCGCCGGAATGTAAACTTTGTTCAACAGACTCAGGAAACGGTGAATCCGGTAAAGGTGGATACGAAGCAGGTTTACCTTCCTTCTTGTCCTCCTGCTCAGCCTCATCCGTAGAGAGATCAATGAGAGGAGGAGGGGGTTTCGGAGGGGGTTTCGGCCAAGTCTCCTGTTCAGTGTCTGAATCAATTAGTCCAAATCGAGCTTGTGTTTTAGGGCGCACTACCGGTTCTAATGGATCTGTATCTATTTCACTCGCTCCCCGCTCCTCAGCTTTTTTTGGAGCCGTCCGTACCCACGGTGATAAAGGAGCTGCCACCGGTACAGCCACCGGGGCCGTGGGAGGTGTTGGTCCTGCAAACAGTGAGGGGGTAGCAGACGTCTGCGTTCCTAAAGCCATAAAAGCTGAATGTGTGACTTCTCTCTCTGCTTTTATTCCTTTTAACGCTTCGCTAACCAGCCTCCATGTAGCAGACAATTTAAAGGCTTCCTTATCACCACTTGACACCGCATTCCAGAGAGAGTCACCAATCTTCTCCCATAAAGGCACTTCAAAGACATCATTAAAGGTTGTAAAATGTCCTTTATCTTTTGCCCAGAACAGTAACTGCTTTAACGCAGCTTCATCGTATTTAATTCCTCTCTCAGAGAGTATATGTTGGAGGAGTTTCACCACTGCCACTTCTGTCTTGGTCAGGGTAGACCCCATGTAAACACGCCCGAGCTGCATCCCATGTCGCCCGGTCCTCCCGCGCAGCCCGTAGCAGCCGCAAGATAACTCCCCATGTTTTTAATTCTTTGGCAGAACCCGCTGCCTTAGCTCGCTCAGCGAGCTTCATCGAGCACCGCTCCCAGGCATTCGGCTGTAAACAATCAGCCGGTCCTGCCACCACCCCCTCTTTAACGAGACGGTCCACACACTGGGCTACGTCTTTCGATTTCACAGAAATCTTAAATTCCCTGCCCAGTAACAAAATCACCTTAATCAAGGCTTCCATGGTTCGCGAACCCACTCCGACCGCCTGCAGTCCGCCAGCCCAGCAATCACGTCGGGGTCACCATTTGTTGCCGCTTGTCTGCTGCAAGCTCCGTTCGGTTGCTGGCTGGCCTGAGGCTATCCGCACCCCAGGGCCATTGAGCACAGACACCAATGTGAGGATGCAACAAATGGCGTTTATTTAACTGCGCAACAGCCTTATATAGTCGTCTTGTCCCGTACGAACTCGCGCGATACTTGCACACCCTGCTCCTTTCGCCATGCCTACCTTTCCATTACAGCCCGAGATTTTCCGGTCGCTGTACCCTAATCTACCTACAGCCTCAGAGACACCCCAAGTGGTAAAAACGGAGGAAGAAGTAAAAGCATCGCTCCAGAGTGTCGGCCTTTTCATCGCAGACGCAAAAACCCAAAGAGGAGATGACGTTTCCTACCTGGGCACCCATATAACAGGGAACACGGTGCGTCCTATGAACATCCAGCTAAATCCAAAAATTTCCACCCTGCACGATGTGCAGAAGTTAGTCGGAGCCCTGCAATGGATGCGACCGATCATCGGGATCCCTCCAGAGGTCATGGCACCATTTTACGAGCTGTTAAAAGGGAAACACCTATGGGAGCCAAGAACAATATCAAAAGCAGGAGAAGAGAGCCTGAGACAAATCGAGAAGCTCCTGGCTACGGCAAGCCTTAGCAGATGGGACCCCCAAAGAACCTGTTGTTGCTCTGGTCATGCTAGGTTCAGAGGGGCAACAGGAGCTCTCACACAGCAGCCAGGACGATACCCTCAAGTCCTGCTATGGCTCTTCTCTAGCCAAATGGCAACCGCGTATATGACATATATTAGAACCACCGCGTTGCTACTACAAAAGGTTAGAACGGCTGCTGTTCGACACTTTGGACGTGATCCAGAGGAGATTCATGTGCCGTTCAAAAGAAAGGTGTGGGATACCTTAGTTGCAACTGATGACGAAATTATGCTAGCTCTGCACACATATCATGGAAGGATAATCCCTGGCCAGTCACACCCCTTGCTCCAGCATCTCCAGACCTGCCAGCCCATGATCAAGATTCGAGTACTATCAACCCCAAAGCCTGGAACCACATATTTCACCGATGCATCTTCGCGTACTAGTACAGCAGCTGTAGTATGGACCTCAGAAAAGCAATGGAGGAAGGTCACATACACGGACAGCAATTCAAGCGTGCAACACCTAGAAGCTAAGGCAGTGTCATTGGCAGTGCAGATGGAACCCAATCAACACATTAACATCATCAGACTCCATTTTCGTTTGGAAATTGGCACAAAAAATGACTACTGCAGGTTACACTGGTTCAGCCATAGCCTGTATGCTAGAGGATGCGCTACAGCAGCACCAACAAACATGTTCGATCATCCACGTTAACGGACATCAACGCTATCCAGGCCCCTTTACAGAAGGCAATGCGATGGCGGACAAAGCAGCGAATAAGATATGGACACTATCTGAAGCCAAAGATCTCCACGGCTTTCTGCATATCGCAGCACGAGCGCTCGCCAGACGCTGTGGCATCCCTCTCACACAGGCTCGAGAGGTTGTTGCGACTTGCCTGTACTGTCAGCGTTCACCATTATGGAGTGCTGGGGTCAACCCCCGTGGACTGAAGCCTAACGGCATATGACAATCAGACTTCACCCTATGTCCTCAGCTCAGACCTCAACCATGGCTGGCAGTCACAGTGGACACTTACAGTATGATGATTGTGGCCACCCCGCAACAGAAACAAACAGCACGCTCCATTCAGCTACATTGGAATCTTGCAATCGCTTGGCTAGGCCTACCTGTTGAGATCAAAACTGATAATGGCCCCTGTTTTATTGCTTATACCACACGTCAGTGGTGCCAGCGGTGGGGTATCACGCTCAAACACGGCATTCTGTATAATTCTACCGGGCAGGTCATTGTAGAGCGTGCTAATCAGATGCTAAAACACAGAATTAAGATTCTTGGGGAGGGGGAAGGATTCCCAGACGTAATTCCTGTCAACTACCAATCTCACATTTTACATCGTGCTCTTTATTCTTTAAATCATTTTGCCCGGGGAGACCAAGAGCGTGCCCCAATTGAGCGACATTGGGGTCCAGGGGTGCCAGAAGTGGGCCCCCCAGTCAAGGTTCGGTTCCCTGGGACAGCGAAGTGGGAAGCAGGTTGGGAGCTGTTACATCACGGGAGGGGGTATGCCGCCATCAAACGGGATGATGTTATACAGTGGGTCCCTACACGCTGTTTGCGCCCTGATTTAAAACAAAACCTCAACCCGAAGTAATATGTACGCTATCCGAGCTTTATGTTTTTCAGAAGTACCTGTGGGGGAAGCCGAAGAAACATCAGCCTCTACCTTCGGAAAGGAGGTGTCCCGGCAGCACAGAGAGTCTGGTAAAGCGGCGGGGCGCCAAGAAAGATGAGGAACAGCGACCGTTGCTGAGTGAAACAAAAGCTTTGAACAATGCGCTCATGATTAGCTTGCTTTTGCTTTGCATCTCAGGAGTTGCAGGGGAATCTTACTGGAGAACCTGGGCTCGGGTACATAACCAGACACGGTACTGTCTCCCCCTATCTATAGACACCCCATCACAACCCTGTTATGTGTTTGTTGCCTTAACTGCGAATAACACAAGTCCTCGGTGTCCGTTGATACCGAAAACCTTACCTTTTGCGGGTAAGTTTTCCAAGGAACAGGTAGCTAAGCTCCTGCGTGAGCTCAAGGAGAAGGAGGAGAAAACAGTTACCTATACGGACCAGTTAATCTCCATGACATGCACCCGGTTGGATTACCAGCCGGGTTGGCTAAAGTGCAACAATAGTCAGCATGAGTGGGAAATTGATAGGGATGCTTATTTGGCATCAACTCTGAATTAAACCCATCTGAAGACGAACCAGTGGATAGTCAAGCAGGTGCCGCAAGATGATGCTACGTTTCCAAGGAAGACCGGAGGTCTTTGTCTTCTTTTCTATGCTTACATGCTACAGAGCCAAATCTTGGCTACTTACTTACAATATTATAAGTCGTTTCAGCCCACGACGATCCTTATCCATAACGATGGAGAGGATTTGATAGATATTCTGTTGAACCCCTCATATTCGGGTTTTGCTGAACCAGGTTGAGGACCAAAGCTCTGGGGGGAACGTTTCCAGCCAGGGCGGAACGCTACTGTAAATAGTTCCCTCGTTGTGGACGAAATGGATATAAGGGATACTCCCTTTTGTCTGCGGCACCTGTTAGTATTATTATGTAATGGTACTGTTCACAAATGTTTCTACCCAAGAGAGCCGTATGGGTGGTGCATATTTGGCACCTTAGAACCCATGGGCATCTTCCTGAAACCTGAGAGACGAGGCAGGCGACTGCCTCGACGAAGAAAGAGGGACTTAGGGACATTGAGAGTAGAGCTGGATGACGGCAAGGTAGTGACCAGTGAGAACTGTTATGCAGGGGAGTTCTTGTCTTTCCCCGTCTGGAAAGGCGCTGCAGGAGTCTTTACGTTAGCTTTCTCTCCGGGTGTAGGAGTACAGTGAAATTCGGCCGCTCTAGAGAAAGTGGTTTGCCACCTTCTTCGAAACAATAAGGCGGTTAAAGCAGTGATACAGGTAATGCAAGACAAGTTTGAGCAAACTTCAAGGATCTTGAAGGCTCACCATGAGGCGATCGATGTTCTTTTTGATATCCTTATCCAAGGAGGGTGTAAAAGTGCCTGTTTAGCAAATCTTTGCTTTTGTTGTCTCTCTGCGGACAATTATGAACAGATCTAGGAACGCAATGTAATCCTCCAGAAGGCAGCGGATAGCTTGGTAGAAATAGCTAAGGAGGATCCAGTTAAATGGCAATGGCTAGCTGATATCGGAGCTAGTGTCTGGGGATGGCTAATGTCTTGGCTTTCTTGGGACAAACTCATAATAATTGTTGCTGTTGCTGTTCGAGTTATTCTCTTAATATGTTTTGGTTTTCCTATTATGGGATGTTGTATCCGCCAGTTACGCTTGCGCTTCGATGCGAGGCACCAGAACCAACGATATGCTCTGCTTCGCATGACTTAAAGCATGGGGAGGGGGAAATGTAGGTAGATTAGGGTACGGCGCCCGGAAAATCTCGAGCTGTAACAGAAAGATAGGCGGCAAGGAAACGGGATACGTAAGTATCGCGCGAGTTCGTTCGAGACAGGGCGACTATATAAGGCTGTTGCGCAGTTGAATAAACGCCACTTGTTGCATCCTCACATTGGTGTCTGTGCTCGATGGCCCTGGGGTGCGGATAGCCTCAGGCCAGCCAGCAACCGAACGGAGCTTGCTGCAGACAAGCGGCAACACTGCTGTATACTCCCTGTCCTACACTCTGTCTTTCACTCTTTCACTGCTGTTTTCTGTTGCATGAGCACTTGTGCTCTTTCCTGTGGTCACTCTTTGTCACTCTTGTGCTCAAGCTTGCTTGCTCTCTCTTGCTGTCAATGTTGCACTCTTGTTCTTGTTCTCTGGTGCTCTTGCACTCGAACTCACTCTTGCACTCTCCCTCTATTCCTTTCTCGTGCTCTGTTACACCTCGCCCTGTTGCACTCTTGCACAATCACTTTCACACTCTCATGCCATTGCAGGTGCACCCCCGTGCTTCCCCTTCCCCCATGCGCTCTCTGTCGTGCTTTATCTTCCAATTACATTTCTCACTCACTTGTTGTCTTAATTGTCTTGACAATGCTCTTGCTCTCTATCTCTTTCACTTTTGCTCCCTCAGTCTTACAGGTGCTCTTGTGGGCTCGGTTATTCGTGCATGCTCTCTTGCTTTGGTTTGCTCATCCTTGCTCCCTCATGCTCAGTCTTTTGCATGCTGCAGCACTTGCCCTCTTTCTTGCACTCTGATGCTGTCTCTCTTGAGCTGTCATGCTGTCTCATGCTCTTGTTCACCCTTATGCTCTTGCTTCTTCCAAATGTCTCATTCACATCTATGATCACTTTGAATGGCATATACTACTTCAGTTGCTTATTCTAAATACTGCATATGTTGAACCCTTCTGTGTAACATACCTTGGATATTCTATGGTTAATTAGATCATCAGTCAATAAATGATGAATCAATCCATTATGGATCATTAATATTGATGAAATGCTTATTTTTGGTTACTTGCACTGCTTTATTAATAAGCTTTTTGTTTTCTTTCAGAAACTCCAAGTGGAAAATATCAAAATAAAGCAAGAATTAGAAGATTTAGGGTCTTCCTTTTGGAATTCCTAAATACCAGTTTTCTTTATATTAATTTCAGAAATGATTTCATTATTAATTCTGATGTCCAGAAAGTCCAAAGTCTGGTGAGGGCACTATCCACAGAACAGCCTAGCCTGTCACTGTGCAAGGATGTTGCAGTGGAGAAGCCAAAGCTACAACTTCAGAAACACTAGTATTGCAGCAGATGGTATTAAGTATACTTTTGAAGAATTATGAATTCTAGCTAGTGCCAGTGCAGAGAATAAGAGGAGGCACAGTAGAGAAGGGTTATTTAGAACTGGTCAGAAAATATTTGGCAGTATTACAATATCCGGTAAAAGTTTTCGTGTAAAGTCATGTACGGTCATTTTACTATGTGACATCTCCTATTAGACACTACCACTACTCATATCTTGTGATGATGAATGTGAAAACAAGTAAAATCAATTAGAAATGTAAGTCTGCTGCTAGTTAATATTTATGGACCCAGGCCCTATTTAAATGTCGCAAACACTATTCAAAGGTTACCAGAAAAATGGCCTTTCTCAATTCAGTGGAAGATCAGGTGTAAATCACTGAAAGCAAGTACTGTCAGGTTAAAGAGATGGTGGAGCTCAGGATCTCATGTGGCAGGAACAGAATAGCTAGCAAAATCGCAACCCTGGACTCAGTAGGGCCAACTTTGGCTTTTCAAGCAATTGCTAGGGGAAATCCCATGGGACAGGGTACTAGAAAGTAAGGGGGCCCAAGATAGTTGGTTAGCATTCAAGGACTGCTTCTTCCGAGCTCAAGATCAGAGCATCCCAACAGGTAGGAAGTCAAGGAAGGGTACCAGGAGACCTGCATGGTTAAAGGAACTGCCCAGGGAACTGCTGGGCAAACTCAAGTGGAAGAAAAGAGTGCACAGATCATGGAAGGAGGGGCTGGCCACTTGGGAGGAATATAAGTCTGTTGTCAGAGGATGTAGGGAGGCAACTAGGAAAGCTAAGGCCTCCCTGGAATTAAACCTTGCAAGAGAGGTCAAGGACAACAGAAAGGGCTTCTTCAAATACATTGCAGATAAAACCAACACTGGAGGCAATGTGGGCCCACTGATGAATGAGGTGGGGGCCCTGGAGACAGAGGATAAAAAGAAGGCGGAGTTACTGAATGCCTTCTTTGCCTCTGTCTACACTGCTGGATGCTGCCCTGAGGAGCCCCGGACCCCTGAGGCCCCAGAGGAAGTCAGGATAGAGGAGGAGTCTGTCTTGGTTGATGAGGGCTGGGTCAGGGACCAATTAAGCAATCTGGACATTCATAAATCCATGGGCCCTGATGGGATGCACCTGTGGGTGCTGAGGGAGCTGGCGGAAGTCATTGCTAGGCCACTCTCCATCATCTTTGCTAAGTCGTGGGCAACGGGAGAGGTGCCTGAGGACTGGAGGAAAGCAAATGTCACTCCAGTCTTCAAAAAGGGCAAGAAGGAGGACCCGGGTAACTGTAGACCGGTCAGCCTCACCTCCATCCCCGGAAAGGTAATGGAACAACTTGTTCTTGGTGCTGTCTCTAGGCACCTAATCAAAGATAGGAGGATCATTAGGGGCACTCAACATGGCTTCACCAAGGGGAAGTCATGCTTAACCAACTTGATAGCCTTTTATGAGGACATAACCCGGTGGATAGATGATAGTAAAGCAGTGGATGTGGTCTATCTCGATTTCAGTAAAGCATTTGACACAGTCTCCCACAGCATCCTCACAGCTAAACTGAGGAAGTGTGGTCTGGATGATTGGGTAGTGAGGTGGATTGTGAAGTGGCTGAAGGAAAGAAGCCAGAGAGTGGTGGTCAATGGGTCAGAGTCCAGTTGGAGGCCTGTATCTAGTGGAGTCCCTCAAGGGTCGGTACTGGGACCAGTTCTATTCAATATATACATTAATGACTTGGATGAGGGAATAGAGTGCACTGTCAGCAAGTTCGCTGATGACACAAAACTGGAAGGAGTGGCTGACACAATGGAAGGCTGCGCAGCCATTCAGAGAGACCTAGACAGGCTGGAGAGTTGGGTGGGGAGAAATTTAATGAAATATAACAATGGCAAGTGTAGAGTCCTGCATCTGGGCAGGAACAACCCCATGTACCAGTACAAGTTGGGGACAGAGCTGTTGGAGACCAGCGTAGGGGAAAGGGACCTGGGGGTCCTAGTGGACAGCAGGATGACCATGAGCCAGCAGTGTGCCCTTGTGGCCAAGAAGGCCAATGGCATCCTGGAGTGTATTAGAAGGGGTGTGGTTAGCAGGTCAAGAGAGGTTCTCCTCCCCCTCTACTCTGCCCTGGTGAGGCCGCATCTGGAATATTGTGTCCCGTTCTGGGCCCCTCAGTTCAAGAAGGACATGGAACTGCTAGAGAGAGTCCAGCACAGAGCCATGAAGATGATTAAGGGAGTGGAACATCTCCCTTCTGAGGAGAGGCTGAGGGAGCTGGGTCTCTTTAGCTTGGAGAAGAGGAGACTGAGGGGTGACCTCATTAATGTGTATAAATATGTAAAGGGCAAGTGTCATGAGGATGGAGCCAGGCTCTTCTCAGTGACATCCCTTGACAGGACAAGGGGCAATGGGTGCAAGCTGGAACACAGGAGGTTCCACATAAATATGAGGAAAAAACTTCTTTACAGTGAGGGTGACCGAACACTGGAACAGGCTGCCCAGAGAGGTTGTGGAGTCTCCTTCTCTGGAGACATTCAAAACCCACCTGGATGCGTTCCTGTGTGATATGATCTAGGTAATCCTGCTCCGGCAGGGGGATTGGACTAGATGATCTTTCGAGGTCCCTTCCAATCCCTAACATTCTGTGATTCTGTGATTAAAATTTGCAAAATACGCAAGCAACTTAGAACATTCTTAGAATGAAAACTACAGGGTAAATCTAATGGATTGCAGTACCAGTCCCATCTACAGTAGGGAAATTATTTGCTAAGTGAAATATCACTAAATTCTTATATGCTTACCAGTTATTTACTGATATCACATGGTGGTTGTTATAAGTAATTGTGTCATTACTTTAGGAACATAAAATGCTTTAGCGTTGGAAAAAATATGTTTGCAGAGCAGTGTAATGACGTACAGATGTGAGCCATCTGTACCATCTGTAAAGCGTAAATAGACTTGAGATAAGACTAGGCTTTCTTTTTTCTGTGTATATCTTTTTTTTTTTTTAAATTACAACAACAAAGTACTCCTTGCGAAATCACTCCTTTACTCCCAATAGCTCATTTACTTGCTGGGAGAGCAATACAATGGCCAAATGGTTCAGGTTGGCAGGGACTTCTAGAGGTCACATTGTCCAGTCCCCTCCCTGGCTCATAGCAGGGTCAGCTACAACAGGTTGCTGAGGGCCATGTTGTCAGGTTTTTAATTTCTCCAAGGTGGTAGACTCCACAACCTCTCTGGTCAACTGCTTGGCCACACTCACAGTTAAAACACAAAAAGTGTTTGCTGATGTTCAGACAGACCTTCCTGTGTTTCAGTTTGTGCCCACTGCTTCTTGTCCTGCCACTGGTCACCACTGAAAAACACCTGGCTCCGTTGTCTTCATTCTCTCCTATCAGGCATTTATATGCATTGACAAGATCACCCCCCTCAGCCTCCTACGGACTAAACAATCTCAAGCTTTCCTAGCCTTTCCTCATGCAAGAGATGGTCCAGGCCTCTTAGGAGCCTTGTGCTGGACTCATTCTAGTATGTCCATGTCTCTCTTGTACTGACATGCCCAGAAGAGCACTGGATACAGCACTTCAGTTGTGACCTCACCACTGCTGAGTAGGAGGGAAGGTTCACCTCCTTCAACCTGCTGGAAACACTCCTCCCAGTGCAGCACAGGATGCCCTTGACCTTCTTTGCGGCAAGGACACATTCTTACCTTGTTTCCCAGTAGGATCTCCTGGTCCTTTTCTGCCAAACTGCTTTCCAGCTAGTTGGGCCTCAGCCTGTACTAGTGCATGGGGTAGTTTGAACTTCGTGAGGTTCCCATTGTTGAACTTCATGAGGTTCCTGTTGGTGCATTTCTCCAGCATGCTGCGGTCCTTCTCAATGTTAGCACACCTATCTGGTGTCTCATCAGCTTTTATCATGAATCCATGTCATTAATGAAAGTATTAAACAGTATTGCCCCTGTATTTATCCCTGGGGCACACTACCAGTGCTTGGCCTCCAGGTGAACTTTGCATTGCTGATTACAGTCCTTTAGGTCCAGCAGCTTAGCCATTTTTTGATCCACCTCACTGTTCAATATGCAGCCTGTACTTCGTCAATTTGTCTGTGAGGATGTTATGGGCGGTAGTATCAGAAGTCTTGCTAAAGTGAAGATTACATCCACTGCACTCCCTCACCCACTGAGATAGTCATCTTATTGTAGGAGGCGGTCTGGTTGGTCAAGCATGATCACCCTTTTTAAATCCATGCTGACTACTCCCAATCACCTTGTCCTTAATATACATGGAAATGGATGCCAGGGTTATTTACTCCAATAATCCTCAGTAAAATGCTCACAGAATTCCACTGAGAATTATGGAGCATTGGTGCTCAGTGAATTGTTGGTTGAAGGAATGTTTCTCAGTGCCTCTTGTCCTTACCTGAGGGGGTAAAATTTTTATAAAGTTAAATATTTTTTATACTGCAAGATAGCATCTGGAATGGAGAACTGATACATCTGCAAGTATGGAAATGCCCTTCTGAAGTAGTCTTTGGCATTCCTGGGTTATGTAATCACTCAGCATCCTAATAATAGTGGTGTTGACTTCCAGTGTAGAAATAAAAACAGTTTAAGGAGGTGAGGTCTCACCGTTAACTCATTTTATTTCAGGGAATCACATTTGCAAATGACTTGTAGAAAGAAGTTGAGAGAGATCTGCTTTAATATGTATTCCTGACTTTGAATCTGAGTGGGTTGTTCAAAAATTCCACAGAGACCTCCAGAAAAATTATGGATATTAATACACTGTTTAGATTGTCCATCTTTTTTTAAATCTCATAGGAAAAAAAAATGAAAAATAACATAATTGCAGATACAAAACAATTACTTTGCCAACCTGTAACCAATTATTGTTGGTGATAGTCCACTTCATATTACTATTTCTCTATCTGTCCTTACCACTGTATTTCAAAAGACTCATCGTGTGTGAACTGTAGCTATTCTGCTGACAGGAAAATAATTTTATCTAATCACTCTTTCAAAATTTTTTATAGTAGATTCCCCATTAGGTTGTGTGAATGATAAAGGCATAAAATTAGTATTTGCATTTTTAAATCCTTGTCCTTAGGCAACTGATACACAGAATCTTGCATTACTGTGGATCAGAAAGAAATCTGACCAACCAACATTTGCCAGTCTAAGATGTTGGCTGTGAAAATGTTGAAAATTTAAGACTGCAATTAGTGGTTAGAATTTCTAAGTCAAAAATAAGAAAACAGTATTTCTATGATTGTACTTCCATTCTGTTGAGCATCTTAATGCGCTTTCTCAAAATGTCTTCTGAATGATGAATAGATAAAGGTTTTTCTTCATACAGCTGTTCAGAAAGAGTTTGGAAAGACAGCAAGATCTTTGCTCTGTAAGAAACATAACTTAGGTCCAAGATCAATATAATAACCTTGCAGCATCTACTCTAGCTTTCATCCATTATAGTTTCTTACATGGCAGAGCTTGACCACAACAGATGAGTGGTTGCTGTAACACGAAAGTAAGAATGGTCGTAGACTTGTCTCTGAATCTTTAATCTTCATCTGTTTCATTCCCAGACATCTATAGAGAGTATCACTAGGGACAGAGGCTGGGGTTTCTGTCCTTTTATTTTTACACAGTACTGTGAATGTATGTATAGCATTTTCCAAATTAAATTGAAGATATTGTCATTGACCTAAGTTGCATAAGACAGAAGAAATTCACAGATGAGAGAAAGGCAACCCAACACACAAGTGAGACTTTTTGCAGGAGGCAGAAGAAGGTGGGAGGGTTTTATAGGAGAGAACAAAAAAAATCCTAATTTCACTAACAGTGGTTTCTTAGGACTTTGTCTTATCTAGGAAGCAGTGTTCTAATGTGTTTAAGATGGGTAGACAACATGGGACTGGAAGTGATGCTTGACAGGCATTGACGCTTTTCCTGGGCAAGTCTCTCCTGGAGACTTCTCTGAAAATGCATGAAATGGGTAAGCCCACCATCCTGTTTGCCTTGTCCAGACTTTCACACAGTGGATAAACACCCAGACCTGTATAGTTCTTTACAAAATCTGGCTCTTCAAGCAGACAGTATGTCATAAGTGGCTTCAGATTCAGGAGACCCTAAAAGCTCAACTCACTGAGAAGGTATCTCAGCTCTTGGCATCTGGCTCTTATCTCATTTGACCTTGGAGTCCCTGTCTGTTAGCCCAGACTCCTAGTCAAATTCCAGGATGTTTTCCACAAAGCCTATTAGATTTTGAGGCTAGAATCTCATAGGAGTGGACATGTTTGCTTAACCTCCACGAGAACAATTTGACAAAATTGGTTCAATACTAGTAATTTTAGTGTTCCTCAAATTAATGTATTTCTGGCTTGAGCCTGAGCCACAGGACTGTTGCTGTCCTTGCCCAAGAACCTGAGCAACCTGTCCTGCTCAAATTACTACCCATAACAAACTTAATTTATACTGAAGAAGGCTCTAGTACTAGCTTAGGTACTAGTGGCATTGCTACTGCCTTGCCTAATGAAAAATACATTTACAATACTTTTCATTGGTACTGGGTAGCTTTGTTGATGCATTTATCTTGGGGCAACTTATGTACATCTGTTATTTTGCCAGAGATGTGTGAGGCTTTTGGGGGATCATTTTGGACTTTATTTTTGTAACCATTCACTCTGCAGTTCTAGAGTTTTGCATATTCTTGGGATCTTTGATTTCTGCAGTCACAGAATCACAGAATCACAGAATGGTAGGGATTGGAAGGGACCTCGAAAGATCATCTAGTCCAATCCCCCTGCCGGAGCAGGATTACCTAGATCATGTCACACAGGAACACGTCCTAGTAATTAGAGGATTTGCTGTTGGAACTCTTACTGGTTTTGCTGGGTGTATTGCTGCTGTGGCTCTGCTGGGTTGTTAGCCATTTATGGGATTCATGACCACTTTAAGAATGCTTCTGAATCCATGCTTCCTTTACTAAGGAGTCCTGTGCTCCTTCACGGGTCCTTACGGTGGTGTGTGTGTGTGTCTGTGCCCCTTTCCTTTTCTCTAATCTATAGCAGATGATCACCCTAGTCTCTTGTGTCTTATTTTTACTTCGATATGAAATAAATTATAATGCTTCAGTCAAGAGAAAGCTCAAGAAGAAGGGAACCTTTCAACATTTCTTACATGAATCCTTTGCAGCTTTACTGTATTTCCCTGCCATCAGCCTCACCGAAAGGGCCCAATTTCTGTCCCACTCTAATGGTTGGGTTCCCTGTACTCACTTCTTGTGAGCTATATTGCAGAAGGTTGAAACAAGTCTGACTCAAATAGATTTGTAAGGCAAGACTTGCTGTCAAAGTCCAATACTCTCTGACCAGTTTCTCTTAGATACTCCACATGTGGAGGGTGTAATATTTAATATAAAATTTACTTATTTGAAGACAGTTGATGTTACAGAAGAATTCTGAATTAATAGATTGATAGAAAATGTACTGCATAACACAATATAAATGTCAAATGTAAATTACACTTACCGAAATATAGCAATTTGTAGTACACAGTTTAGTCACGATACAAATGTCATTCCCACTACTGGTCTCTATATGCTCACCATCACAACATTGGGTGTCCTCAATCATCAGGACGGCATATGTGGCTTAACAGTTCAAGTCGGTTACTCTCTTTGAAATTTTTTTGTTAGTTGTTTAGTTTTATACTCTTATGTTGAGCTGAGCCACATATTCACTCTCCCCACGCTGCTATGCCTAACTAAGGGAGACTTTCATACTCTTTTAATGAACTTAGGGAGAAACATTTATACCACCAGATGATCAACTAAGTTTTTGATTGCTGTTTATCTAAAACAAAGGCCAGTCTCCCATCCCCTTTGTGCTGAGATAAATTCAGCTTCTTTGCATTATTCCCTGAGCTTCATGGGCACATCACCCTTGCACATTTCCTCTGAGCCTTCGTCCTTTGGGTGTTTATTTAGTGAATCACATTAAACCCCTAGGGGTTTAGTCAGTCCCACTTTCCTTCACAAAAGCCACCATGGCACTTCTCAAAAAGTCAGTATGTATTCTAGTGCTCATTGACTCTGTTCTACAAATTTGTCAGTTTGTAGGGTGGTATCAATGGAAGAACAGCAAGTTTAGTGCCTCTACTTAAGAAGAAAAAATTTTCATGCAATTGCATCAAACAGCAGGAAGAGGAGGAATAGAATTGGTATGATAGTTAACAAAATGCACAGTCAGTTTTGCTGTGTACTCTGAGCTCTCCCACTGAAGCTGAAATAAAAATATTTGGATGCATTAGTGGATGACAGGATGATCTGTGCTACCAAATGGATAGAGACATGTGAAAAAGGAATGCAGTTCTGGAATATGCCATTGAAGAAATTACTTTTGAGGGGGTAGGACTGCATGCAGGTAATGCAAGATTTGTCCAGAATGCCTCAGTACAGTCCTGATAACTAATTTTCAAGAGGGGATTAAAGCCACAGCTTTCTAGAGGGGCCTGCTAAGCTGATAGAGTTGTCTCCATCTTTCTTTTTCTCTTATGAAATAAATTTGTGTCTGTGTGGACTTCATTGGCACACACAGATAAGGTGAACAGGTCATAGATGTGTTAAAACTGCGATTTAGAAGATAATTTCAGACCTTAGCAGAGGCTAAGCTTAGCTTAAGAACAGTTTTTTTGTCAGAAGCAGCTGAAAACACGCTTAGTCTTAGTGTAGTACTTAATAAGTTTATCAGTTTATATTATGTGAGGGCATGGAACCAGATTTTATGAGTTTTTTGGTCCCATATACATAACTGGAATGGGAACTTAATGCTATTTCTTTTTAGTATCTCAAAACATAAGAGGCTATTTAACTCAAACATTTGTTGAAATATGAAAGTTTTTACCTCTGTGAATCATAAAATAATAGAATGGTAAATTGCAAGAACATGTAAATACTTAACTGGAAACATTCAAATACTTTTAAAAAGTATAAGATCTGAATTATTTTGACTTTAGTAGTTAGAACAAGAACCTTTCCAAGAGAGACTGATGTCATAGCACTGAGTACATATATTCAAAGTTACAAAAAGTCCAGGTCATTGAGAGATGCAAAACGTGCATTCTTTTTGATTTTATGTGAAAAAATGAAAGAATCTTATTTCCAAAGTCTATGTTCTTGTTAAATACTGAAATAAATACCTTCTAGGTGACAGAATAGGCAGTATTAAAAGAGTGCAAGGTATGAGATGTCAATACACAGAAGAAGAAAAGGGCGTTTCTAAACTTGTTTTGTGTGTCAAGGGTGTAACTTTTTGAATGTAAACTGAATGCCAAAGACAGCTTCAGATTTTCCACTTGTTGCTATTGCAAATTGTATCTCAGTCAACGTGCTTTTCTTGATGAATTATTAATAAAAATCACTTAATGAGTTAGAGCATCTGCTAAGGTTTTCTATTGTGTATTAACATATAGGCAACAAATCTTGCAATTAAATTTTCACTATCAAAATTAATTTTTCTTAGATTATACCTTATAATGCACCACATTAAAGACAGTGAGAAGCACGTATTTGCGTTTCTGAGGTATTTTAAAATGTTAATTAACACTGGGAAAGGTTATATAGTGAAACTGTATAGAGAATTGTGGTGGGCTATCTTCTGAGATCTAGCTAATAATGAACATCCCCTTTATCTTGGTCCGTACATCTAGGGCTTTAATTTAAATCTCATTACTTCATAGACATAAGTATGTTTCTCCTCAGACAGCTACATGTTAAAAAGAGTGAATGTTGCTGCTAAATAATTTTTTGCCTGGTATGGAGGCTGATTTATAGCCTGTTAGTCTGTTGTACTCTTTTGGTCCTCTTAGTTCTTTTATACAAGCAAATGCAGGTAAAATTCTCTAATAGTGTGAAAGTAAATACAAAGGCTTTGTATTTTTCTGATAAACTTTTGGTCTTATTTCTCACAGTTGTAGTCAATTTCAAATATGACTTTTATTCAGAAGGTATATGCTTATCTTTTTTTACTTAATAAATAATGGAATAATCCTATTTTTAAAAAAAACCAGGAAAAATCCTATCCTGTTTCTCCTGCTCTTGTTGTTATTCATTCTTAATGTGCTAATGGTATCTGGAGGACCAGATCTGTCCTTGTTGAGTATTATTTGTGTTACAGTAAAGCCCAGAAAAAGCAAGACACTAAATTCTCTTTTTCTGCAAGATATTCTTCCTCACTCACTTCCTAAAAGGCTTATAATAGCCAGAAATCACTGTAGAAAATAAAAACTGGCCAGAAGGTTATAGTTGTGTCAGTTGTAAGCAGTGATATAGCTATAATTATGCATGAATCATCAGATCTTTTGTTTATTTAACCAAACATAGACTTCAGTCAAGCATCAAAATGGTTCACTGTTGGTTCAGTAAGTCTAATAATACAAAGCAGTAGCTTTCCTGTTATGGTGCTAGCTTACACCGGTTAAAAGCCTACCCCAGCTTGTGTAAATGGCTCCGTTTCTTGATGCCAAGAGGATTTAGCATAGCTAATGAGGGACTAAGACAGAAAGAGTTATAAGCTCTCTCTTAGGCTTGGAGATCCTAAATTAGTGATACGCTAAGTGAGATTTAAGCCTCAGTGTCTGTTGCAGGAAATGCATTTGTTTTTTTAATAATATTTATAAAAAATATTTGTTGATGTACAAAATCAGTCTATATCTAGCAAAAACACTGTAAGATTGGCAGAGAAAAAGGGTCCAGAAAGATTAAAAATTTGAACCAGTGTTTGGGTTATGAAAGACTGAAGAAATTACTGTTTATAGATTGTTTAGGGTGTGAAAAGAATTAATTAAAGAAGTTGCTTTTTGTTTGTAATTGCTGCTTCCTGTCTCAGTGAAATAGAATAGAAAGCCCAGTGTTCTTACGGGGTGCTAACTTGCATGTAATTACAGGAACTATCTTCTGAGCAGTTATGAACAAAAACAGTAATAGGATTCAAATTTTTGTGAAAGTGCAATTTTTCAAGTGACAGTTTTAAATGCAGATTCCTTGTATTTCAACATGAAATGTAAGACCTTACATCAGGATGCATATGTCATAAGTTGTTAAAAAAAGTAGTTTCTGGTCAAAAAAAATTGTGTAGTCAGCTCCTCTTTCTCTTGGATTTGATATGTGCTGTGTGAGTACACATTTGCTGTCCTGTTTGCCTCCTTTCATGTACAGCTCAGTGTGTGTTCTCACAATATATTTTGCTTCAAAATCTGTCTTCAGTCTTTTAGAAATAATTTCATGTTCTTAGTAAATGAAGAAGTGCTTTCAATAAACTGAATGTGAAGCTGGCTAAAGGTTTAAACAGTAAAAGGACACAAGGTAGGTATAAGCTAAACATGCTCTCGTTTATGCTTTGTTTAGAACTCTATATTTTGTTATGCTAGCTATGAGCAGTTCTTCAGAAAATGAAACAATAGTGGCTTTGATATTTGTTTTTGTATTTGTTGTAAGAGACTAAAAGACTAGAAATTTGTTATTCCGTATTCTATTAGGTCATTCCCCCCTCCAGATATTACCCACAGATGGTTTAAGGGGAGAAAAGAAAGGCAACCTGCCTAAAGTTTTGACACTTTCAATAAATTCCCAGGAGGCCACTGTGTAAATATCAACATATTTGCAGTTCTTGCAGGTGCTTAAACAAGACTTGTGGCCTTTCACCTAGCATAATAGCTTCCTTTTATTTCATAATGTTTACCATTTCTTTGCCTAACCTTACTGTTTCTACAGAGTGCTCTTGAAGAAAAACTTAATGAATTGCACAAACACCTGCTTGCCACAAGGCAAACACAAATTCATGTTAGTTCTAGGAGAGAAGCCTTGTGAGAGACTTGCCATAGCCTCCCAAAAGTACATACATCGTGTAATTAGATGTCATCAGTCTCTGGAGGAATGTTGTAGTGACTTGCTTATTTTGACACTTCATGTGCCATCTGTGTAATGGGTGATTTACAATTCAAAACTTTGTATATTGAAGTTCAGTGAATAACAGAACTGAATTTTCAAAAGTTTTGCAGAACATTTCTTAGGTCAAAATCACCTAAATCATGCCTGTCAAGTCCTGTTTTGTTTATTGCTTTCATGCATATATATCTCCAAGTTTCTAATTATGTTTCAGTATATTTTGGAATAGTTATGTTCCAAAGTTTGTTTTAACTTTAAAACATTTATCATCATGAAATACAATGCAACATTTTTTTTACAGATGTGCCAACTTAAACAAAAGTAATTCTGTTGATCAGTGAGGATTTCTGAATATGTTCAGTGGAGGAAGGCAAAATCACACACTGCTCATTCTTGGATCATTTCTGATTTAGAATTAATAAAGGACTTATGAAGCTTTTTGTCTGTGTTGTGACTGATTTAAAGGCAACCCTGTAATAAAATGTCTGGTCTTTACCATCTCATGGGTGTTTTTCTTAGCTGTATAGATGAAATATGCTGATGGGGTTTCAGGTGAGTTGCTTGTAGGCAGTTGTTTCTACCAGAATTTGTGATGACTTGAACCTCTGCGTACAGTCTCCATACAGAAGTCAGGATTTGAAATAGAAGTAATCAAACAGGACATCAGGCCTGATCTCATAAACCATAATGGTAATCTCTGTGTTTGTAGGTAAAGGTTTTGTTAAATGAAAAAATTAAATGCTGGGTTAACTTTGGTTTCCTAGTTGTCTTTCTGAGAGTGTGAACAGACCAGATGAGATGGATCGGTCTCTCTGTTCATGTGTATGAGGCAAAGTGGTGTTAGAGAAAAGCATAAGAAATTTCAAGCCACAAAGAGATGTCCAGTTACCCAATGGTAGCAGATGATCCTTGTTAGATATGCATCCTACAAGAAGAGGTGCATTGTGGGTGTTGCCCTCCCAGAATGACGGCTGAGTGGTTAGGTGGTCTTTTTCAGCTGGTTATGTGTAAATGTACATGTTATAACACTCGCATGTTGTAATAGATTGTACTTTTCCATGAGATTCATCAGAGGTTATAGGTAATTACAAGGAACTCAGAAATGTGCTGTATGAGAGTAATGCCAGAATAATCATTCTGTTCAGTGAAACAAAGGAGGGCAGAAGGCCTGGAAGTTAATCTGTAATTAGGAGGTGTAAAATGAAAGATCTGGATCCTGCAGAATGTCAGTCAGTTTTTGTACAGAAAAAAAGGGTATGTGTCTTGGTACCTTCATTTTTAGAGACAGACCAGTCTAAATTCAAGAAGTCAACAAAGTAACAAAATGGGAAAATAAAGAACAAATGGAAGTATTTAAAATAAAGTAATGATTTTGAGAACAACAATAATAAAACACCAAAAATTATGAAAGGAATTATTCATTTGCCAGTGCTAGAGATCTGAATAAGAATAGGATTTGCTTATTTATCCACCTAATAACAGGCTAATTAGAAAAATAGACTGAGTGGTAGAAGGAATATTTAACAAATTGAGCTCTAGGATGAACAAACAGGGCTATTATAGCTGTAACTTATGAAGCTATTCAGCATTGTTAAACTTTAACTCTGTTACTGTGGCCAGGCTCCAAGAAGGTTGCAGGTTGATTTCTCCCCTGATAGCTAAAAGTGAGCAGGATCAGAGATCTAGAAAACTTGATCTGCTAGGTAAAAATTAATTAATTGCAATCGTTTATTCTAAAAAAGAGCACATTAAAGCTCAGAATATTTAGAAACATTGCAAATTTTCAAGCATTAAAAAGTCTGCTACACAAAGATGTCCATTCCGTATATGGGCAATGTATGTTAAAACATGTAATGGACCTAAACTGCACCAAGGAATTTTGGATTACACATTAGGAAAAAAGATGTAATACGATCATGAAGCAATGGGCTACAGTGCTTAGCGAGGTTTTAGAGTTGTTGCTACTGGAAGTCTAGATACACAGTTAGAAATGTCTAGAGATACAGTTGTTCCTGTCATAGAATTGAGAAATGTACTGTATGAAATCCTAAAGTCCCTATCTGTGTGGTGGGAATGAATAAGAGTGGCATAAAAGAAAATGTTCTCCAACTAGAAAGGCAAAGCTCCCTTTTCCTTCGAACAAAATGGCTTCCTTCTCTGTAAAACCATGGGAAAAAAAATCAGTATAGTATTCCAATATCTAGTATGCAGTTCCCAAGTCTGAGTTGTATCATTTTGACCCCAAGACAGTGCTTCTAGTGAATTGTTTGTTCTTTTAAAAACTTTAAGCTTTGGAAGTTGATTGGAGATTTGGTTGAGTTTAGAAAACAGGTTTCAAAAATTAAGAGAGGAAACAATGCAAGTGTAGACATGACAAGTTGCAAATTTGTTTTCTTCATCTCACCTTTATTAGAGGTGTCATTTTCATGCTTGAATTTGTGTGTATCTGTAATAAAACCAAAACATAACTAAGTTGTGAATTGTTTAAATGGTTTCATGTTATTGCTGTCCTTGCTTTTTAGGCAAAACCAACTTCCTGTTGGCTTAGGGGGCTGTTTAACTAAAAACACTACTAAGAAAACGAATTGACCCCCCTTTCCAAAAATAAAACAAAACAAAGAATATTGATTCTTTGTGATTTTGTGATTCTGTGATTCTGTGATATGTCATGAACTTGAGTTGTTTGGCATGTACCCATAACATGCAGGACTGATGAAATGGTGCCTTTCAATACATGGAGTTCAATACACAGAGTGGGTGTAAATGCAAAGCATGGATTGATCCTTTGTATAAGTTTTATTCAAGCGTCTAGAAATGTAAATGTGCTTAACCATGAGTAGAAAATAGGTTTGCTGTTCCGAAATTTAAAATTTCTATTAACATGTTAAAGAAATTTTTTTCCCTAGGTTTCCTGCAGCAGAGTCTCAGACACCATTTTCCAGGAAAATAAATAATTTAGTGTGGCCATAAGGGCAGCTCGAGCTAGGTGTCTCAAGCTGGGGGGAGGAGACGGGGGACCGGGGAGTCGGGTGGGGACCCAGAACAAATAAATTGCTGGTCATTAATACCCTTACAACCTATGCACCCGCTCTTCCCATGCTGTTCACACGCCCTGCATGTGCCTGGGTCCAGCACTAATTAGTGGTCTGGGGTCCTTTTGTTTCTTATTGGATTCTTGGTCTTACAAGCGAGCTGTGAAACATCTTATCTGCAAGAGTTACAGCTTCTGCTGAGTTACAGCTGCTTCTGACAGCTGTAGCCTCCTTATCTTTCAGTTCGCACTGGTCTCAGGGCCTGCCTTCATGTACCCAAGCAACAGTTCAAGATAGGTTCAAAACTTTGCAACAGTTGCAGCCCAGGGCTTCAGCAACTTTAACAATGCTAAGCAAGACTATTCAGACAACAGATTACAGTTAAAAGAATTCAGTTAACTACAATTATTCTACAACAAGCATATCCATCACATTTTTTTTAATTTCAGTTCTGAAATATGAAATTTAAACTTTGTAGCATCATTAACAAATGAAAGTATTTAAATTCCAAAGGTGTGACCTACTAGGAGGCATAAAACTCTTAATTCTCTTAATTCCTAGTTGCTATCAGGATAGAATGTGGAACTAATCAGTGACATTCTAGGAGACAGTTGCTGCAGCAAGAATTATTTTTGCATATATATGTGTGTTTGTACATATGCACACACACATAAACATACATATACTTTTATTATGACAGGGAATACTTATATTTTCTGTAGCAGAGGAAGTATTCAATTTTTTGTTTAAAAAAAACCCAACCTCTTTATGGATTTGAAATGGCTGTATGACATGGTATAATTCATGTTTTTTCACCCCTCTAGTAGCAGTGTTATTGGTTTTAGGAGCATAGAATTCTCCGAATTAACCATAGAGTTAATTTCTTAACCTTAATTTCTAGTATCACAATCTCTACTCTAGGTTATAATACAAGCTAGATTCGAGAGTTTTATATATACTGTATAACCTTTCTACAAACTAATTAACCATGAAATAATCAGATACTGTGCCAAATTATTTCCTTGCAAAGTAAATGAATACATTTAACTTAACTCTGCTTGGAAAAGAATGTTGTCGTCCTTTTATTTAGTCACTTTAAGAAAACTGAGTTCTAAGATGGTTTTCTTTTCTTTTAGCAACTAGTAGAAAATCCATGAATTGAACATTTTCTTTTCAGTCAAAATAAATTTCAGTACACGTGTATGATTCAGAAACAAGCAATTCTCATTTTAAATATTTATTATGAAAGCTTTGTTATCAGCCATCAAAATTGCACTAACATTTTCAGGTAAAACAGGATTAGAATCTTACTGTTTCATGCTTCAGTGATATTTAATAGGAAATTCAAACTTCTAGCATGCTAGTTCTGCAGAAGCATAATGTATTTTCCAGTGGCATTTTATTATGGTAAAATTTTTTCTATTTTAAATGAAAAAATTTAAATGGTTCTTCTGTAAACATTTACAGTGAGCACCATTAAGAATTTATAGTGTCCTGGCAGAAAATCTCATAGATAGACCACTTTACAAATTTCAGGTAAGCACAAACCTAGCTATAACTGCATTATAAAGCAGGCTAAGTAGTCACAATACACTAGGTCCATACGTTTTTACTATCCCCACTGATTCCCCATGACTTCTTATTCCTTTTCTCTCATACATACTCACAATGTCTAACTTTTTAGGGTAGCATAGAATCTTGGATCCCAACCCATGCAAGTCCTTTGTCTCTGGGCTGTTTTTTTATTCCTTTTACTTAGCCCCATTGTTGAATCAGGGTTTCCTCGTTTTGTTGATTAGCTATTTTGAGTGGCAACACTTCATTTTGGCCTTGTTTCAAAAACTAGAAATGTATTTAAATTTATTTACTACTACAAAATTGGTCTGACTTTCTGAATTAGGGTTATAGTTATTTCACAACACAGTGCCACAGTTTCCTTGTTATGTCTTTGTAAAGAGGTGAGGTTATGCAGCAGGACTCTTGATCTGTCAAAGTCTGGCAACAAGGGTAGATATACAGAATTTTCTGTGCAAGCGTAATTTCCTCCTTAATAAGTATATCTGAAAATACACTAAACAACTATAATTCTGTAAGTACTGCTATTCTTAAGCATATTTTGCTACCAACAGAAGTAAAATAAATTCTGTGTTAATACTGTAGAAAAAAAATCAACTAATGGCAAATTTATTATATTTTCCTTTAGATCAGTTGTATTGCAGTGTAGTAATGAAGGAAGCATTTTAAGTGACATCTTTTTCTTTTTCTTCAAAACTTGACTATTTTGGTTTATGTCCAGGCTTTCTCTTACATGGTTTGTGTGTATGTTGCTCTGTGTTTGAAATGAAGATAAGTTTATCTGGAAATGGTTGAAGAAGTAGTGGTATGCTTGAATAAAATTAGAGGAGTACATTTTAGGGGAATGAACTCCTCTGTACAACAGCACACAGAGACTTGGTTTTCAACGAAGATGTGAGAATTGAAATAGTATTATTGTGTCTATGGCTGGCCATGCAAAGAGGATCTTCCTAGTCTAAAGTGGTGTTTCATGTATGATAATATGCAAAGGTAAGGATAACAAAAGGTCTTCCTTGCTCTCTATGTCAGGATAGTTTGACAGAGTGATCAAATTCATTTCAGTTTGTGGGGTGATTGCAAAAAGAAGAACCAACATACATCATTCAACTTCATTGTAAAAGAAGAGGCTTAAAGCACACAACTGTATGATAGATTCTCAGCACTTAATTCACTAATGAAATCGCAGGACAGCAGGGTGTTGATATTTTCTAATTATCTTTCTACATGCAGCTTTTCACGCTCAGCCTGGGCAGTATATATTCCATGTGACTGCAGGGTCAGCTGAGGAAGTACCTCCTGAAGGGACTGTGCAGACATGGCAGACTTCCTCTCTGGTGTGTTGTGATGCTGTGCTGCATGTTACATATACACCATTCATTCTTAGTGTATACTGGAAACAAGATTCAAAGATTTCAGTAAGATTTATACTGGGTGATATGGACTCCACTGTCTCTACGATAGGAGCTGCACTGCTTTGATAGATATTTAGATTGTACTGCACTTTTCACAGAAGGTTTATCTTGACTTACCGTTATTACGCTGTGTTTTCATAAGCAGCTAAGGCAATCTAAAACATTCCTATTCCTGCTTTGTTACTCTACACCTTCCTTTTGTCACAGCTATGTCCACCTCCTTCTTTGTTGTGCCTGATCAGATACCTACCAGAGTCTTCCATAAGGTACTGCATTTGCTAACCCAGTAGAATACTCTCTGTTTGTACACATTCGTTTGTTGAAGGATATATTTTCCTCATATTTAAGTGCAAAATCAGCTCATAGAAGGTCTGACAAACATCAGACCGGGCAGAAGAGATACATATATTTCAGTGTGAGGAGAGAAAGACTATGGGAATCGCACCCTACCTTCCCTGGGACCGGCCCAACAGGCATACAGGGCACACAACAAGGGGGATTCCCAGTCCTCTCTCTGCATGGCTGAACAGAGGGAGTTAAGGGATAAGGGGCAATGGCAGCAAGTTCCTGCCCGCCACAGCAGGTGCAACAGGCACGTCACCTCCGTGACTGCCCCACCATCCCAGGTGCCCCTGAATAAGAAGTAGGAGGCTCTGCAAGGGGACCAGGTCAGTAACGAGGAGGATGGTTCGGCTAGCTTGGAGGTGTCGCTGAGGGCAAGTCAACCTAAGCCCTGTGTCAAAACAGCGTCCATAAAGAAAAAAGGATCAGTCATTGTTCTGGGTGACTCATTCCTGAAGGGAACAGAAGGCCTAATAGGCAGACTGGACCCACTTCACAGGGAAGTCTGCTGCGGGCCCGGGTTAAATTTGTGAAGAGGAGGCTTCCCACTCTGGTAAGGCCCTTAGATTATTATCCATTACTGATTTTTCAGGTTGGCAGCGAGGAAGTAGCTACAAAAAGTCAGAGGGCAATTAAGGGAGACTTCAGGGCCTTGGGTCAATAGGTTAAGGGGTCAAGGGCACAAGTAGTATTCTCCTTTATCCCTCCAGTTGCAGGGCATGATGAAGAAACAGGAAGAGCCAGGAGATCAGCTCTCTCAGTACCCTTGGGTGGATCCCATCCAGCCCCATAGACTTGAGCATGTCTAAGTGGCATAGCAGGTCGCTAACCATTTCCGCGTGGCTTATGGGGGCTTCACTCTGCTCCCTGTCCTCCAGGTCACGAGGCTGGGTACTCGGAGAACAACTCGTCTTACTACTAAAGATTGAGGCAAAGAAGGCATTAAGCACTTCAGCCTTTTCCTCATCCTTTGACACTATGTTTCCTCCTGCATCCAGTAAAGGACTGAGATTCTCCTTGGCCCTCCTCTTGTGGCTAATGTATTTGTAGAAACATTTTTTATTGACTTTTATGGCAGTCAGCAGATTAAGTTCTAGCTTCTAATTTTTTCCCTGCATAGCCTCACAACATCCTTGTAGTCCTCGTGAGTGGCCTGCCCCTTCTTCCAAAGCTTGTAAACTCTCCTCTTTTTCCCTGAGTTCCAGCCAAAGCTCTCTGTTCAGCCAGGCCAGTCTTCTTCCCCGCCAGCTCGTCTTTCAGCACATGGAGACGGCCTGCTCCTGCACCTTTCAGATTTCTTTCTTGAAGAGCGTCCAGCCTTCCTGGACCCCTTTGACCTTCAGGACTGCCTCCCAAGGGACGGTCACCCAGGCTCCTAAACCGGTCAAAGTCTGCCCTCCGGAAATCCAAGGTAGCAGTTCTGCTGACTCCCTTCCTTACTTCTCCAAGAATCAAAAACTCCGTTATTTCATGATTGCTATGCCCAAGACAGCCTCCAACCATCACATCACCAACAAGTCCTTCCTTGTTTGCAAATGAGAGGTCCAGTGGGGCACCTTCCCTAGTTGGCTCACTCACCAGCTGTGTCAGGAAGTTATCTCCCACACACTCCAGGAACCTCCGAGGCTGTTTCCTCTCTGCTGTATTGTACATCCAGCAGACATCTGGTAAGTTGAAGTCCCCCACGAGAACAAGGGCTACTGATCACGAGACTTCTCCCAGCTGCTTATAGAATATTTCATCTACCTCTTCATCCTGGTCGGGTGGTCTATAGCAGCTTCCCACCGTGATATCTGCCTTGTTGGCCTTCCCCCTGATCCTTACCCATAAACACTTGACCCTGTTTTCACCATCCTCAAGCTCTAGAGGGTCAAAACACTCTCTAACATACAGGGCCACCCCACCGCCTCTCCTACCTTGCCTATCCATTCTGAGGAGTTTATAACAATCCATTGCAGTACTCCAGTTGTGCCATTCATCCCACCATGTTTCCGTAACGGCAACTATGCCATAGTTTTCCTGCTGCACAAGGGCTTCCAGCTCCTCCTGTTTATTGCCCATGCTGCATGCATTGGTGTAGATGCACTTCAGCTGGGCTATTGATCCTGCCACCTTTGTGAGGGGAGAAGCCCTAATTCCTGCATGACCATTCTCAGGTACTTCCGCAGTTTCTAACCCATCACTAACCATTGCGTTCCTGTTGCCGCATGGCTCTCCATCCCCTGCCTCCATTGAACTGGTGGAATGAAGGACCTCACTAGCACACCGTCCCTCAAACACTGGTGTGCCACCCCCAGGCTTGTCTCCAGCAAGCCTGGCTTTATCCTCTTCCCCCTTCCATACTAGTTTAAAGCTCTTTCAATGAGCCCTGCTAACTCCTCTGCATAGATCCTTTTCCTCCTTTGAGACAGGTGTACCCCCCGTGCAGTCAGCAGGCCTGGTGTCGTGTAGATGGACCCATGATTGAAGAACCCAAAGTTGTGCCGGTAACACCAGTCTCAGAGCCAGGAATTGATCTCCTGGCTCTTCCTGTTTCTTCCTTCATCACACTGTCACCGAAATCGGGAATAAAACTCCTTAACACCAGGTTTTAGCATTAACGACCAGGCATTACTTTATTTGGCTGAGCGACATGGGAGGTCACTCCACCTAGCATGTCCACCAAGGCACAAAAGCACACTCATTTATATACATTATAGGAAATTGAATATTCATACAATTCCCAAGAAAAGCCCACCTATTCCAAGAAACCTTATGCATATGCTAATACATTATGTAATGTCTTTGCGCATGTGTAGTAAATTGGGAAAGGGGTCTTGGGTGGTCTCTGGTACTTGTAATTCCCCCATAGTTATGCTGTCTGCTGTATAACCCCGCTTCTGTGTAAGTGTGGTTGATGCCTTTTTGTTGACAGATGCAGGTGGCTCTAAGAAGATACTGTTCTGATTCTTACAGAATTTATCTCTTCTCCTGGTGTCAGAGCTATTAATCACGTCTTTTTAGACGCTAAAGAGATGTTGTTCACAGTCTTGTTTATCTTTGGCCTTTCTTTGTAATTAATGAGGAATTTAAGAGAGACCTTGGATTCTCTAAGACTAAGCACAAGCAAGAATTAGTGACAACTATAACTCTAAGCGTTATTGATGAGATCCCCCTGAGCCTTCTCTTCTCCAGGCTGAACAGTCCCAGCTCTCTCAGTCTTTCCTCATAGGAGGGATGCTTCACTCTCTTCATTATCGTTGAGGCCCTTTGTTGCACTCCCTCCAATATGTCCATATCTCTCCTGTACTTGCGATCCCAGAACTGGACACAGTACTCCAGGTGTGCCCTCACCAGTGCTGAGCAGACATGAAGTATCACCTCCCTCGACCTGCTGGCAGATTCCTAATGCAGCTGAGGATACCATTAGCCTTCTTTGCTGCATGGGCACGTTGTTGGCTCATGTAATCTCACTTTTCTTAGGCCAAAGAAAATAACGTGCTGGGCACAGTTAAAACGTTTTCCATCTGTGTTAACAGAATTTTGTCAGTAAAATCTCCTGAAACCTGTGGTGTTCATGAAAGTACCTTTGTTGGACGTGTCTACACAGGTTTTAGATTGTACATGCTACTGTATATAATGGGAAGAATCTACTGGCTCATCAAGTTTCACTTTTCTTTGAAAGATGTCAGCAATTTCTGATGACTTGAGACTTTACTTGGAAAGTCTTTCAATCATTAATGAAGTAGAATTTCATTTTATCTGCTTTATTATCTGTAAAAGACTTTAAAAAAGATTGCTCACAGATTATCTACTTTCCTGAAGAAGTGTTTATTTTGCAATAACTTTTTCTGGAGGTGCTTCACTTCAGATTCAGCCATTCGCACTTCAGTTGCATCTTGACTGTCAAGATATTTTTATTGGTGAAATGATTGAGAGGTAGTTGAGGTTTCCTTGCTCTTCATGTAATGTTATTATTATTATAATAAAAAAGTTCAAAATGTTATTACAATTTTGATAACATTAATAACCCAGAAATTAGCAAGACATACATATAGCAATTTTTTTTTTCAGAATTAAGACTGTCAGAACTTTATAGTCTGCCAAGGTGTTTTAAGATCATTTTTGATGAGTGCTGGAATGACTGAGACTGACAGTTATTTACATATTCAAACACAGTAGAGACTCTTGGATTAGTCATATTCCAAGGCAGCTCTGTAGCATATTTTAAGAGTGCCTTCTGTAATTTAACTTGTAACTGGTGACTGTTGTCATAAGATTCAGGATTGGAATACTATTCCCTGTACTTTTTATTCCAAAAGATTTCAGCAACAGCAATTTAGTAAAAATTATTAAAAATACTGTAAAATTCTTCATTTAAAATAGAATTCAGGAATCCTAATGATCCTAGACATTCTTATGTTGGTGATTTACAAATGTTTTGGACAATATTTTTAGTAAACTTCTGTGCACAGTTTTTCCAAATATATTGTGTGTTTTGACAGTCAGATTTTACTCATTATTTTCAGTTCTATCTACCAAAAAGAACCTTCCAACCATAACCATTTTGTGATTCTGTCATGCTTTAGGTGAACCTGCTTTAGCAGGGGGTTGGACTAGATGATCTCCAGAGGTCCCCTCCAATCCTAACCATCCTGCGATTCTGTGATAAAGAAGCAAGTAATATGTATGAGTGTAGTGGGTTTACAGGTGCTGGCAGTGAGTGGCAGCCTCTGTGATGAAAGGCTGAGGATGCCCTGTGCTGGACACAGCTGTTTCCAGCCAGCTCCAACAGACCCACCACAAAGCACAGATGAGCCCCTCAGCCATGGGTGGGGCACACCTGTGGGAACATTATCCTTAAGAAAGGGTAAAAAAATCTGCACAGCAGCTCTGAGAGAGACAAGTGGGTTAAAAAAATGTGAGAAACAGCTATGAGACCACTAAGATGAGAGGAGAGGGGGGAGGTGCAGATGCTCTAGAAGTTGGAGCAGCCATTCCACTTCAGCCTGTGGAGGAGGCCAAGTATTTCCCCACAGCCCATGGAGAGGACCACACCAGAACGGATATCTGCATTGCAGCTTGTGGAGGACCCTTGTTGGAGCAGTTCATGAGGACTGTAGCCCATGGAAGGGACATGATGAAGGAGGGGAAACATGAGGAGGAAGAAGCAACAAAGAGGAACTGTTAGGGACTGATGGCAAACCCCATTTTCCATGCCCCTGTGCCACGTGGGTGTGGTGAGGGAGGAGGAGATAGAAGAGTCGTAAGTGAAGGAGTGATGTTGAGCCTGGGAAGAAGGGTGGGGATGGTGTGGAAGGTGGTTTTGTTTCTCACCTCCTAGTCAATTTTTAATTAGTAATAAATTAAATTATTTTTACCCAAGTGGAGTCTGTTTTGCACATGACAGTAATTGGTAAATGATCTCCTTGTGTTTATCTCAACCCACAAGCTTTTCCATCTTATTTTCTTGCCCTGTCCTGTTGGGGAGGGGGATTGAAAGAGCAGCTGGTTGGGCATCTGGCAGCCAGACAAGGTCAACCAACCACAATGAGCCTAGGCTAAGAAATGCATATAATACTGTTTGTAACGATCATTCAATACAAAAGCACTTAATTGTGCTCATAGTCGGATTGGAAGCATCTTGAAAAACATGATCTGTAAGATGGTTTGTGTTTGTCAGTTTCCTTTGGCTTTCTTATTTCATTGTTGCATGAGGATCATAATAAAAGCATTGTCTCTTATGTAGATGGAGGCCATACAAAAGAAAAGGATGTCCATCCAAATTTTATATTCAATATTTGAAATCTACAGACTTCACACAAATGCTGAACTGCAAGACATGGTTTAAAAACAAAAAAAAAATATAGTGAGACCTCAGATTCAGATTGAAGGTCAGTAATTGAGGGTACAGACACACCATAAAATAAGTAAATCGCATAATATGTTGTGATGGGTAGATAGTAATATAAACATAGACAACACCAGTGTGTGTTCTATTTTTTTGAGTTTTAGTAGCTAATATGTTGAGTTGGTCAGCTCTGAGTTTTAGCAATGAAGTCATGCTCAGAGACAAAGTAAAATAAAAATGTCTGTATATATTAAACATAACAGCATCATTAATTCTTTTATATAATTGTTAGTACGTAGAAGTTAATCTTATTGAAACTAGTGATCTGTGGGCTCCTGGATAGCTTATAAGGGATCTTAAATAGAAAAAACAAGTATATTACAAATAGGCTCAAGTTTGTTAACCACAAGCACCTTGTTTCCACAGAATCTAAAAAGAATGAAAGATACTTATTAAATCATTAGGATGGATTGATTCTTTGATCATGTTAGTAACTTTTAGTTCCATCAGTCCTGAGCAATGAAAAAGGAAAGTGATAATGTCATAAACTGTTTGGATTCAGTATCTGTAGCTAATTATTTGAAATACTGTTTTCTTCCCTAGTGCAATAATCCAGCTATATGATAATTTATATACACCATGAATGGATTACTTCACTGACTAGGTAATACTGAGTTTCTTCCTGTTTGTAATCTTAATCTCAATTTTTCAGGAAATCACCCAACTTTTGAAGTATCTCCTGCACTCTTGTATTTTGTATGTGTGTGATTTGCCTGATGCTGCTACGGGTGAAAGTATGCTGGTAGTGAGCTGAATGGAAGAGGATACTGGAAAAATGTGTATGTTTTTAAGATCAAACTGAATTTGTGACAGGATAGTAGCTAAATTCAGAATACTGACTATCAGGTCTGTTTCATTTAAGGCCGAAGAGACCACTGGAAGTCAGTTTACAATTTTTTAATTATAAATTTTATTAGAAATTCAGTAATTACTTAAATACAGCTATTTAATACACATTTAAGAAAAAAAAGCACAACATGCAACCTGTTCCAAGACAATGATCTATTATGAATGAGAAACAGTAGGGAGAATAACAATTCCATTAAGACTTTGTAAAAGTCCTGGCTTAGACTTTTTAAGTGTGATTTTGGAAACAGCATGTGCATTGTAAGCTCTTTGAGGTTATGGTATGGTGAAAAAGGAAACTTTTAAAAGCAGTTTTACAAGTAGAAAGTGGTAGCCTCTCCAGAAGAATGGTTGAAACCAGCTTTCTGTGTTTATTGAAGACAAATACCTCATGCCTTCTACAAGATAAAAAGCCAGATTTTCTGAAAAAAAAAAAACCAACAAACTACATAACTTTTAAACTTCTTTTAGTAAGGCAATATCATTCTTATGGCAAAAAAAATGACCCCCGAGTATTTGTTTCTCTCATGCAATTTCAAAATTCTTAAGACTTCCAAATCCTTAACTCTCATCTTCTTAAGGACATACATATTTTTACTATTTGAGAAGAGATTATGCATTTCTGGTAAGGTGCATAGCTTTTGTATAAGTTGGCCATGGATGAGGGTAACAAACCACATTAATAAAATAAGGATATAAAAACTGACTGTCGGTGAAGTCTTTGTCCTCAAGAGTGAGCAAAGAGGTTAATGAATGGTCCACAAGGAAACAGCAAAGTGACTAGCTTGTTCATGCAGAAAGATCATGATCCAGTATGCTGCTGCTGGAGATTTCATAGTTCCAGGACAGCAAACAGTTTTTACATGATAGTTTACTTTCATTTCTTATGACTACTTAAGCTAGGTCATTCACATGATCAAGGAATCAGTCCATGCAAATTATTTAGTTTTTTTCATGGCTTTTAGATTTCGTGGAACCCTGTGATAGGTAAATATAAATTACCGACAATATGTTTGCTTATTTACTGTTTGCACTTCCATTATGAGAAATTATTCTTGAAGAGAACCTAGATCATGAGGTTTGACTGTCCTTAAATCTAGACTGTGACACAGAAACTCTTTGGGTACCTTGAGTGTGTATGAACAGGTAGGAGCAAGAACATAGAGTAAATCTGGAGATTCATATGAATAGATGTTGTACTGATGTACTTTTTGCTTTTGTAATAAGCAGGAAACATGATGCAGACTAAGACTATACAGAGGGCATGGAAGTGGTGTTAAAGGAAGAAATGAAGACAGCAGCTTGAACACTGTTCACTTAAGACTGTCTAGGACCAAAATTACAATGCCAGACTGGAATGAATTCATAAGTTATTAAAAAACAAAATTCATTAAATAAAGATAAAAAATAAAAGAAATAGATTTAAACAAGTCAAAAAAGTTAAAAAACTTTAGCTAATGTATTTGGAATATGTTGATACTCTAACTTGCTTCACAACTCTCAGATGGTTAAGATGAGAAAAAATAATGCCATTCTTACTAGAGAAATTCCAGCAATTTCTCCAATAAATCACTGATGTGGAAAGTAAGCAGACTTTTATTGTGTAGATAGACTCATAGCTGAAACGCAGCTGTCCATGTTCATTTTTTCATTACAGCATTCTTCTCTTTATTTTGCTCCTTCACAATACAGCTGCAAAGCAACTCCTTTACTGGCATGAGAAAGAATACTGAGAGGGAGTTAAATGTTTCTTTTAGTATCATTGGCCATTTTATGCCCTTTCATTTGGAAACGGTTGGTGATACTGTGGGTAGAACTGGAAAACGGTAGATATTTCATCTCAATGTATGGGTGTACTCAGTGTTTCCAAGCTAGTTCCCAAAGAAGAGTCAGGTAGCTTTTACAAGTTTTTCTGTCCAACCCTTCATAGATGTTTTGAGTTTTCTGTCCATTTTATGTAATCAGAAAGACCTAGTATAATGCTTTAGAGGGAAGATACTCATTAACATGCAGAAACTAATACAGTCAAAAAATCGTTATGTTTTAAATGCATATTTTTAATTCCTTTTGCATTTCAGAAATTAGTGCGATGTTACTCTAACAGAGTAAATCCTGTTCCCGAGACAATTTTTTTGTTTCAGACACAGTAAGTGTTACTTTTTTTTTAAACTACAGATACAATTTAACATCACTACTAAAATATTCAGCTAAATAAATATATACATTTGTTCTGGTTTCACTGGGATTTTGTTTCAGTTTGTGGCCAGACATGGTGATCAGGGCCATTAGCAGTTAAATCCAGGGCAGCTGACCCAGGCTGGCCCACAGGTGTATTCTATATCGTCAACAATCAAGTTCACTATAAAAGGGAGGGCTTGGTGGGTAGAGGACTGGCTGTTTTTGCTCTCTTCTCTTCTGGCCTATGTTTTTTCCTCATTGCTGGTGATTGCTCTTCCTGGACAGCTTGCTGTAACCTGTAGCTAAATATACTTTTGTGTGGTTTATATTAGCATTTATATTGGTTTCTTTGTTTTATTAAATCTGTTTAATTTTAACCCACGAGTCTCCCTCTTTTTCCCAATTTCCTTCCTCAGTTGGGAAAGGGATACTGGGTGAGAGAAAAACTGTTATTGTTTAGCCCCAGATGCAGGCTAAGCGAAGACAAAATTATGAAACATACTTTGTGAAATATAAAATTTCCTGTTCACACCTGCATTTTTAGGTATGGTCAGAAGAAAGTAACATTTCTTCGGAAGGAGAAATGGATAGGTCAAAATTATTATCGAAGGCTGTGGATGTTGTCTACCTAGACTTTAGTAAAGCCTTTGACACCGTTTCCCACAGTATTCTCCTGGAGAAACTGACTGCTCATGTCTTGGACGGGTGTACACTTTGCTGGGTAAAAAACTGGCTGGTGGGCTGGGCCCAAAGAGTTGTGGTGAACAGAGTGAAATCCAGTTGGCAACCGGTCACAAGTGGTGTTCCCCAGGGCTCAGTATTGCAGCCAGTTCTCTTTAATATCTTCATCAATGATCTGGATGAGGGGACGGAGTGCAGCCTCAGTAAGTTTGCAGACGACACCAAGTTAGGCAGGAGTGTTGATCTGCTTGAGGGTAGGAAGGCTCTGTGGAGGGATCTGGACAGGCTGGATTGATGGGCCGAGGCCAAATGTATGAGATTCAACAAGGCTAAGTGTGAGGTCCTGCACTTGCGGCACAACAATCCCATGTACTGCTACAGGCTTGGGGAAGAGTGGCTGGAAAGCTGCCTGGTGGAAAAGGACCTGGGTGTGTTGATTGATGGCTGGCTGAATATGAGCCAGCAGTGTGCCCAGGTGGCCAAGAAGGCCAACAGCATCCTGGCTTGTATCAGAAATACTGTGGCCAGCAGGACTAGGGAAGTGATTGTCCCTTTGTACTCGGCACTCATGAGGCCACACCTCAAATACTGTGTTCAGTTTTGGGCCCCTCACTACAAGAAAGACATTGAGGTGCTGGAGCAAGTCCAGAGAAGGGCAACAAACCTGGTGAAGGGTCTAGAGCACAAGTCTTATGAGGAGCATCTGAGGAAACTGGGGTTGTTTAGTCTGGAAAAATGGAGGCTCAGGGGAGACCTTATCGTTCTCCACAAGTACCTGAAAGGAGGTTGTAGTGAGGAGGGTGTTAGTCTCTTCTCCTAGGTAACAAGGGATAGGACGAGAGGAAATGGCCTCAAGTTGTGCCAGGGGAGGTTTAGATTGGATATCAGGAAAAATTTCTTCACCGAAAGGGTTATCAAGCATTGGAACAGGCTGCCCAGGGAAGTGGTTGAGTCACAATCCCTGGAGGTCTTTAAAAGATGTGTAGGGACATGGTTTAGTGGTGGACTTGGCAGTGCTAGGTTAACGGCTGGACTTGATGATCTTAAAGGTCCTTTCCAACCAAAGCAATTCTATGATTCTATTTGTCTTAGAGAATAGAAAAAAAATTACAAATTCTTTAATTCTCTATTATATTTACAAAAACACCTTTTTTAATCAAACTAAAATATGCAAAATTGTATTTAATCAAGAATGTAATATTTCCAAAGCACTTCTATGAAGGAGATGCTTTCTTCCAAAACAGTACATATGTAATAGCTTTTGGTAATAATTTTCCTCAAATTTAGGTGGACATTTTCCTTTTCCTTCATAATAAGACCTTTATGAAAGCTGTGTCTTTGCATCTTTTTACTTCTTCAGCACTTGTTTACTTTATCTGCTTTAACAGTTCTTTCGTAGATAATCTCTCGCCTTTGCCTAACATTTCTCTGGGTTTCTTCACCAGAAGTTTGAAAAGTTTATTTGATCTTTGCTGTAGGCATGAATCTTTCAATCTACTTCCCTCAACAGCTGTATCTGTGTTCTTCAAGGCTGGAGACTGAAATAATTCCAAAGGATAAATATTTTTCAAAATATTTGCTTTTAAAAGTTTTATATCAATCAGCTGAAGTTTTCGATACAGGAAAAATGATAGTTAGGTTTAATTTCTATAATAAATAACCTTAAAGTTAAGAGAACACTTCAGCATATCAGTAGAAGAAAATTAAATTCTGTTCTGTATCCTCAAATATCTTATCTTAATGTCATTTCAGTAACCAAGCTGGTATCCATAAATACAGTTTACTTCGTGTTGGAAAGTGGCTTATGAATAAAAAAAATTTCAGTGGATTAGGACTTCAAAAGATAGTATTTCCAGGCTTTGTAATATTATATTTCTCAAAACAAAGATTCCTTTTCTAACATGAGAATTCTAAACTAAAATAAATTTGAAAGGACATATAAGCTTTGTCAGTTTTGAGCTCAATGACAAAGATGTTAGAACAGCATTCCCATCTCAGAGCTTTAGGTCTGAGAAAGCTCACTCAAAGAACTAGAAGGTGACTACAGTTGCCTTGTAAAATAGGAACCAGCTAACTGCTTTGTCAATGCAGATAGGCAGGAAATGCTGATAAATACTTTGAGCCAGGGGTAACCTGCATTTTTAGAGAGAAATATTCATCAGATTAATGATATGCAAACTTTCTAGGAGTTAAAAACAGCCAAAAATAAACCTGAAGGTATTTCTACCTTTAGTGATGGATTTCAGTGGCAGAATATTGTAATAGTGATTATATGAATAGTGGGCATTAACACTGTTGGTGGTAAGATGAGCTGAAGGCTATTGAAGAGCTGCTGACTCTCAGACCCAGAGGCTTCAGTCTTCAAAAATAGACAGTTGGAAAAAAAAATATGTAATTGCATGTATTTTTTTATAGTTTGTATATTTTTATAAGAGAAGGAAGGTGAGGAAGTATACTGTGCATTGCCTTGATCAGATTTTCATGGCTTTCTGATTAGGCAGATGTGATTAAAAAGCAACCCTCGTGAAAGGCTTTTTTTTTTTCCCTGATTATATGAAGTTCTCTCTGATTTTATAATACCTACTCAGAATAATTTTTAAATCATGAAGTCATTACGATTTTGAACCATAAACCAAAATGCAGACATTTATGGTGGAGGCTATTATATGCAAAAAGTCCTCTTTTCCCCAGTTTTTACTAAACTGGAAACACAGAAAAACAGTCAAACTTACACAGCAGTGAAAGACAGAAGAGGCAGAAAGCAAGCTGCTTTTCAGTTAAATGGCAAACAAACGGTTTAGTTACTACTTTTTCAGATGGAAACTCAGTCAGACAGATGGAGTTCTATCACTTAATAAAGATAGATTTGATAGTCAAGAGAAGGATATTTAATTACTGAGTGAAGGGGTGGGTTTTGTTGCTGTTTGGGAGTGGGGTGTTGATGTTTTGTGGGTTTGGGTTGGTTTTGTTTTTTTCTTTTTCCCACCCCTGGAGGCAGCAGGTATCAGATAAATTGTCAAACTCAAAGCCTCTAGGACAGTAGATTAACTTGCTGTGTCTCAAGGAATGACAGATCCTAAGGATAAGATGCTTCTTCCAACTAATTAGGCCTTAACAGATCAGGAAATAAAACTGAGAGAGGGAATAATGTGCGTGAGGGTGATTGCTTTCAGTACTAAGCTGAACCCAAATGAATGATTCCTTTCATCCATCCGAATTCATAGAATCATAGAATAGTTTGGGTTGGAAGGGACCTTTAAAGGTCACCTAGTTGAAGCCCCCCTGCAATAATTCAATCTCTGTTCATAGGGAATCTTTGGCCTTCTAAAGAGAACCAGTTTCTTTTGGCAAGATCCTTTGCTGAAGCAATTTTGTCTGTTTCAGAGACAAGCAAGTAGGAGTGAAAAGGTATCAATGGCATACTGGTCATGAAAACAGAGTTCAGTAGGAACAGCAGATCCATTCCAAAGTACAGTCAGAACTAAGAATCTCACAACTAGAGTCCAGTTTTTCGGTGAACCAAATATGAAATGTTTATTCTCACTGACTATGTACTACTTATTACGTCATGGCATGCCAACTTTCCCCAGGCCACAGAACTGCGGTTTTTATTAGAGACTCTGAGCCAAAGAATGGCTATAATATCAAATGCTGAATGTTTTTGGGGAAATCTTGTAGGAACGCTACAATATGTCAGGCTCCCTATTTGTTTGATCAAGAACAATTTGCTTAGAAAAGAGCTATTTAGTTTAATTTTAATTATTTCTAAAATGTCCGTAACAACATGCCACCTCACAGGTAATAGAGAACTGCTACAGTGCAATTTGAACCTCTCCTAACTCAGAGCAAATTGTGAATTTCTTTGGATTCCAGAGGATGCTGATGCTAATAGGATAGGTGAAAGCTTTACTCTAATTATATCAGTGTCTTATGCCAGTGTCTCGTGAAAAGAACTAATAAAAGGCATTATTACTGCCAGGTTCTTACATTTCCAGTTGTGATAAAACTAATGAAGGATTTATAAGTGTTCAGCCAGCCACATAATTTGTGAAACATAATTGCATTGTTAGAAGCACTTTGGTTTTTCTCATTTTAGTTTCCAGAAATGTCATGCCTTACTGAAGTTGGTATAGTTTGACTTTGAGGCCAAGATACCTTTCATTGAATTTTTAGGTATTTCTGTGTTACCTGACACATTTTCCTGTTACTTTATGCACAAATTAGAAAAAGAATAATTTAGCTGATTAATTTTAATGGTTTCTAAAAGAAGAAAAGCTCAGTCTTGTTTCTTCTGCTATAACTTCCTAAGCTCAGGAACCATTTAAGGTCTGGAAAAATCTAAGACTAAATAGTCCAAGTGGAATCCATTGTTGCATGTATTGTGTGAATGTGTTACAATACACTGTTTTCAGAGTGCATTTCTTACTGTCACTCTCATTTTGTCTGGACTGTTAGTGTTACATAAAATTAAGACTCTTAAGTTATAACAGTACAACCAACAATACTGTTAATTGCCTTTCTTTTTTTATGAAAAACAAACAAAAACTAAAACCAAGTTCCTTTTAATTTCTGATGGCACTCTTAGATCCTTGGGGACAGGCACTGGTTAAGTGTAGAATCTTACAGAATACTGAGCATATTCTTTATGCTTAACGAATAACTCTGTACAGTAATAATTAATATACTCATCCTTGCTTTTCCTAGAAACTAGGATTCATTATGTAGCTTCTGGCTCTCACTTGTACTTCTAAAATTCGAAATGGACATTGAATTCTTTTCATGTCTCATTTTCTCTGACACTGGGGGGCGTTTTCCAGCTGTATAGCGAAGGCAGCTTCTGAGAGTGGAAACATGAGCTTCTGTGCAGAATCTCTGATACTGAGAAACAAAGCACCACCATCTGTGACTTACAGGTTTAATAATTTTAAACACTTAAAATAATGGGAATTATTCTTCATGTCTTATATAAGGTTTGTGTTGGGTTAAGGTCTGGAGTTTTCTAGTTTCATTTTATTTTCTTAGAGTGCTTGAAAAACTTGGAAGAGCAAATTCTTCAGTAACCAGAAAATCCGTTAGAGAATATTACTGACTGCTCATGAAGACTGCTAGCTATTGATTCATGAGAGTGACTTCAATGGCTTCAATGAACTTCCATTAAAGCTGAGGGCATGGCTTCTATGAAATGAACTCCAAAAAAACCCTGTACTGCACAGTTTTCCTTACATGTATATACTACATGAGTTTCAACTCCAAATGTGTTCCCTGGTTATCTAGCTCGGTGGCTGGTTTGTGGTCTAAGAATCCTTCTGAAAAATTTAGTTAGTTCTTTGCAAAATGGAAGCTCAAAACAATAATCTATTTGTTCTGGGAATTCCTAATTTCTTGCTTTCCATTTTGAATCCCCACTGGAAGAATCAGAAATGTAAATATAGGTAGGTCCGTAGACAATTTCTAGTCTCATTGCAGTTTATCATACATGTTTAAATTTTAATACATTTGAGCTGTTCAGCCTGGAGAACAGGAGACTGAATAGGGATGTGATAGAAGTTTATATTATCCTACATATGGGGCAGAGACAAGAATCAACTTGCACTTGTTTCACAGCGGAGGAAGTATTGAATTACGTTGTCAGGCAGGGTGTGCTGTTAAGCAGATGACAGATACTCTCTTTTAACCCTTTCCTTCCCCAGAGGGGAAAATGAAAAGAGAAAAGGGAGAGAGACTTACAGGTTGGAAAGTTAAAACAGTTTTAATAAACAATAACAATAAAAAGAAAGAGTAGAATAAATAATGAACTATATACAAAACCAATACTGAGCCCCCTGATGATGACCATGTCACCTCTGACGCTGCAGGGCAGGCACTGGGGAGGCCCAAACTGGACACAGCATCAGGCGGGAACCGGATCCAGGATCAAAGGCAGGAGCACAGGCACAGTCCTGCTCAGATGCCCCCTTGGGCGAAGAGAGTGTGACGCTTGTGGTCCCTTAGCTTTAAACAGTATCATGTGGGTGGGATGTAATACCCTGTTGCTTGGGTTTGGGTGACCTGTCCTCTCCACTCCTCCCTGCAGGTGTGACACTTTTATGATTGTTTCCTTTGTGGAACCAAGAGACCCAATAGGGACCCTGGTTTCTCACAGGGCTTGTATTGAAAGAAACAGCCCAGATTGTTTCCTGTCGAATCGCTGGAGGGTTTTCATGGTTGTCAGCACCTCTGTTGTATACTTTTGCTTATTTCTTTTTCTGACAAGGGAGTCCCAGGCATCTAGAAATTGTCCTACACTTTGGGTTATCCTTGTAGCTTCAGTACCTTTTTATTCCTAATACACCCTTTCTGAGAAGAAAGGTAGAGCTACTGAATTTGTATTGTTCTGGTTTTCCTCTTTTTTTCCTAATAACTCCTAATGTTTGGTTTGTTTTGCATTGCTATCAGGGAACAAGCTGCTGTTTTCAAGGAGCTATTACAACTCTGGGATCTCATTCCTGAACAGACACACAGACTAACTCACAGTCTATTGGCTGGCATCCACAGTGAGGAGTTTTCCCCATGCACAACACTTTACCTTTATGTAAATTAATCTCATCTGCTCTTTTATTGCCTCACTCCTAACTATAGTGCCTTCTGCAAGTCTTTACAGTCAACTTTCATTTTTATGAATGTTAATAGCTTACTATCAATAGCAAACATTGCCACCTCACTATCCACCCTCTTTTCCAGGTTGTCGGAGATAAGAGCTCCAACCCTGCCCCGAGCCAGCCCTTTCTGCTGTAGCCCCAGTTACAGCGACAAACCCGCGCTTCTACTTGTAGACCTTGTTTTGCTTGTGGAAAGAGGTTTTCCAATACAGGTACAGTTTTGCCAGATATGCCCACACTAGGAGTACGTTTCCACGGCCACAAGCTTGTGTAGTCAACTTCAGAAAGTACAGTCACTTGAAAGAAACCTAACTGTCTGTCTTAGCCCAAAGCAGGACATTTCATCCCTTATTCTATACCTTTTATGTCATACTCAGTTCACTACTGTTTTTTCCATTTTCAAACATATATACAGATATCACTAGTCTATAAGTGTGTGTTTTGGTCTGGCATGGCAGTCTATGAGGGCAGGAGAGACGGTATGAATTTGTCATGGTTTGTGCCCATGGGTTGCAGGTTTGGGAGATGCACCTGCCCTGACAGAGACCTGACAGAGACCCACGAAAACTTCCTGCCAGAGCTTGTCATGCCCACACTGTGGTGGTCAGCACCTACACTTTTGTTCAAAAGGCTAAGAAGTTAGGGGTCTATATGACCGTATTTGACCACAGATCAGATTCGACTAGGGTATAAATGGAGCCCTGACAGAGAGCCATTTTGAGTCGGTCCTCCTTGGAGCAGCAGGTCTGCAGCTAGTCATATATAACTTTATTTTTGATTGGTGTAAAATTCTCGCACTTTGATTTAAAGGTATAGGCTAAGAAAATTTCAGAGTGCATGCTCAGGGATTAGAGGGAGGCAGGTAACTTTTGGGATGGAGGTGTGTTTTGGTATTATAATGAGATTATAATGAGCAAAATTCATCCACAGGAATGATTTTGCCATACTCACTGGCTCAGTGACCAGCCTTCTGGGTGGAACAGGATATAATTTCTTGCTGGACAATGGCTATGTGTTTTGTCGGCTACAAGGTACCATGGAGTTCTCATACCTGCTTCATTAACAGAGCCTGGCCATGGTTATATCCACACCGTTCCACCCTCCATTGTCTCAGAGTTGGCATGCCAAGCTCCCTTGGTGTGCAAACATCTAAGAATGCAGTTCAGGTTGCCTGGGGAACTGTTACGGTACATGCCAACCACGTCCCACCCTAGACACTTTCTTAGTTCTGTTAAATGTGGATATGCCTCCAATAGTTTCAATAAATTTCCCCCTGATAGTTAATTCCACAGGTGCCTTCGTAAAGAGGGCATACAATCTGGCTGTAATCTGGAATATGCATTCTCCAGAAACCCACAACGCCTAAGAAGGCTCGTGTTTCCTTTTTGTGAGTTGGTGGGGACATAGCTGTTATTTTGTTGATCACTTCTGTCGGGATCTGGCCATGCCCAACTTGCTATTTAATTCCTAAAAACTGGATTACCACTGCAGCTGCTTTGACCTTTCCTCTTCTTATAGCGAAATCGTCTTGCAGAAGAATTTGGATTATTTTCTCCCCTTTCTCAGAAACTTCTGCTGCTGTGTAACCCCATATAATGATATCATCAATGTACTGCAAGTGCTCTGGAGCTACAGCCTCCTCCAGTGCAGTCTGGATCAGCCCATGACAAATAGTAGGGCTGTGTTTCCACTCCTGGGGCAATCAATTCCAGGTGTATTGGATACCCCTCCAGGTAAAAGCAAACTGTGGCCTGCACTTTGGTGCCAGAGGAATAGAGAAAAATGCATTAGCAATGTCTATGGTGCCATATCACTTGGCTGCCTTTGACTCCAGTTCATAGTGAAGTTCTAGCATGTCTGGCACAGCAGCACTTAGTGGTGGTGTAACTTCATTTAGGCCATGATAGTCTACAATTAATGTCCATTCTCCGTTAGACTTTCGCACTGGCCATATAAGACTGCTAAAATGTGAGTCTTGCTGATCACTCTTTGATTTTCCAGTTGTCGAATCAGTGTATGAGTGGGGATCAGGGAGTCTCAGTTGGTGTGATACTGTCATTGGTGCACTGTTCTGTTAGCAGCTGGCACCTGTTGTTCCTCTACCTTCAGCAACCCCACAACAGAAGGATCCTCTTGTTACCAAAAAATAGTAACCAAGAAAACTCTCCAAACCAAATGATAGTTTAGAAAGCCAACACTGGTTTAGAAAGCCGATGCTGGGTGCGTGGGGGATCTCTCCTCCTAGCATGCACACCTAGGAACAAAAGCACACTCATTATATACCTTATAGAAAAATGAATTTTCATACAATTTTGAGAAAAGCCCACCTATTCCAAGAAACTTATGCATATGGTAATACATTATGTAATTGTCTTTGTGCATGTGTACTAAATTGGGGAAGGGATCTTGAGTGGTCTCTGGGGGTCTCTAGTGGTTGTAATCCCCCCATAGTGATGCTGTCCACTGTGTAACGCCACTTCTGTGCAAGAACAGTCGAGGCCTTTCTGTTGACACGTGCAGATGGCTCCAAGAAGATACTGTTCTGATTCTTACAGGGTTTATCTCTACTCCTGGCACCAAATCTACGAATCAAGTCAGTTAAGACAGTACAAAGATGTTGTTCGCAGTCTTGCTTATCTCTGGCCCTTCATTGTAATTAGTGAGGAATTTAACAGAGACCTTGGATTCTCTAAGACTAAGCGCAAGCAAGAATCAGTGATGACTCTAAGTGTTATCAGTCCCAGAAGCAGACCCTGTCTTCAAAACATGTCATTAGCTTCAGAACGTACTGTTATTTTAGCTGAAAGGAAAATTGCTGAAAGAAAAGTTGATACTGTCTAAAGGTTACACAAAGTAGGCCTTTTAGGGCCTACTTTGAGGCTTATTTTTACTAAACTGTCTGGTATCACTCTGAGAGGACAGGCAAGGTAGACAGCTGTTTCATGTCCTCAGTCTCTACAGCTGCTATACCAAAGGCCCACCTATACTCTTTTGGGTCCTTGAAATATCCTCTCCTGTGGTAGTCCATGCCAAGGATGCATGGAGCATCTGGGCCAGTCACAATGGGGTGCTTTTCCCACTTATTTCCAGTTAGGCTCACTTCAGCCTCCAATACAGATAACTCCTGAGATCTCCGCATCACTCCAGAAATACTGAAGGACTTTGTTCCTGTATGATTTGATGGCATCAGGGTGCACTCTGCATCAGTGTCTACCAGGGCTTTATATCCTTGTGGTTCTGACGTGCCAGGCCGTCAGAACCACACAGTCCAGTAAACTCGGTTATCCCTCTTCTCCACCTGACTGGAGGCAGAGCCCTCTAATCCTGTTAACTTGTGTGTGGAGAACTGCCCACTAGAAACTGGAGCAGCCACCTTCCTGGAAAAACCCCCTCGTGTATTTGTTTCACCTTGCAAGTTGCGTACTCGTGCCTGTACAGCAGCAGTATGTTTTCCATCCCATCTGCTCATGTCCTCTCCATAGTCAGACAGGGCACGCTATAGGTCACCTTGAGGTGTGTTCCATGTCTCTCTCGGGCTGCTCTTGTGAAAGGGCGTCTTCTCTTGATGGCTGCGACGCGGGTCCATGCAGGTGGCAAGTAGGAGCTATTCTCCATCTCGGACAATCTGTCAAATAGTCTATCAAATAAATTCCCAGATTTCTTAGTTTTTCCACAGCCAAGACACAGGCCTGTAGGGGAGGGGAGAGACTGTCCTCATACTGTCGTGTTTGGTTAGCCATGTCACCCAGAGTAGTTAGTGTCTCTCCATCTCCTCCCCAGACCAATATTGACAATGTGTGGACAAATGTCAATGGTGCACTCTGCACTAACTTCTGTAACATAGGTCTGTTGCATGGTATTTCATCACAATCTACAACAGTTTGTGAGTCACTATACATAATTTCTCTCACAACTAGTTCTCTCAGGTACTTGATACCTTTTTCCATGGTGGTCCATTTACTTGGGCAGCATACAATATCATCCTTAAAAGGATATCTGATCTTTACAGCTGACAAGAATTGCCTCTAGATGCTAAGAGTGTTTGCCTTTTTCCCACATGCCTTATCAATGCCCCCTTCTCTGGCCAGGGATCCCAGCTGCTTAGAATCTTTATCCTCCAAGTCCAAGCTATTGGCCCCATTATCCCAGCACCAGACCAACCAGGTGATAATTGGCCCACCTTCATGGCAGCTAAAATCTTTCTGCGTATTCTGTAACTCCTTCAGGGATAGTGGACCTTTACTCTTCATCCTGCAATGGCCCAGATTGAGAAGGACCCCTTCTCTCACCTCCATCCTTGCTTTCCTCTGCTACATGAACAGATTTTCTTTTGTGCTTTCTCCTAGTTACAGGGGCAACTGATACTGACATGGGTTGAATAGGAGTGGCCACAGCTGTTGTTGCTGAGGTTGGTGTAGCTGCAGTGACCATTGCCAGAGTTGGAGTAGTGGCAGTGCCCATCGTGGGGGTTGGCATAGCTGCAGTGCATGTTGGGGAGGCAGCACACAGAGTAGAAGTTGAGGTGGCTTCACAACACTTACACCTGCACCGATATTTAACACCACACCTGAAAAATGTTTAGGAAAACCAATAATAGGAGCATGCTACTATGGTGGTCCCAAGAAAATCCAAAATTCCCAAAGTCTGACAGAGTCAGCTTGGCAGAAAAAGGAAAAGTATAATTTCCCAAAGTAAAATTAGAAGTGTATTGACTAACAGTGGCCAACAGGAGGAGCCCAAAGTGCACCACTAGAGCCGCTGCTGTGGACTGGTGTTACAGGCTGCCCGTCATTGTTCCATAGAGATAAGTGATCGGGGAGATAATGGCCCGCTTTAACACGGAGTAGATCAACACTAAAACCCATAACAAAGCAATGCCTTTCACCCAGCCCCCAGCACTGACAAACCGCATGTGAATGCTAGTAAATAAGGCATACGGCAGGTAAGGCAATACTAAGACATTTAACTCAGAAAAAAACTCTATGAAAACATGATGAAAAACTGTGCCCACGATGAAGAAATTGGCATGTTGCTACCTGTTTTAATTTCCAACTCCTTGAGACTAAAAGGAGTTTAGTCTGATACTAAAAATCTGATACTCCCTCTACTGAGCTATCCAGGTCTCCTCCCACTGGAACCAAAATGCAAACTGTTTAGGCAAACAGTTGGAGAGCCCCAGGAGACCCGCCGTTGGGTGCCAATACATCTGTCACCGTTTAAGACTGGGTGGACTGTTAACCAGACGACAGACTCTCTCTTTTAACCCTTTCCTTCCCCAGAGGGGGAAAAGGAAAAGAGAAAAGGGAGAGAACCTTATGGGATGGAAAGTTAAAACTGTTTTAATAAAAAATAACAGTGAAAAAGAGCATAATAAATAATGAACTATATACAATGGGGGAAAAGAGTGTGATGCTCATGGTCCCTCTGCTTTAAACTGACTAACATGTGGGTGGAATGGAATACCCCTTTGGTTGGGTTTGGGTCATCTGTCCTGTCAGCTCCTGCCTGGAGGTGTGACACTTTTATGATCATTTCTGTTGTGGAACAAAGAGACCCAACAGGGACCCTGGTTTCCGCGGCCACAAGTGTGTGTAGTCAGCTTCAGAAGGTAGAGTCACTTAGACGATATTTAACTGAAAAGTCTGTCCTAGTCCAAACCAGGACAGATGATCTCAAACCTGATCTTCTCCTGTTACCAGAAAATAGTAACCAAGAAAACTCTCTAAACCAAATGATAGTTTAGAAAGCCGACATTGGTTTATTGCAGCACTGGGTGCATGGGGGATCTCTCCTCTTAGCATGCACACCTAAGAACAAAAGCTTGCTCATTATATACATTACAAATATGAATATTCATATAATTCCAAGAAAAGCCCACCTATTCCAAGAAACTTATGCATATGCTAATACATTATGTAATGCATTACATAATGCTTTACACATGCGTACTGAATTGGGGAAGGGGTCTTGGGTGGTCTCTGGTCGTTGCAATCCCCCTTAATTGTGCTTCTGCTCAAGCATGGTCAAGGCCTTCTTGTTTACATGTGTTCTCAAGAAGAAGATATCGTTTTGGACTTATCTCTCCTCTGACACAAAGTTTATGAATCAAGTTAATTTAGACATCACAAAGTTGTTCTTTAAAGTCTTGTTTTGTCTTTTGTCTCTTTTATAATTAGCAGAGACCTTTGTTTTTCTAAGACTAAGCATAAACAGCATGAATCATTGTCTACTAGAACATTGTTATCAGTCCCATAAGCAGACTCTATCTAAAAAACATGTAGTTTGCTTCAGAACCTATTGTTGTTCTCTATTATTCTAGATAAAGGAAAATTACTGACAGGAAAGCTAGTTCTGTGTAAAGGTAACACAGAGCAGGCCTTTTAGAGCCTACTCTGAGGACTACTCTTGCTAAACCGTTGCTAAACCTGAGGCCTACTCTTGCTAAACCATTGCTGAACCGAACCGTCTGGTATCAATTCCCCTCTTTGGAAGTAGTTAGATTTATTATCTCACTACTTCCATATACTTTTCTCAATGATTCTCTTAACACAACCCACGCAGATCCCTATGATAACTATAATCACAACTGCATAAACTATTCCCTCTAACAATGCGGCTAACCATCCTTTTAGAGACAATCCACCTAATTCTTGCAGGATTTTGTTGAGCCAACTATTTTCTGCTTCATCCCTGATTGCCCTGCTGTGTTCTGCTACTCTCTTCATTTTATCCAATTGCTCTTGCAGGTTATCAGTGATGTTTGGGATGTGGATGCAGCAGTGCTCTTTGTCTAACTTAAGATATCCACACACTCCTTGTTCTTTGACTAATAACAAGTCTAAGGCCGGTCTATTTTGCAGAGTCATTTTAGTATTGGCTTGGATCTGTTTATTAACAATTTGGAATCCCTTTAGAGTGGTTCTTGACAAAGATTCTACTTGCCGAGTCAAATCTTTCTATTAATATCCAATTTTCTAAAGCCATTAGTAAGACTGGGCATTCTACCAAACCCTTGTATCAAAGTTAGAATTAAGTTCTCATCTATGTCTGTATTGGCCTCTCTGTCTGTATCAATTTCTGCATTTCCAAACATGACTGCAAGGGAGATAACCCAGATCCCTGGGTTAATCTTAAACTTAAAGGTCCTTCTTGTTTTACAGTCCATTCTGATTTTGGTGATGAAGCTGGTTTGATCCTGCTGTGATGTATCCACGGAGTGACTCCTTCGAGCTTGACAGCTGTGTAGGTGGTGAGCAGAATCTGGAAAGGTCCTTTCCACTTCTCTTTTAGCAGTTCATCTGACCACGTCCTCAGGTACACCCAGTCTCCAGGTTGGTATTGATGCACAGGCACATCCAGGGGTAATGGTGCGCTCACAGTGATGTACCTGTGGAGAGAGGACAAAACCTTTCCTAGAGAGATAACGTATTCTTTCAGATAATGTTTCCCCAAGATCTCAGGATCAACTCCTGTTTCTGTCACCTGATAGGGTTTACCATAAATGATTTCAAAAGGACTAACCTTTTCTTTAATTTTAGGATTCATAGCAAAGCTAAGGGTAAAGCACCTGGCCATTTTATACGCCTCTTGGCAAATTTTTACTCATCTGTTTATTTAAGCTTTGATTCATTTTTTTTTCTACTTTTGCACTTGATTGAGGTCTCCATGGGGTATAGAGGTCCCATTTTACCCTTAACACTTCAGCTAAATTTTGAACCGCCTCTACTATGAAGTGTGGGCCCCTATCTGACAATAGTCCTATAGGTGTCCCAAATCTCAGTATTATTTGCTTAAGTAATATTTTTGCTACTTCTCTTGCCTTGTTGGTGCGACAAGGAAAAGCTTCTAGCCAGCCTGTGAAAGTATCTATCATTACTAAAAGATACTGATACCCATTTTGCTGCGGTAATTCAGAAAAGTCTATTTGCCTGTAGTCTTCTGGATTGTTTCTTCTCTTTGTTGCTCCTGATAAAGGTCTCTGCTGGAGTATGTTTGTTCCATCGCCTGCAAACAGTCATGTGTTAATTTTTCCTACCAGGATCTGTAGTTAGAAAGGTTGCTGGATTCAGGATGCTGGTTACTTTCAGCTCCACATAATCTTGCTCCAGAACGTCCTGGTTTGGCACTTCTGCCTTTGATCCTGAATCCAGTTTCCCACCTGGTGCTGCATCTGGCTTGGGACTCTCCAGTGCCTGACCTGCAGCATCAGTGGTGATGTGGTCATCATTGGGGGGAAGTCAATAGTGGCTTTGTATAGAGTTCATTATTTATTATACTCTTTTTCACTGTTACTGTTTATTAAAACTGTTTTAAGTTTCCAACCTGTAAGTCTCTCTCTGTTTTCTCTTTTCCTTTTCTCCTCTTGGCAAGCAAAGGGTTAATAGAGAGCATCTGTTGTTCACTTAACAGCCCACCCAGCCTTAAACAGTGACACCAAGTATTCCTAATATTTTGCAGTTTTCAGTTAACAAAATTTTCTACAAAAATTAAAACTTATGCAAAAGTCTTGTAGAATATGAATACATTTCAAACCCGGCACAATGGAAACAAATTTACATTTTTCAGTCTTTTGACAAATAGCCCCTCCCATCACTTTCAAGTCACTTTTGTTTATTTCTGTCAGGAAGAACTGTGATTATAATGGTGTACTCTAGTACCTCGTGACTGAATTGCTGACATGCATCTTAACGAAGTGTGATAATGCAACCTCACCTGAAGTCTGACCTGAAAAACTTTGGTTTATTGAATAGCTTGAGAATACGTCAAGTTAATTCAGCAAACCCTGTGTTTCCTTATGTAGCTCAAAGGCAGTTGGGAATAGCCAATATTCTCTTTTTCTACTACAAACTGTGTTGTCTGTCTGCGTTACATTTTCTGTGATTAAATAAGGGTCTTTTGTCCTAATGACCGAGGCACATAGTTCAGACTATTTCAAAAAGGACTTCCTCTGGCCAGGAAGTTGCTGCAAAGAAAGTAGTTGATACCTCTCTCAGTGGCCCCAGGAGTCTTCATGCCACTACAGGAAGAGGTGTATCATTGCTGAACTGAGTCAATGCTCTGTATTTCTGGTTTATTTAGACAACAGCATTGCAATATTGGTTATAAAATGTTACTGTTTAATAAGAATATATTTCACTACAGTCAAATATATTCTGTTTCCACATTTCACTCACCAGAAAAAACTATAACATTTCAGTCTTCATTTGGCTTCCTGTTGAGAAATAAAACCAAAGTGTCATAATTCCTGACAAAATGAATTTTATGTTTTCTTAACTCTGTTCTTAAGCATATTGCATGGCAGTCTCACAGTTCCTTCAGTGTCAACAAGCTGCAACAACCAAGTAACCCACATTTTATTATCTTCCCCAAGTGAATGCTGATATGACTGGGTTTTAAAGAATTTGGCTTGTTGACTGAATTATAAGTTTTTCCCACAGTAACAGATATCACAGTGGTAACACTGATCTGTATCTTCCCACCCCTGTAGTATTGAAATAGATTTCTGCAATGTTTTCTTCACTTATATTTATTATTCTTGATTTCATTAGCTGCACAAATCCATGTTTGAAGTTTGTCTTAGTTAAGTGCCACCATAAAACTATTTGATCACCAAGACTTATTAATGTATTTGAGCGATTTGAACTATAAAATATAATTTAAATAAAAACAAACAATATTTCACAGTCTTACCATACCCCATACTCTAGTCTATTAAAGATATTAATTGAATTACTTTTTTGAATTTTTAAGCTGATTTCATTTGTTGTTCCCTTAAGAAAAACTATCATTGACTAATCTCAGAGTTATGATGTCTTGTTGAAGCAAAAATACATACTTATCCTAGCCCAGCTAAACTTTACTATGATGTAACTTGCTCTCTTGTCCCTTGGTATTTGGCATAGTGAAACAACAACAATCATGACTGAAGAGATACTTTGCTTTTTTTATAGATCTGGAAGGCCTCTGGATATCTTCTCCAACATCACCCACTCTACACCAAATGTCTTAGCTTAGCTTTATTAGCACTTTCACAGAGCTTGAGAAACAGAGGTCTAAGTGGTAACATCTGGAGCTCATTAATCTTGAAGCATGACACCAGGAATAAAAGGGGAAAACGGGAAAGACTGGGATGATGGTAAAGGAATGCTTAGGCTTTGTGGATAGGAAAAGGTTTTGCTTTTCTTGTATGCCTCTTACCTTTTAGGAGAAGAAGAAAGATCTTTAGATTTTTCTTTTACCACTTGTCAGATTTAGTGATAAGTAAGAAGAAAGTTTGCACTTTGACACTATTTGCATGTCCTATGTACTACATGCTGTATGCTCATTTCCCAAATACAAACTGTTTTACCAGGGCTGGTCCTAATTTGCTGTAATGTAATTAAAAAATATCTATTGAAGACTGATGTCTTACATACATAATTACTGCAAGATTATTTTGGGTATATACTACCATGAATAACAGTCATAATGGAAATACTGACAGCTGTATTTCTTTAACAACTCCAGCAGGAACTCCAAGCTGTTAGAGTATTTCACAATTAAAGTGGAGTCCACAGCCTGGAGCACAGACCGGGAGAAAGGTACATTTAAGAGCATAGGTCAGAACAACTTGTGTGATACCATTTATGTGTAGTAATGTGTTTCTTTAATTGTGTGGTTCTCTTCTGACCAGCATTTCAAGAGTTACTGTATTATTACTTTAAGAAAATTTCTTTACAGGTTTTGTTGTCTGCATCAAATCAGTAACTCAAGCTGTTAATACACTCTAAGTAACCCTATTAGATGTAGATACATTATCTACATTCTGCTCAAGACTGCTTTTTTTTTGTGAGACCCCAGGATGTATCCAACTCCAATAATTCAGTGGGTGAGATCAACATCACTGAATTTTGCCTAACTAGGAGTTATTTATTTAACGTAGTTACCTAAACAAGCTTTATTGTCGAGTCAGAGAGGCAATTCCAGAACACAAACCATCTCATACAGAATGGAATAAATCATCTAAGACTGCTAGAACAAATCAACTTCTTGAGTTGGCAGACAATCACTCCTGTGTTCCAGAAGTTTCACTAATCTTCTTCAAAAGTCTGAGTAGTGACTGGAACAGTTGACACTTTTCTGGCAACAGTGCTGATGAATGGATCTTTCAATGTTAATTGGAATTCTTGGGAGAGCCTTAGTTCAGGACATCTACATGGTGATAATGAGGTAACGTAAACCACCATTTTGCATAGACCTGATGAGAAAATTAACATACAAACTAAGTTCAGATGTTGGTAGCATTAAAAAAAAAAAAATTTTCCAATCCTTTCTATGTAGATATATTTCATGACGCAACATTTCTTGTGTGTATTTTCCCTTAAAAAATCAGAGGAATCTGAATATGCTCTCTGGCACTCTGTAGTCAAGGGTTTTTTTTTAAAAAAAAAAGATTATATGCCAAAATAATTGGGATGGCAAAGACTTAAGAAAATGAGGATTCTTTGCTAAAAACTAACCGCTGAACCTGAGCTCCAGTGAAATGCTGCAGCCAGAAGGACTTATTATGGCTTTGAATAAAGAATGGAAAAAATCAGATTAGAAAAGTGGACATTATTTTGCATCTATAAACGTTTCTGGTGTCACCAGAACTTCAGTGCTATGAGCAAATTTGGTTTCAAGGACTCAGGATGAGTACTGATTAATTGCAGTAGACTCTGTGAAGGGACACACTTTTCTTTAATATGATGTGTCCTTATATGGGATAAGAGTATCTAACAGTCTGCTTATGTCAGTAGACTTACCACCTCAGTACATGTCCAGGAGACTGTAAAAACTTACCTTCAAGAGTTTCAGCTCAGTTACATCTGCCTCTAGGCCAAGAGCCGTATATTGTTAGTATCAGACTTGAAGGGACAGCACAACATCAGAGTCTCGTCAGAAAGCTACGTGATACCTGCTAACAGAAGGACCGTGCAGCTAACAAGTAAAGATTTAACAATATCCAAGGTTTTCTGAAAAAATATACAGTAGAAGGGTAAGGTATCATCTTTACCTGTAACTAATCATGAGAATGTCTTAACAAGGATTATGACTGATTTCTCCTTACTGGAAAATGTTTAATCAAGGTTGGTTGCTTTTCTAAAAAATCATGTGCTTTTTCAGCTGCTAGTGTTGAATTTCAATCTGTAGTTAATGCTGGAAAGATCTGCACGTTATTAAGCAAGCAGTAGGTCTGTATGATCTGTCTGAGCTTACAACCTAAGAAGTTCTGAAGAAGTGGGCAAATGGTTTCTAGATAGAAGATAAAGACAGGGATAGTGAGAAATCTGTTCATGCAGCTCGCAAAAATAAAATATTCAGTTCATTAATCAGTACACATAATCAATCATTACCTTTCTCAACGTGTTCAGTGTACGCTTCTAAGCACTGCTTCACCCTAAAACTATCTAAAACCTTGTTATGGGTTAGGCCAGTAGGCAGCTAAGCCTCATGCAGCAGCTTGTCACTCCCACCCAGTGGTAAGAGAATTGACAGGGTAAAAGTGCAAAAACTCATGGCTTGAGACAGAGACAGTTTAATAACGAAAGCAAAAGCTGTGTGTACGAACAAAGCAAAAGGAGGAAATCATTCACAATTTTCTATCAGCAGGCAGGTGTTCAGCCATCTCCAGGAAAACAGGGCTTCATCACACATAAAAGTTACTCGGGAGGACAAATGCCGTAACCCCAAATGCCCCCCCCACCTCCTTCCTTTCCCCAGCTTTTATTGCCAAGCATGATGCCATATGGTATATCCCTTTGGTTGGCATTAGCTCTCTCGGCTGCCTCCCCTCCCAGGTTTTGTGTATACCCAGCTCCTAACTAGGGGAGCAATATCAGAAGCAGAGAAGGCTTTGATGCTGTGTAAGCACTGCTCAGCCGTAGTCAAAATGTCCATATGTTGTCAACACTGTTCTGGTCACAAATCCAAAGCATAGCACCATGTGATCTACTATGAAGAAAATTAAATCTACCCCAGGCAAAACCAGTACAAACATTTAAAAAAAAAAAAAACAAAAAACCCACTACCAAATTAAGAGATATATTACTTCAAGGTGGAATAAATGCTTAAAGAGCAGTTATTCTAATGAAAAGCTAGAAAAGACAGTGTTAAAATCTTCAGCGTGCAACAACCATCCATCCAACCCATATTGGGGCATGTCTATAACTGTGTTTCTGTGCAGTAAAAGGCATAAATAATATAAAGCAAAGACAAGTAAATAAGAAAGCCAGCACTTTGTTAGCTAAATCACATTTTGATACCACTACTGAGATATCTGTCCAGGCAGCCCAATGATTTTTGAAGCCACTGAAGACTAACAGTACGCACAGAATTAATTTCATTAGAGTCCAAGTTTGAAAGGACACTGACAGGACAGACTTTTAACTCAGCTTACACTGTGTCATTATTGCTGGCTTAGATCAGCTTCTCTAAAACATAGTGATCAAATTCCTGCTTATTTCAGAGAGAACAGAATGGGGCTCTTTTAAGCTCTGTGGGAGTTAGAATACTTGTACCATTTGTACACAGCTGCAGATGCAGCTTGCTGTCATGATTATTTGTCTGTGCATCACCAAGAGCCTACTTAGTAATCAGGATAATTAACCCTCTTTCAGTGCAGCCATAAACTCATAACCTTGTACAGATGTCCTTTTCATGTTTTTGCAGACCTCTAGTACAGCTTGTCTGGATTTGCCAAACCTTCATGGTTCTCTGTGCCACTGGGTTTTCCAGAACACAACCAGAAGTTTTCCAGTTACACCAGAGTAGCTTGAGTTCTTGGGACACACTCTCCTTTGCTTTGGCAGTGAAGCAGATCTAGCTGTAGTTCTCTGAGAGAATTGATAAAACCAAAGTTAAGCAGCATAATATATGTGGCTGAGTAGTGTGATTTCAGTGACAGAAAAACTACTGTCATATGACTAAGGTACTGATACACAACTTGAACCATGTGTCTATAACTCATTATAGCAAGCACTTGGTGAGTTACTCCAAAGATTGTGATGAAAAGGAGAAATGGAAATGGTCTATGAACAGCAAAGAGCTGCAACTAGATTCTGTAAGATGTATTGTGCATACTTATTTCCTTCACTTGTGACTTTCCAGGTGAGCCTGAAGCTGTTGACATGAAATAACTGGTCTACTTTTTGTTCTATGGGCTGTATTTATGAACAATAAAAAAAGGAGCCTCCCTTGAGTGAGAAATGGTGAATGAGATAAGAAAGGTCTTTTGTCCCAAATAAAGGCTCATGATTTCCTGTTCTAATGTGGCACTGTATGCTCACAGACACACAGACATACTGAATTATTGGGGGGGGGGAAGTATCCCCTGAGTGGTACTCTTCATGTCAGGACACTTTTGATGTTGTGTGACAGTCAGGTAGTGAACAAATAATTAAGCCGTGATTAGGTACTACAAAGAACGTGTGACTGTCATGAAATTAACCCTTCCCAGGGGCTTTAAGGCATGAGTCCCCAAGTCAGTCAGATGAGACTGCATCATGTGAACAACACTCTCTAGACTTGCCTTATTTGCTCTTATGAAATTCACGCCAGTTTTTGCCCATAAATAATTCATGTAAATGGCTTTAGCCACTGCAAACTGCCGATTATTCCAATGTCACCACTCACCATCACTAGTTGCCATTGTGTCAGTTACTCCATTACAAATACCCCAGTTTCCAGATGAGAAAAACATTAGGTTTTTTGCTCCAGGACACTTATTTTCGAAAGTCCTCTATATGAAAGAATGTATTTAATTCAGAATGGTACTTTGCTCTGATTATTAAATTTATTCAGATTTTAAAATATATAGCAGTCAGTCCTATATGTTCCTCTGGATGTAGTAAATCAGCAAAGCTTGACTGACATTGGAGCTATAGCAGTTTCTATCAAACAAGTATCTCACTCTCTAATTCTGTTCTTCAAGTTTTGAAAGTGACATTTAATCACTGATGTTGACTTAGTCATCCTAGCCATCACTGTTATTTGCATTGTGTTACTTTCTGATACTGGGTTGGTTACTATATAACCACCTCAAAAAAGATGTCCCCCATGAGCAAACCATGATATGAAGCTATTTGTGTTCTAAAAGAGTGATCATTAGCCTCTTTAGTGACCTGAAAAATGAGCCTACTTTGAGCAGGTTTAATTCATTGTGCAATAACGAAACTGAAAGAGAGGGCTATTTTGTTGTAATTTTTACTTTTTTTAATGTGGTGGCTGGCAAGGGTTAGAATGATTTCCAGTAGTGACTGTTCAGAAGCCCACAAACTGAAAAGGAGAGCATTCTGACTTATTATTTACAAAGTAAATTACAAGGTACCTTTCTAAATTATTAAGATATAAACTACAGCTGATTTTTTTTGCATTTTAATCTGAATCTTTAAAATAAAATCTATTTATACCTACACTTAATCATCAATAATATTTGTCTAATCTACCAAGCATTGAATTTAGCACTTTCATTTTGGAAACACTAATCTAGGGAGGAGTATGTCGATGAAGGTAGAAGAGCTGTATTTTGGGAGTTAGCACCATGGTTTTGCCTGAAGACTTAATTCAGACTGAATATAGATAGGTGGATGACATGTTGCTGAGTATGTTGGTGACATTGAGTAAGTCCCTGTATCAGTAATGGTGCACAAAACCAGTGAAATGAGTGTAGTTTTTACTACATTGACCACTTGCAAGTGGATTCTTTCTCACTTTCTAAGACACAGTTAAAATCACAGCAAGAGAGCATTTCTCTTGGGACTCTCATGCTTAATGCATTCTGTTGGCAGCTTTTTGTCAATCCTTATCAAAAAATATATTGTAAACTTTATCATACAAAGTATGCAGTTTTTTTTGGTAATACACCACAATGCAGTAATTCCAGTACTTTACTACAGTTTGTGGTCTTCTGTGAGGAAGAGAGATTTCTGGCCCTGAATTAGTTGTTAACCTCTTTTTGGAAAGCCTGAATTGCTATTCTTTGGTGATTAAATGATGCTTCATATACTACCCAGCCAAAGCCAGCCAAGATGTTATTCCTGCCGTCATCATCATTGTGTCACAGCTCAGACCTGAACCAAGTGATTAGTTATGGTATTAGAGCCTTAGCACCCTGTGGTAAAAACACACTTAGTGCTTTTTGGAAACTTTACATAGAATTCAAAGGAATCATGAAATACACAGAAATGTCTGGAATTCAGGCTATCTTGTCACTTGAAATGCCACGTTTCTTCTTTTGTCTATACTGAGTGAGGAAACTAGAGAGGAAATTCGAGGCGGAATTAATCTCAGTAATGGGCCAGGAAGGTCTTTTTGCATGGCAAAGCAATATTCTGGAGTCACTAATCCCAAGACAAGGTAAGCAAAGAATACAGAGGGATTTCTGCTGTGCTGATTTGTCTCATGTGGGGAAACATGGCTGGTTGCTAGTAGGCAATCTCTGTGAAATGGCCTCTTCTTATTAAAATTTTGTCCAAGGATTAATAGTGTAGAAGTAGAAAAATTGAAAGAAAAGACACTCAAATACTGCTCTTCCCCTGGATTTTTTTTCTGTTCAGCTTTAGTGCAGCTACCTTTAGTTCAATTACTGTTGTAGCGATATGAAATCTTTGTGGATAACCATCTACAAAGCTGAAAACACACAACAAAAAAAAAGCTGTGGGGTTTGAGTAATCCTCACTTAGAAAAAATTCACAAGGTCTTTTTAAATTACCACTTACTTCATCAGAATGCTGTGGAGGCAGAGAAAACCCAGTGAGCTCCTCTCCAGTAATATCTGTGACTATCTCCCAGGCAATAAACTACACTGGTCGTAGCACAGAAAGTAGCTTTATAAGATGCTTGAGAAAAAAAAAAATCACCCTGTACCTTCTCTTACTTTACACATGCGAAGGACCATAAGGCTTGAAAGAGAAGCTGTTGGGTTTTAGTAGAGAGAGAGAGAGAACCGTAGTAGGATCTTGTTATACTGCTGCATTTCCTGCTCTTTTTCCTGTGTGCTTTTCTTTTCAGATTGTACTGAGTTTGATAAGACTGTGTGACATTTTGTCAGGAGCGTCATGAAAAGACTGTGAAAAAAGTACATTTGCCTTAAAGATAATAAGCACAGTTATCTTTTTTGCATGGGAGATAAAGATAACCTGCCATACGACCTGAGATTCTTTGTGAATTCAATTTTCTCGAAATTTAATCTGACATCATGACTCTGTGAATATGTGTGTGTGCATACATTTCTGTCCTGTGAGTCTTAAGAGGATGTCAGCAGTATAGCAATGCAATCACCAAAATGGCCAGATTTTGCTGCTAAGGCTGCTAACACAAAAATAATCAGTGTGAGTTCCATTCTGGACTGATTGGACTTTTAAAGCTTGTTTCCAAGTTTCATATTTTTAATATACAGTATTACTATATAGCAGCAAATTTATTAATTTAAATATATCCTCCCCAGTTGGAAAGGTTTGTCAGGCTACCAGAGCTGTTGTGGTTTTGATTTTAAAGGGATGAATACAAAGATGGAAGGGTTTTCCAGGTCATTTTGAGAATTCAGGGAAATCTGAGGAATTTGGAGGTAGAATAAAGGGGATAAAATTTATTATCTAAATGTTGCATCATCCATTTAGAATACTAATAAGTGCAATTAAAGAATACATAATTTTTTTAATCTGTGCAACACCTCACAATCATTAGTCGTACATGCTCATCTTTCTCCTTGTTTGTCAGTAATACCTGGTTCATTAGTGGTGAAACTTCACAAATCTTGAAAAAGGATCTGAACACAGAGGAAGAAATCAAGCCAATGACGGGCCAAAAGAGCAATTTAACTCACAGAAGAAAAGATTTACAAATATAATGGCAATGTAAAGGATATTACAGGGCAGCATGTGTTGTTTCCCAGTTCCACCCATCCACTGCATTTCCTTTTGGTCTTTTGCATTCAATATGGAAAGCTACTATACAAGAGCTCACAGCAATGTCAGCTGCTTAACTGTCTAATGTTGAATTGTCTGTTGTGGTATGGCTCATGTGCATAATTTTGAGAAGACTGGATGGAAGACATTATACCAGTATCAATATTATAAGTGAAGACTATAATTTCCAATTCCCAGCCATGTGAGTTCAGTCTGATATTTGAAAATTCATATCTGTAAAACTGAACACAGAATCTTTACAATTCAATATTCTTTCCCATTTATGCATCATTTTGGTTAAAAATAAGAAGAACCTACACGTCTGTGGCACCTTGTACTTTTAAAATACCACACAAATCTGAACTACAGCAAAGTCAAACAACTTAAAAGAGAAAGGGATCTGAAAGAATAAAGTCTCCTGGAAAGCTGTGTGAGTGCATTTTCATTGAAAACATTTCCTACAGTTTTGGTTTTAAAAAATAATCTAACCACCACACAGCTGTTTTCACTGAGGATTATCAAAGCCCTCCATTCCACACTTCTGATCTGGCACAGCAGCATCACATTCAGTGTTCTTGTAACCTATTTAATATCTGCTAAGATGCTGTAAAAAATTTCATTTGCAAAACAGGTTTTTACACACATTCTCATGAGGTATTGAGAATTACAAAGCCAAATAGTCCCTTCAGGGTTAGGGAAGAATCTAGTCAGATTTGAAGATGTGTAGGATGCAACTGGGCAGAAGAATGGAGCACATGCTTATAGGAAATCAAGCAGCAGCACGAAATCATTATTAGAGGACCTTTTCAGCACAGAGTGGAAGTCATGACTGGCTGTTAGTAGTTCAAAATTTGGGAAAATTTGCTGCACACTGTCTAGGAGTGATGCTGTGGCTACTTTAGTTTTCCCTGCTGCAGCTTTGTCCTCTCCTGTCAAATAAATGGTCACAGGGACTGAGAGCTAAACTGAGTATCTGGAACAGTTTATTCTTGAGGACTTTGCCTTGGAACTGTCCTGGTTTCACTGCGATTTGGTTTCAGTATGTGGCCAGCCATGGTGATCAAGGTTAAATCCTGGGCAGCTGACCCTGGCTGGCCCACAGGTGTATTCTATATCATTGACATCAACCTCACTATAAAAGAAAGGGTTTGCTAGAAAGTGGTGGGAGGCTTTTTCTTCACTCATCTCTGTTTGTTGTTGTGATTCCTGGAGCAACTTGCTAGTGATTTGTGGATGAGTATATTTTTGTCTGTTTTGTGTTGTCATTTTTATTGATTTCTTCATTTCATTAAATCTGATTAAGTTCATAGTTCATCTTATGAATCTCCCTCTCTTTTTCCCAATTCCCTTCCTCATCTGGTGAGGGGACATTGGGTGAGAGCAAAACTGCTATTGTTTAGCCCTGGGTGTGGGCTAAAGGAAGGGAGTAACTCAAACTAACAGCTGGAAATTGTGTTGTGTCTTGTTTCTTTTCTTTAACAAAACTGTATGTCCTCTGTCAGTTCAAGATATGGTTTTATATTTTTTGTTATTAATTATTGGCTTAGTAAAGGGTGGTCTAGCAGTAAGTGACTGGACTAAAATGCACATGAACCTGATTCAGTTCCCATTTTTGTTCCTTTTACTGTGTGATCTAAAATGCTCATAACTAACAGTGGGGAATACAGAGTATCATCTGAAACTAAATCTTCATACATCAAGTGTGAAGTTTTAATAATGTTGTGCTCTGGAAGACCAGGAGTACTGGTTTTCCTTTTTCTATGAAAAACCCGACATCAAATGCCTATGTGTGATTTTGTCTGTGTATGCATTTGTATAAACAATATGTAAATACAGAAATATTCTCTGAGGACAATACCAATATGGTCTACATTTCATATAAATTGTAACCTCAGAAGATCAAACTAACTGAGATCCCTTGGGAGCTGTGTGAAGCCCACTCGACCTGAAATCTTGGCCCATTTAACTGATAAAGTTTTATTGTTGATTTTATCAGGTCCAGCTGTTCATCTCTGTCCAAAAGAGAACACAGTGTATCAACTGATTTTAGTGGTAGTAAGACATTTTTCCCTAGCCCAAGTTTCATTACTTTTTTTAATGGCAGTAAAAAAACCCACATCTTTAAGTTATGTATCAAGTTTTCCTACTATTTGTCTCATGCAGCATTAGTACAAATGGACAGAGAGATGAACTGTTTGCCCTGCACTGAAGCCTGGCTCAAGCCCTCTCTGACCCACAAGCTGTGGTTAGCACAGGTCTTTAACGATGCTGAAACCAAGCTAAAAGCCTTGTTGACAGGCTACAGACCAGGGCTGGCCTGGATCCCACTTGATGCTTATCTGGATGGTTCAAAAATACAATGGCCCTTGTTCATATGGATGTACTGCTGCCTGTGTTTCTGTCTTTTTTTGAACATGACTTCTTTTGTAACTGAAACAATTATTTTAAGCTTGCATGAGTAGGGGCAAGACCTTATTGAAAAACCTCCTTGGGGCAGAATATGTCTGTTCTTGCCATTAGGCTTTTACAGCATAATTCATGATAATGATTTGTCATTTATTTATTTACCCTTAATTATGGAATTTTCTTGGGAAGACAGTGAAAGGTGGTTTTATCATGAGTTATCATCATTATCAGTAATTTGCAAGAACCCCATACAAAACCATTCTGCAGCGTGCTATCCCAGAGAAATGTGACTGGAGGAATAATCTTGTAATAAATTAAGTCATAAAATATATATTCAAAAAGTGAGAGGCAGCATCATACGACTACAGTGAATCCTAATGCTGCCTCAGAAAAGAGGAAAGAGGCAAAATAGAATATAAGCATAAGTATTTAAGCCATGTGCTAGCAGCTAGCTGTTGCATCTGACCTCAAAGAACCTGTTTCTAGAGATAGAAGAAGAGGAGAGGAAAAAAGGCAATTTCATGCAAAATCTCTTTTTCTTTCAAAAGGAATAAGTAATAAAGTATGAAATATACAACAGAGCATGTTCTTGGCCATGTTTCAAGCTTCAAAGAAGTACCTGATTTCTAAGCATCACATCAACGTGTTTTATTTATATTTGTAACATCTTGGTTCTTTACAGTATTTATGAGGCCATGGGACAATATTAACAGAAAAAATATACTAAATATTTTCTGTCTACATTTTTGTATTGATGTTTGTGTCCCAACCAGGACTGGTTAGGTGTCGCAGAATCGCTCTCATGCATGTTTATTTGGAGTTCTTACGTTGAACAAAGAACCCTTACTGTATTTGACCATGGTATGTAAAAAAAGTGAAAATGCTTAACTAATCAGATGTCTTATGGAATGTGACTAAAATATTTTTCACTAAGGTTGTTTTTTGAAAGTAGATTTTTGAAAGAAAATCTATAACACTTCTAGTGTTATAATCACCAATGTCTTGGGAGAAAAAATAAAAAGAATGAAGGCTTCGTTGTTTTGACAGAGGAAAGAAAGATGTTCCTAAGACATTGTCCTGTACACATCTTTGGGGCAAGTCAGAGGAATGTTACAGATAACAGAACGTTTCCAGTTTCTGGCTGCTTCTCTGGAAGCTTCAAGGTCTTTTTTGTAATGCTCACAGTAAAGCTAAATGATATATTTGGTTATGTAAAAAATGATTACGTAACGATTAATTCTATTATATGCATTAATGGTTTCATTTCAAGTGTCATCTTTTCATAATTAGAATGACTGTAAGTATCAGAGTGTCAATACCAGGATTTGGTCATTCCCCTAAAAAAAAGATAAACCCATTTTTTTATGGAAAAATCAATGTGTGTTTCTTCCTTATTACATATATTTACTTGTTACTAAGTAATACAGAGGACAACTCATGTACCTAGTCATATCTTACAAATGTCATCATCTTCAAATGCACCACTGTATACAGTTCCACAGAACTGTGTATTCAAGTAGAAGCTCCACAAAATAGAAAGGATATGTTTGGTGTAAGTGATTTTAGTTTTTGTTGAAATGACTGTTTTGATTTCTTTGGAAAGCTCTTTTTTCTATTCCACAGAACCAACACAGCACGAAGAATATGGACTGACTTTCTCTCATTATTTAATCACTATCTTGAGTGACTGCATGTAGAGATCAGAGGCTTCATTACAGTTTGCTCTGAAGCTCTCCAGCTCTTGTGTTGAAGATGCATTGGTTAAATTGTCACCCTTATTTGAGGACAATAATGCCATTGTCACAACTAAGCTAAATTTGCTTTCTACAAATATGCTTTAGCATCTTTGTCTAAATGCTTTTAAAAACTCCCTTCTGCTGTGATGCCTACAGAACTTGGCACCTGGTTGGCAGCTGCTGTGCCCATGCTTATATTGGTGTTCCTTTGTAAATCTGTTTTACCTCTTATCTTTCATTGTAAGTATGGTGTTTAAGGAATCATCCTTTGGTTCTCTGTCTGAAAGCACCTGGTCCACAAGTACACCATTTAGTTGTTTCTATTTGAATACAAAGAACAGATAGTAGCTACCTCCTCCAGCAAACGTACAGAAAGGACAAAACCAATTAATTTCAGTTTTTATTGCTTTTCAGCTTAAAAAAAAGAGGAATAGTGTGACTACTAAAGGAGTTATGTGTGCAAGAAAATAATACTGTCATGCACATTCATCACCAAAAAATGTAGATGAAAATTAGGGGCAGTCTTTGCATGCAGCATGAATTCAGCCTGAAAAACAAAGTAGTATTTTCAGTCTTTCTTACTGTAAGGGTGTGGTACTGAGACCCTGGCTGATGCTTTTCTGATTCCAACACAGTAAACCTGAAAGAACAGGAATGTAATACAATGAGTTACTTCTCTCTCCCACTCTTGCCTCAATGGGACATGAGGAGAAGAAACTGGACTCCACACAATCCAATGTGAATCAAAGTGAAGATGCTTTATTAAGCATAGGCTGTCCCTTTTATACATTTGTACTTTCCCTGGCTGCAAGCATGTGCATTGCTATGGGTTAATATTACTGTCCATGCTTCGAGCACATTCTTCTTTGATGTGTTGATTGGTTACTGCTCTGCCACTGGTCCTTTTTTCATTGGCTCCATCAGTTCCTGTTTCTTCTCCTCTGTGTTCGGCTCCCCTCGGCTACTCCCTCAATTCTTGTTTGCTCAACTGCTGTTTTTCCTCATTTCTTCTTTCCAAGGTCAGCTTATTGACACTAACTACATGACTCTTGTCACGCAGCTAGGCCCTCACTCCATACTCTCATACTTCTGGCTCATTACATGACCATTGTACTCCAAAAACCCCTCTACAGGACATTGTGGTAAAGCACAGCCATTAGCAAATAAACTTCTAAATGAATCTGATACAGTCTTACATTTGATTTCTGGTATTACAAAAAGAATCAAAAGCAAAAGGATATACTCCTCTAGAAATATCACTGATACCAGGCATGCCAACAGTTTGCATGCATTTGGACAAACATTCTTATTAGACTTGTATAAATGGCTTGCAGATTTCCTCTCTGTTTGATCTGGGCAAATATTTTACTATCAAAACCTGATGGTTTTCTTTGAACAGTGAAGCCGGTTGACCTTCATGACTTTCAGATTTGGTACAACAGGTTTTAAAAATCAGATTCACAGCTTAAGGAACAGTTTCTTCTTCCAACAGACTTTTACAGTATCAAAATACTCGATGTTGCCAACCCATTCCTAAACTAAAGCTAAGATTTAGGCTTAGTTTTCCCAGACAGATATTTTCAAAGTTTTTTAACATCTAACTTCAAGTTAGGATATGTTTACACATGATGCTCCAGGCAAACAAGAGCTAACTCTGTCCTTGCTTGGAGCTGGAAAAAAAGCCATATGACCACATTTATAACTGTGCTGAACTCAAGTTAATGTACCCTGTCTTCCACCTGCCTCTGAACATAGTTTATTAGCATGATGTTAATGCTGTCACATGGTCAAGAAAAGCAAGTTCTTATCTGCCTAGAACATGTTATATAGATATATCCGGTTACTTCATATTCACATTGAGACCTCCTTTTTTTTGGTTGTGTTTTAATGTAGTTCTTCCTTCCTATTGATACCCTGACCATCGCCATTTCTTTCTGAGTCAGTACTCTCTCTCCTGCTAGTTTCCCTTGCCTTGCCCTAGTTCTTCTCATTACCTTTGTAATCCATTGCTGTTTTTTTCTACCAGCCTGTCTTCTGATTACTTTGCTTGTTTAGCAGAGGAAAGATGTCTTCAAAGGCAAAACACAAGTATAGTACTCACTATCTGGGTTTCACCTCTCCAGCTACTGCAGATTTCTTTTTCCACCTTGACCAGGCTAGTCCATACTTCTGTGAGTCTTCTTTCCTGCCCATAAAATTTATTTATAATGTCATCAGAGGAATCAACTAATTCTTGGCAGGGAAATCCTCTAATATTTTGGAGATAACAAAGTGAAAAACTCAGTAGAAATCCGTATTTTTGTACAGATGTACAACTTGGCTTCTGTCAGCTTTTCCACCTACTTGATTGCATTTTGCCTAAGCCATGACTTTTGATTACAAGACCAGTCCCATGTCTAGCATTCCAAACATGATAACCTCATGGGCAGTTACAAGTGACAGTGGAAACATGTTGCTTTCCTTAGACGCTATTAGTAGCATGATATGTCTATGCTCCTTAGGATAGCTTTGCTGAATTGACCTTCTCTTCAAATGCCTTAGAAATTCTCTTTAAGTGCTTTCCCTCCTAAAAACTAACAAAGCATCTGCACCCTTTCACTGTTTGGATGGAATAAGTTGGTCCAACAGCCCTGGGTAAAAACCACAGTTGGCAACTTCTGTTGTGCCAGCCCTAAGGGGTCCATGAAACAAGAAAAAGCTGTGGCAGATTTGTCATCTGTGTGCATGTGTGGGTGAATGTTTCCCATATTAATCTAACAACTGCAAGAATTTCACACTGAGGTTTCTAATCCTCTGATGATGAATGAGACTTTCTAATACGCAATTGCTCCAGCTGTGGTTTAAGGAGCTCTTCCAAGAAGACCTGTACAGCTGCTTCTGTCAGAGAGACAGGGAGCATCTGCCTATTTAAAAGGACTTCTTCCATTTACAACTGAGTTTGGTTAGATTTTTCAGAACATCTTCAGAGGGCGTTTTCAGTATAAGATGCTCTTTATAAATGTCTTAGGTTTCTGTCTTTTTTGTTTGTGTGTGTGTGTTTGGTGCGGGTTCAGTGGTTTAATGCTATAACATGGTTCAAACTAATGCTTGAAAGGGCAGTTATAAAAGAGCAGAGATGAACTCCCAAGAGGCTGGAAAAATTAGAAGCCACAAGGAGGACGGAAACACAGTATGAAACAATCTGTCACAGGAGATGCTACGTCTAATTTACCAGAAAATATGCAGTGCAATGCAGAGGATTCCTGTTTGGGTTGTGAATACCTAGCAAGTTACTCTCAATGATAGCTCCATGGTAAAAAAAAAAAAAGATGTCTTTGCAACACACAGTTTTTGAAATAAGTTGAAGTTTGTAGTCACTATGGTAACTACAGTCATAAGAGGAAAGTGATATTAAGAAAAGTTATTTTTGTCCTTGCTTTCTCTTCTACACCTTGGGAGAGTTGCCTTCTCAGTAAAGTTAAAATGCACTATAATAAACAGAATATACAGGTCTTCAGAAATTCAATTCAAAGCATATTTGTGAAAGGTTGAACAGCAACTGTGCTTTTAAGTTTTCTAGCCACTAAAATCCTAATTTGAAACACTGTGAATTCAGTTGGACTCTTTCCATTGACTTCAATGAATTTGGGACGAAGATTTAATTTACACAAATTGAAGTACTTACTTATGCCCCAGAGCATTATCTAACTTGAGAAGCACTTTCTGGAGAAGGATGTACTCACCTTCCTCTGAATTGTCAAGTGTTAACTGTTACCAGGATCAGACCTGATGGCTCGATTGCAGGATGCTTTGTTGGAAACCCTGATTCAAATCATAAGACTTTTTCAAGTCTCATTTTGATACAATTATTGCAGCTAATCTTTTTCATACACACAACTCGAACCTACAAGCCCACATTTTCAGGAAAAGATATCCTTTATATTGGAACTTCATGTATAATATTTCTTGTAAACAAATAAAAGATCAACTGTGTATAAATACATGCATATCATGCATACACGTGTGTATTTTACTTTTCTCTGTCTGTGCATGACAACATTGTTCATATCTTTCTAGTTTTGCAGGAGTGTGAAGTCTGTATGGCAAATGACATATTGTATGCATTGGCCATAAAAGGTAGGTCAGACTCCTACTTACAATACATTAACTGCATTGCTGGCTACGTGTGAGTAGAAGAGTACAGTAATTATATTGATAGAGTAAGATAATGTTATAGTAGCACTGCTAATTTAACACATTAGTATGACTGGATTCAGGAATTAGTCTAACAATTTGCTATTACAATTAATTGCATTAATTTGCAATACAAAATAATGTGCTGCTTTTTGTTTTTATTCTCCTGCCTCTGAGAATGATTAACTACTCAGGGTATATTATAGTAAGAAATTCTTCAGTAAGAAAAATTCAGTAAGAAGGGCCATTCCATGAAGAGAAAAATTGTAACATAGTTTCTGCTAGCCACTTGAAATCAGTATTTTCAACAACGTGACCACAGAGGAAGTCTTAATAACTAGCAGCATGGCTATCAAATTCTTTCTCTAACAATTGGCCATTTACCTGTGAAATCTAAACTTTCACCTCACATTTTATCCTATTCAAAGATGCAACAAACAAACCCACTCCGGTAATATAATCTGTTTGATGTTGTTAATTTTCTTTGACAAGCTTAAGGGAAAGCTGTGTTGTCAGTGGGAATCTCCCATCTAGGAGATTCTTGGATTCCTTCTCTCTGCAACTACTCGGATGCTTCAGAAAACTCATTTTCAACTATGTTGGAGACCACTACAGTAGAAAAAGCCATGCAGCACCAAAAATGGAAATTCATCCATAATCCCAGCAATATTTGCTTTTGTCACTTTGTATTAATAGGCTCTTCATGCTTTGTACTGAAAAGTAGTATCAAAACATCAGTGCAAAATGTCAATGTTTATATCTAACCTTGGAAATCACCATCTAATCTTAGAAAACACCACCTTTGGTAGGAGCTTTAATCCAATACAGATGACAAAAGCTCTCTATGACACATCAGGTCTCTATATGGATCAGCCAGGTCTCTTAGGCATAAGTGCTCACTCACTGACATAACTCTACAAGAGTTATGACAGCTCTACCTTTCTGCTAAAATAAGAATATTATATATATTTCATGGTAGCAGGATGTAATCCATGATATGATGAAGGAAATATACAAGTGAAATAATCATTAACTTGTTCAGTTATCTATGAGACTCTCTAAGTAGAACAGGTTTCTTCAGCATGTTAGCCCAGCAACCCCCTAGAGAAGAAGCAGGCCTCCCTTCCCCAGGTGAGTACTCCTTGCTAGCTGTGATGTCTGTTCCTTCCCACTGTGTGGGCCATATCATCTAGAACGCTTTATTCCTTACACACTAACCTATTTTTTAAATTTTGTCAATTATTGACTACAACAATCTATTTGTATATATGTGTACTCTCTGGGAAATGAATTTCAAAATACAGCCCTAAGCACTTCACAGACACTTTCAAACTTGTAAAACAGAGAATTGCCTCGTCTATCAACACCCTGCACAAACTCTCCATCCTCATACTTTCAGGGTGTTCAAGTGTATGAAAAATCTCTTCACTGAAAGGGTTATCAAACATTGGAACAGCCCAGGGAAGTGGCTGAGTCACCATCCCTGGAGGTATTTAAAAGATCTGTAGATGTGGTGCTTAGGGACATGGTTTAGTAGTGGACTTGGCAGTGCTAGGTTAATGGTTGAACTTGATGATCTTAAAGGTCATTCCCAACCAAAACAATTCTATGATTCTATGAAAAAATTATATTAGGGTAGTATTAGAGGACATGAGGAAAACATACTGCTATAGCTACAACTGCTCGGTTTTTGCCTTGATCTACATCAGCCATGAGAAAGGATGACACAATCTGTTTTTATAAATCAATGGCCATGCTTGTAGAATGAATTATCACTCATCATTAGTCAAGGGAACACAATTTCCCATATCACACTGTTCAGATACCTTGTTTTGTTTGTACTTTTTACTCCAGTGGAAAAAGTCCATAGCAGTATGACAATATTAGATCCTAAGAAAAAGGGAAAATGCCATATGACCTCTAGTGAAGTATCTTAGGTAAGCTATTTAAAGAGTTAACTGGTGAAAATAACATCATGAACATCTGAGACTGCAAAACTTCACATAATATGTAGTTCAGCGTAGAAGGTTCTGCCTCTGCTCAGATCTGGCCAGAGGTCAGCCAGAATCAAACAAAAAACTGCCCAGGGGTGTTGCCGTTGCATAGATCTTGTGAGAATAAGCCCCTTTGAAACAGAAGATGGATAGTAGCCCAGCTAAGCCCTGCACTAATACAGCTACATAGCTTCTGGAGCACAGGGAGAACAGACAGGGTGAGCCCATATCAGCCTACAAAAGAAGCACATAGATGTACCCTTGCTGTGACAACATCCAAAGTCAAAGATGGGTTCAGGGAACACAAGTAGCTGTACTACCTTATTATTATCAAATTATTATTATTCTGCTAGAGCAGTACAAAATTAAAGGCAGGTAGGAGTTGCCTCTTAACAGAGGAAAAAGCACAAATATTTCTTGGAGACCACTGAAGCAAAAGCAAACCATAGGTGACATATGTTCTCACAGACACAGCTCTACTGGTGAATAGCAAGTGACTTACAGTAAAAGCCAAAGATTTTCTTCCCGGATAGTGGCAATTTACATTCATTTTAACTGCTAATGAAGCTCAGATTTTTATTTCTGTTTTCTTATTCTGCTGGTATGGGCATGGCTGATAAAATGAAGTTTCTTTCTTGGATTTTTTTTTCAGTAGCTTTCCTAATAAAGGGGAGTCCAAGGGAATAAGTTTGCCTCTCACTGTTTTGAATATTGACTATGCTTTTCCTGAGGAACCATATATATTGTCACAGAAAGAGGTTGTAAGAGGTAGATAAAAAGTGGTCCTTATTAGGCCTGCTTTGCTTCCATGATGCCTCCTGTATTTAAACCTGGTACAGAAGTACTGTGTGGTGTAGGAAGTACTGTGTGGTACTCCGTACAGTAGATAAATCTTTACCTATACCATGAAATATCCAAAGTGATGTCTTCTAATGCATATCATACACTTTGAAAGTAAAATAAAATTGGTTAAACTTAGGCTTTTTGTGACTCTGGATAAATATGTAAATATAAAAAAAAGTCTCAGATAGTTAAAAAAAAAAATCTCAGATATTTGCATATTTTCTGCTTCTAATGATCATGACTCTTTTCCACCACTTTATCTGTAGGACTTTACCTTTAAATGGGAATTTACTTTCACAAGTTTTGGTCAATTCCTTACAGCAAAATGAGACATCCAGACATGTCTGCTATGCCTAGAAGCAAATTGTGATGAACAAATAAAGTCTGGGCAAACTTTCAAGCATACACATATGTAAAGACGGGGTCAGAAAATTGCTAAGTTGCTATAATAGAAGGCAGTAAAGATAACACTCACATATTTGAACCGTCTGACAGAATCCTATCTGATCCCGATAACATATTTTCTAGTACTTTTTCTCCTAGGAAGACCCATCAAAGTACACCATGCCTATATCAAAGTTATTTTTACCCTTCATTAAAGATTGCTGCAGCACTTGTCAAAGTCTTTCTTCTCTGTCAAACACAAACAAACAGAATTCTGCCTTTGCATAGGGCTGATAATTGATGATAAAGTAAACTTCAGTCCTAGTTTAACACCCCATGCCAGAATGCAAGGCAGGCACACTAACAGACTTTCCTAGCATGAAATTGTTTCACCATATTAATTCTTCCACCATTTCCCATGTCAAGGGGTAGACACCTTCCTCAAACACTTACACCATCTTCCCAAGCATTTTGTAATGGATGTGATGTTACTCAAGTCTGGGAGATGAAATCAGCAATAAAGAAGGAAATTCATCAGGAACATCATCAGAAAACTGTGCATTGAGATGTTGATCTCTCTGCAAATCAGTTTCATTTATAAAGAGAGCATGTGACACTAATAAATCCACTAAATAGAGGAAGTTTAGGCTTTTGTAGAAGTTCTATTTAGTTTTTAACATTCACTTTCATGGTCTAAAAAATGTTCTCTTTTTTCACAAAACCAAGAACTGCCACAAAAATTTATGATGTCTGACAGAATCTTGTATGATCTCAGCAATACGAAATACGTTTGCTAGAAAGGAGAAACAGATCGGAAAAAGAAATAGCCTGAAAGCAGTATTTTTACTTATACCTGAGATGGGCTACATATTCCTTCTGTTAGCTTCTTAATGACAGCCAAATTCAAGGGGAAGTTTACCTTTGGATGTTCAAGAGATATCCTGACATGATAGAACTAATCTTCTCTTGCAGATATTCTTCCTAATTCTCCTCCTTCAGGGAAAAGTTACAGATAATCTTTGTTCAAAAAGGTTCAGATTTTTTTCCAGATCACACAACATCCATGGATTTTAAAACATCATTAAGCTATTCAAAGTGGAAGATCTTCAAAGAATAAGTTGAAAGGTTTTGCCACAGGGAATTTGGGGTACGAAGTAGGCATATAAAAAGGATATTTTTCATCAAGTACATTCCACAAAGAGCACAAGAGACCTTCAAATGTATAAACAACTTATTCAAAGAGAAGCATTTCAAATTTCTAGATAACCTTCACCTCATTATTACACTGAGTGGTAACATTAATTGATCAGATTACACTATTTCCAAATTAAAGAAACATTTATTACTGTTGACATTCTATAAACAAAGAAAACGGATTTCAACATGTTCAATCCAAGAGGACTGGAAAGAACATTTTGCATATAAATGTACTTTACAATTCTAATAAAGAGTTTTTTAAATGAAAATTATTTTTCCTCAGTTGCATATTGTTTTTTCATGTTGCACACATCAAGGAAGTTTCAACATCCAAGACTAACTCTTGTCAAACATTAAAAAAACTGAAAGACATTATGGATCTAAAAGCAGATCCTATCCTGTCCATGGCAGGTTAACCTTAGAATCACAGATGCATTTTTGAAACCTGAAAAATTGCAACAGAAGAATGAAAGTTATTATAATATAGTCTGTAGAATGCTAGAAATTTTCACACGTGGATAGAAAGCTGGCTATATAAACAGGCACAGATAAGACTGTCTCACTTCACCTACACTACAAGCCAGATAAACATAAAACAGCTCTACTCAGATTATTGTGGCTGTGTTAGAACAGTGCTGTGACCATGCACACACCCATGTTGAGATTCAGGTTATATTAATTTGGACTCAGCATTGTAATAACATAACAGACTAGATACACCTTGTTCTCAGTGAGGGAAGATTATGGAAATAACCATGGATGGAAAATCTGGGCAGAGGTAAGTACACCCAAATCTCCATACTAAAATCATGGGTTTAACTTTTTTGAGGATGACCTTTTTATGCTGTGTTCTGCTCCAGGTATTCTCAGTTTGCAAAGATTTGTAGCTCCTGGGATCTGCACGCTATTTTGTGAAACCGATTCTCAGATAGCCCATTTTCTCCTTTTTACAGAAAACCTTGTTAATTCCAGTAAACCCAAGGTACTGAAGACCTTAGTATCACAACTTGTCAATCTTTGTTCTCTAGTCTCAGCCTAGTTCAGTCTTTTCAGCTGGATTCATCTCACTTAACTTCATGCATCAAAAAGATAGCTGTTTAATCCAAGTACTCATTTCAACTCCAATGAAGAGATTGGCCTTTCCACAGGATGGCATGACCCTTCTGAAATAACTTCCTAACACAGAAAGAACAAATCATCCCCCGATATCTGCTGTTTCACTTGGCCATAGAAGGAGTTTAGGAACTAACTTATGTTGACCATCTTACTTCCAGGTGGCAACAGTCAGCAGAAATGAAGCCTACTTTGACTGCTGTGAGTAAAATGAGGCTACTATTTCCGTCTTCACAAAGGCATTACAAAGCTAAATACAAGAGTTAAATCACGAGTGTTTGTCCTACAGTGATGGGACTGGGTAAGAAATGAGGATAGAAAGAGATAACTGACCACGAATTACATTTTACATCAAACTGTAATCTAAACGAAGAAATTTACTTTGTGCCTAAATTAGGATCAGTTTCGTTATTTCGGGGAGGATCCTACAAGTTGGCCGATATTGTTACAAGCTGACAGCCTTTACTCTGTTTCCTTGGGATTTGCTTTTTACTGGTCAGCAAGTCTCAGTCTCAATTTAGTTTATAATAATGATTTATTTTAAAAATATGTGGGTGGGTATGAAGGCTGATGTGAGTGCTGATTTTTTAAACATTGAATGTTATGAGGCATTTTAGTGTCTCCCAGAGTGTTGATTTGGGTAGCTATTTAATTTATTTCCAATCTGATCGTTAGATTTGAAAACATGGGACAATAGCAAGTTTAAATCTTTCTGTGCTATGTTTATCAGTCACTGGAACTTGTAAAACCCTTGTAAGTACTTGAATTTAAAAGGAATAGAGGTTCTGGGAACATAACATAGATTGACGTAAATGTACTGAAATGCTGCTTCAACTTTTTAATTTCTTCTATGGCTAGGAAGAGGTGAGACTCCACTGGGCTTGCCCATGGCAGTATAATCTAAATGCCATAGGCAGATTAGGTGATTTAAAATGTGAAGAGCTTCCCACTCTCCCAAATGTTGTTACAGTTACAGCAACACAGTAATTGAGGTGGTTGTGAGTGATTGGAACTCAGAGATGGAATTAATTTTCTTTACTTAATATTGTTTTTATCCCTACATTTACAGTAATAGTAATTAAATAGCATTTGCTGGACACTATCTGCATGGTAGATATGGAAGCAGGACAACACCCACAGATGCAATTTTGTAAACTATTAAACCACTGTTAGGTTGGCAACTGAAGCTGAAGGAAAATGGAAATGTAAAGACCTGATTTAATGGTGGCTGCATATTATCACAAAGGAAATGCTATGACTATCAGTGTAATTTACCAACATAAACAAAGCAGTGAATGAGTATCATAACCCCATACTGCATGTACAGAACCTTCAACATGTTTTGTTCTGTTTTATTTTTATGTTATTCACTGCCTATGACCGCAATACTAATAGAAAATACTGGAAGACAAGGCCATTTGATCATGCATAGAGTCACTGTGGTTGCTACAGCACCACTAAAGTTAAAGGAATCTGTGGAGTTAGTCTATCATATACCTTAGAACCTGTCTCACTGCTTCTTTTGTATCATATCATAATTTTGTGCAAATTACCATGGCAATAACATAGAATGGTTTGGGTTGGAAGGGACCTTAAAGATATCTAGTTCTAACCTCCATGCCACAGGAAGGGACACCTTTCCACTAGGTCTGGTTGCTCAAAGCCTCATCCAATCTGGCCTTAAACACTGCAACGGAGGGGGCAGCCACAGCTTCTCTGAGCAACCTCTTCCAGTGTCTCACTACCCTCACAGTAAAGAATTTCTTCCTAATATCTAATCTAAATCTATCCTCTTTCAGTTTAAAACCATTACCCCTTGTCCTATCACTACATGCTCTTGTAAAAAGTCCCTCTCCAGCTTTCCTGTAGGTCCCCTTCAGGTACTGGCAGGCTGTTCTAAGGTTTCCCCGGAGCCTTATCTTCTCCAGGCTGAAGAGCCCCAACTCTCTCAGCCTGTCTTCATAGGAGAGGTGCTCCAGCCCTCTCATCATCTTCATGGCCCTCCTCTGGACTCGCTCCAACAGCTCCATGTCCTTCTTATGTTGGGGACCCCAGAGCTGGACACGGTACTCCAGGTGGGGTCTCACGAGAGTGGAGTACAGGGGCAGAATTACCTCCTTTGACCTGCTGGCCACGCTGCTTTTGATGCAGCCCAGGATACGGTTTGCCTTCTGGTATGCAAGCGCATATTGCCGGCTCATGTTGAGCTTCTCGTCAACCATCACCCCCAAGTCCTTCTCTTCAGGGCTGCTCTCAATCCATTCTCCACCCAGCATATATTTGTGCTTTGGATTGCCCCGACCCATGTGCAGGACCTTGCACTTGGCCTTGTTGAACTTCATGCTGTTTGCACAGGCCCAGCTCTCAAGCCTGTCAAAGTCCCTCTGGATGGCATCCCTTCCCTCCAGCATGTTGACTGCACCACACAGCTTGGTGTCATCGGCAAACTTGCTGAGGGTGCACTCAATCCCACTGTCCACGTCACTGACAAAGATGTTAAACAGGACCAGTCCCAATACCGGCCCCTGAGGAACGCCACTTGTCACTAGTGTCCACTTGGACATCAAACTGTTGACCGTAACTCTTTGAGTGCAACCATCCAGCCAATTCCTTATTCACCAAGTGGTCCATCCATCAAGTCCATGTCTCTCTCCAAGTTAGAGACAAGGATGTCATGCGTGACAACATCAAATGCTTTGCACAAGTCCAGGTAGATGACATCAGTCGCTCTTCCCCTATCCGCCAATGTTGTAACCCCATTGTAGAAGGCCATCAAATTTGTCAGGCATGATTCGCCCTTAGTGAAGCCATGTTGGCTGTCACCAATCACCTCCTTGATTTCTGTGTGCCTTAGTATAGTTTGCAGGAGCATCTGCTCCATGATCTTGCCAGGCACAGAGGTGAGACTGACTGGCCTGTAGTTCCCCGGGTCTTCCTTTTTTCCCTTCTTGAAGATGGGGGTTATGTTTTCCCTTTTCCAGTCAGTGGGAACTTCACCAGACTGCCACGATTTCTCAAAAATGACAGATAGTAGCTTAGCAATTTCATCCACCAGTTCCCTCAGGACCCATGGATGCACCTCATCAGGTCCCATGGACTTGTGCACCTTCAGGTTCCTTAGATGGTCTTGAACGTGATCTTCTCCTACAGTGGGTGGTTCTTCATCCTTCCAGTCCCTACCTCTGCCTTCTGCGACTTGGGTGGGGAGGCTAGAGCACATTGTGACATGCAATCATATAAAAATGAATAGTAACCCAAGCAAAACTCTGTCACCAATGAAATTAATAAAGGCAAGAGTCTCCTTAGTCCACATCTTCTGCTTGCAAAAATAACAGATAATAGCGTGCCATTTCCCAAAGTAAATCTCAGAGGCTGTCATTAGCTTGTTGTGAAATTCTCTTAGGAGCTAGTTCATTTTCCACTGGAAATCAGATGGCTTGATATCTAACTAATCAGCTTGTCATGGTTGTTCAGAGCTTTGAGAGCTACACAAGTTGTTTTACTTACTCTGATGCCAAAGCAAGCATAGGGACAAAAGAACTTTTCCCACCTAAAGGGAAGCATTTTCAGAAGCAGCATTTTCAATATCACAGTCCTATGTCTGTATGACATGTTTTGAAGCAGAGTGTTTATGCAGGGCCACAGTATTAGCAGGTCCACATTTACTAGAATAAGGCCAAGGATTGAAGGTGAAGAGATGGGAGGAGTAAGGGGAAAGGATACCTTCATATCTGGAGATTGTCCAGCAATTTAGCAAGGGAAGCCAGTGTCACTGTATGCTCCTGGACTTTGTTCACAGAATGACAGAATGGTTAAGGGTTGGAAGGGACCTCTGGAAATCATCTAGTCCAACCCCCTGCTAAAGCAGGTCCACCTAGACCATGCTGCACAGTGAATTGCTGAGGCCTGAGCAATAGGCCCCGAACTAAAATTGACCTCTAGATGAACCTCCAACCACACATTATATAATATTAGTATCTGATTATTAGTGAAACATGCATGATTATTAACAAAAGATGTAGCTTAGGTAAAATATAATCCTTAGTGAAAGTAAAAAGTCATGAAAAAGTATACATGTTATGAGAATGTATCTACTTTTTCCTTGTTTAGAGGCAGGCTGGCAAGGCTGGGAAACCAGGTGTTCAGCCTTGTTTGGGAACATGTAGTCAGAGTCAAATAGATAAAGTCACTCCCTTAGTTCCTCCTTAAGCCCTGGCCAGGCTTTGGATGGCATCTAATGGAGTGAAACCAGACTTTCTGCATTTGAAGTGATATAAGCTTGTTTATTCAATAGTATAAAAGCTGGACCCTCTTACAGCGACTTTGGAGACTTCCCCTATGAGTGGACGCACTGCGTAGGACCTCCCAATTGCCAGGAAAGACTCTCCAAATCCTCACTGTAACAGGGGCTTCCCAGCTGATGTACAGATCTGTATAATGGTAAAA